>NC_133917.1:6402660-6716937 GCF_964199755.1 Larus michahellis | reverse complement strand
GGCGGCGCAACGTGGGCGCCGGTGGCGCCGAGGCTGACGGCCGCCGCAAAGCCCGCAGCCCCACGGGCTGTGGGGCCACGCGAGCGGCTGCCAAAGAGCTTTCCAACGAGGCACGGCTTTCCCTCCTGGCTCTTCGGGCGTGGGAGCTGTCGCCAGAGCCGCGGCCCTACCGGAAAATGCTTCGCAGGCTGGCACTGCGGCGCAACGTGGGCGCCGGTGGCGCTGAGGCTGACGGCCGCCAGAAAGCCCGCAGCCCCACGGGCTGTGGGGCCACGCGAGCGGCTGCCAAAGAGCTTTCCAACGAGGCACGGCTTTCCCTCCTGCCTCTTCGGGCATCGGAGCTGTCGCCAGAGCCGCGGCCCTACCGGAAAATGCTTCACAGGCTGGCGCGGTGGCCCCACGTGGGTGCCAGTGGCGCCGAGGCTGACGGCCGCCGCAAAGCTCGCAGCCCCACGAGCTGTGGGGCCACGCGAGCGGCTGCCAAAGAGCTTTCCAACGAGGCACGGCTTTACCTCCTGGCTCTTCGAGTGTGGGAGCTGTCGCCAGAGACACGGCCCTACCGGAAAATGCTTCGCAGGCTGGCGCGGTGGCGCCACGTGGGCGCCGGTGGCGCCGAGGCTGACGGCCGCCGCAAAGCCCGCAGCCCCACGGGCTGTGGGGCCACGCGAGCGGCTGCCAAAGAGCTTTCCAACGAGGCACGGCTTTCCCTCCTGGCTCTTCGGGCGTGGGAGCTGTCGCCAGAGACGCGGCCCTACCCGAAAATGCTTCGCAGGCTGGCGCGGCGGCCCCACCTGGGCGCCAATGGCGCCGAGGCTTATGCCTGCCACAAAGCCCGCAGCCCCACGGGCTGTGGGGCCACGCGAGCGGCTGCCAAAGAGCTTTCCAACGAGGCACGGCTTTCCCTCCTGGCTCTTCGGGCGTGGGAGCTGTCGCCAGAGCCGCGGCCCTACCGGAAAATGCTTCGCAGGCTGGCGCGGCGGCGCCACGTGGGCGCCGGTGTCGCCCAGGCTGACGGCCGCCGTAAAGCCCGCAGCCCCACGGGCTGTGGGGCCATGCGAGCGCCTGCCAAAGAGCTTTCCAACGAGGCACGGCTTTCCCTCCTGGCTCTTCGGGCGTGGGAGCTGTCGCCAGAGACGCGGCCCTACCCGAAAATGCTTCGCAGGCTGGCGCGGCGGCGCCACGTGGGCGCCGGTGGCGCTGAGGCTGACGGCCGCCGCAAAGCCCACAGCCCCACGGGCTGTGGGGCCACGCGAGCGGCTGCCAAAGAGCTTTCCAACGAGGCACGGCTTTCCCTCCTGGCTCTTCGGCCGTGGGAGCTGTCGCCAGAGCCATGGCCCTACCGGAAAATGCTTCGCAGGCTGGTGCGGCGGCGCCACATGGGCGCCGGTGGCGCAGAGGCTGACGGCTGCCGCAAAGCCCGCAGCCCCACGGGCTGTGGGGCCACGCGAGCGCCTGCCAAAGAGCTTTGCAACGAGGCACGGCTTTCCCTCCTGGCTCTTCGGGCGTGGGAGCTGTCGCCAGAGCCGCGGCCCTACCGGAAAATGCTTCGCAGGCTGGCGCGGTGGCGCAACGTCGGCGCCGGTGGCGCTGAGGCTGACAGCCGCCAGAAAGCCCGCAGCCCCATGGGCTGTGGGGCCACGCGAGCGGCTGCCAAAGAGCTTTCCAACGAGGCACGGCTTTCCCTCCTGGCTCTTCAGGTGTGGGAGCTGTCGCCAGAGACGCGGCCCTACCGGAAAATGCTTCGCAGGCTGGCGCGGCGGCCCCACATGGGCGCCGGTGTCGCCCAGGCTGTCGGCCGCCAGAAAGCCCGCAGCCCCACGGGCTGTGGGGCCACGCGAGCGGCTCCCAAAGAGCTTTCCAACGAGGCACGGCTTTCCCTCCTGGCTCTTCGGGCGTGGGAGCTGTCGCCAGAGCCGCGGCCCTATCGGAAAATGCTTCGCAGGCTGGCGCGGCGGCCCCACCTGGGCCCCGGTGTCGCCGAGGCTGACGGATGCCGGAAACGCCGCAGCCCCACGGGCTGTGGGGCCACGCGAGCGGCTGCCAAAGAGCTTTCCAACGAGGCATGGCTTTCCCGCTGGCTCTTCGGGCGTGGGAGCTGTCGCCAGAGACGCGGCCCTACGCGAAAATGCTTTGCAGGCTGGCGCGGCGGCACCACGTGGGCGCCGGTGTCGCCCAGGCTGACGGCCGCCGCAAAGCCCGCAGCCCCACGGGCTGTGGGGCCACGCGAGCGGCTGCCAAAGAGCTTTCCAACGAGGCACGGCTTTCCCTCCTGCCTCTTCGGGCGTGGGAGCTGTCGCCAGAGCCGCGGCCCTACCGGAAAATGCTTCGCAGGCTGGCGCGGCGACGCCACGTGGGCGCCGGTGTCGCCCAGGCTGACGGCCGCCGCAAAGCCCGCAGCCCCACGGGCTGTGGGGCCACGCGAGCGGCTGCCAAAGAGCTTTCCAACGAGGCACGGCTTTCCCTCCTGGCTCTTCGGGCGTGGGAGCTGTCGCCAGAGACGCGGCCCTACCGGAAAATGCTTCACAGGCTGGCGCTGCGGCGCAACATGGGCGCCGGTGGCGCTGAGGCTGACGGCTGCGGCAAAGCCCGCAGCCCCACGGGCTGTGGGGCCACGCGAGCGGCTGCCAAAGAGCTTTCCAACGAGGCACGGCTTTTCCTCCTGGCTCTTCGGGCGTGGGAGCTGTCGCCAGAGCCGCGGCCCTACCGGAAAATGCTTCGCAGGCTGGCGCGGCGGCCCCACCTGGGCCCCGGTGTCGCCCAGGCTAACGGCCGCCGGAAAGCCCGCAGCCCCACGGGCTGTGGGGCCACGCGAGCGGCTGCCAAAGAGCTTTCCAACGAGGCACGGCTTTCCCTCCTGGCTCTTCGAGCGCGGGAGATGTCGCCAGAGACGCGGCTCTACCGGAAAATGCTTCGCAGGCTGGCGCGGCGGCGCCAGGTGGGCGCCGGTGGCGCCGAGGCTGACGGCCGCCGCAAAGCCCGCAGCCCCACGGGCTGTGGGGCCACGCGAGCGGCTGCCAAAGAGCTTTCCAACGAGGCACGGCTTTCCCTCCTGGCTCTTCGGCCGTGGGAGCTGTCGCCAGAGCCGCGGCCCTACCGGAAAATGCTTCGCAGGCTTGCGCTGCGGCGCAACGTGGGCGCGGGTGGCGCTGAGGCTGACGGCCGCCGCAAAGCCCGCAGCCCCACGAGCTGTGGGGCCACGCGAGCGGCTGCCAAAGAGCTTTCCAACGAGGCACGGCTTTCCCTCCTGGCTCTTCGGGCGTGGGAGCTGTCGCCAGAGCCACGGCCCTACCGGAAAATGCTTCGCAGGCTGGCGCGGCTGCGCCACGTGGGCGCCGGTGGCGCCGAGGCTGACGGTCGCCGCAAAACCCGCAGACCCACGGGCTGTGGGGCCACGCGAGCGGCTGCCAAAGAGCTTTCCAACAAGGCACGGCTTTCCCTCCTGGCTCTTCGGGTATCGGAGCTGTCGCCAGAGCCGCGGCCCTACCGGAAAATGCTTCGCAGGCTGGCGCGGCGGCCCCACATGAGTGCCAGTGGCGCCGAGGCTGACGGCTGCCGCAAAGCTCGCAGCCCCACGAGCTGTGGGGCCACGCGAGCGGCTGCCAAAGAGCTTTCCAACGAGGCACGGCTTTCCCTCCTGGCTCTTCGGGCGTGGGAGCTGTCGCCAGAGACGCGGCCCTACCGGAAAATGCTTCGCAGGCTGGCGCGGCGGCGCCACCTGGGCGCCGGTGTCGCCCAGGCTGACAGCCGCTGCAAAGCCCGCAGCCCCACGGGCTGTGGGGCCACGCGAGCGGCTGCCAAAGAGCTTTCCAACGAGGCACGACTTTCCCTCCTGGCTCTTCGGGCGTGGAAGCTGTCGCGAGAGCCGTGGCCCTACCGGAAAATGCTTCGCAGGCTGGCGCGGTGGTGCCACGTGGGCGCCGGTGGCGCCGAGGCTGACGGCCGTCGCAAAGCCCGCAGCCCCATGGGCTGTGGGGCCACGCGAGCGGCTGCCAAAGAGCTTTCCAACGAGGCACGGCTTTCCCTCCTGGCTCTTCGGGCGTGGGAGCTGTCGCCAGAGCCGCGGCCCTACCGGAAAATGCTTCGCAGCCTGGCGCGGCGGCGCAACGTGGGCGCCGGTGGCGCCGAGGCTGACGGCCGCCGCAAAGCCCGCAGCCCCACGGGCTGTGGGGCCACGCGAGCGGCTGCCAAAGAGCTTTCCAACGAGGCACGGCTTTCCCTCCTGGCTCTTCGGGCGTGGGAGCTGTCGCCAGAGCCGCGGCCCTACCGGAAAATGCTTCGCAGGCTGGCACTGCGGCGCAACGTGGGCGCCGGTGGCGCTGAGGCTGACGGCCGCCAGAAAGCCCGCAGCCCCATGGGCTGTGGGGCCACGCGAGCGGCTGCCAAAGAGCTTTCCAACGAGGCACGGCTTTTCCTCCTGGCTCTTCGGGCGTGGGAGCTGTTGCCAGAGCCGCGGCCCTACCGGAAAATGCTTCGCAGGCTGGCGCGGCGGCCCCACCTGGGCCCCGGTGTCGCCCAGGCTAACGGCCGCCGCAAAGCCCGCAGCCCCACGGGCTGTGGGGCCACGCGAGCGGCTGCCAAAGAGCTTTCCAACGAGGCACGGCTTTCCCTCCTGGCTCTTCGGGCGTGGGAGCTGTCGCCAGAGACGCGGCCCTACCCGAAAATGCTTCGCAGGCTGGCGCGGCGGCCCCACGTGGGCGCCGGTGGCGCCGAGGCTGACGGCCGCCGCAAAGCCCGCAGCCCCACGGGCTGTGGGGCCACGCGAGCGGCTGCCAAAGAGCTTTCCAACGAGGCACGGCTTTCCCTCCTGGCTCTTCGGGCATCGGAGCTGTCGCCAGAGCCGCGGCCCTACCGGAAAATGCTTCGCAGGCTGGCGCGGCGGCCCCACGTGGGTGCCAGTGGCGCCGAGGCTGACGGCCGCCGCAAAGCTCGCAGCCCCACGAGCTGTGGGGCCACGCGAGCGGCTGTCAAAGAGCTTTCCAACGAGGCACGGCTTTCCCTCCTGGCTCTTCGGGCGTGGGAGCTGTGGCCAGAGACGCGGCCCTACCGGAAAATGCTTCGCAGGCTGGCTCGGCGGCGCCAGGTGGGCGCCGGTGGCGCCGAGGCTGACGGCCGCCGCAAAGCCCGCAGCCCCACGGGCTGTGGGGCCACGCGAGCGGCTGCCAAAGAGCTTTCCAACGAGGCACGGCTTTCCCTCCTGGCTCTTCGGGCGTGGGAGCTGTGGCCAGAGCCGCGGCCCTACCGGAAAATGCTTCGCAGGCTGGCTCGGCGGCGCCAGGTGGGCGGCGGTGGCGCCGAGGCTGACGGCCGCCGCAAAGCCCGCAGCCCCACGGGCTGTGGGGCCACGCGAGCGGCTGCCAAAGAGCTTTCCAACGAGGCACGGCTTTCCCTCCTGGCTCTTCGGGCGTGG
Organism: Larus michahellis; assembly: GCF_964199755.1. Classification (NCBI taxonomy): domain Eukaryota; kingdom Metazoa; phylum Chordata; class Aves; order Charadriiformes; family Laridae; genus Larus; species Larus michahellis. Next base: position 6,711,530 of record NC_133917.1, on the reverse strand, counting down.
GAGCTGTGGCTAGAGACGCGGCCCTACCCGAAAATGCTTCGCAGGCTGGCTCGGCGGCGCCAGGTGGGCGCCGGTGGCGCCGAGGCTGACGGCCGCCGCAAAGCCCGCAGCCCCACGGGCTGTGGGGCCACGCGAGCGGCTGCCAAAGAGCTTTCCAACGAGGCACGGCTTTCCCTCCTGGCTCTTCGGGTGTGGGAGCTGTGGCCAGAGACGCGGCCCTACCGGAAAATGCTTCGCAGGCTGGCTCGGCGGCGCCAGGTGGGCGCCGGTGGCACCGAGGCTGACGGCCGCCGCAAAGCCCGCAGCCCCACGGGCTGTGGGGCCACGCGAGCGGCTGCCAAAGAGCTTTCCAACGAGGCACGGCTTTCCCTCCTGGCTCTTCGGGCGTGGGAGCTGTGGCCAGAGCCGCGGCCCTACCAGAAAATGCTGCGCAGGCTGGCTCGGAGGCGCCAGGTGGGTGCCGGTGGCACCGAGGCTGATGGCCGCCGCAAAGCCCGCAGCCCCACAGGCTGTGGGGCCACGCGAGCGGCTGCCAAAGAGCTTTCCAAAGAGGCACGGCTTTCCCTCCTGGCTCTTCGGGCGTGGGAGCTGTGGCCAGAGCCGCGGCCCTACCGGAAAATGCTTCGCAGGCTGGCTCGGCGGTGCCAGGTGGGCGCCGGTGGCGCCGAGGCTGACGGCCGCCGCAAAGCCCGCAGCCCCACGGGCTGTGGGGCCACGCGAGCGGCTGCCAAAGAGCTTTCCAACGAGGCACGGCTTTCCCTCCTGGCTCTTCGGGCGTGGGAGCTGTGGCCAGAGCCGCGGCCCTACCGCAAAATGCTTCGCAGGCTGGCTCGGCGGCGCCAGGTGGGCGGCGGTGGCGCCGAGGCTGACGGCCGCCGCAAAGCCCGCAGACCCACGGGCTGTGGGGCCACGCGAGCGGCTGCCAAAGAGCTTTCCAACGAGGCACGGCTTTCCCTCCTGGCTCTTCGGGCGTGGGAGCTGTGGCTAGAGACGCGGCCCTACCGGAAAATGCTTCGCAGGCTGGCTCGGCGGCGCCAGGTGGGCGCCGGTGGCGCCGAGGCTGACGGCCGCCGCAAAGCCCGCAGCCCCACGGGCTGTGGGGCCACGCGAGCGGCTGCCAAAGAGCTTTCCAACGAGGCACGGCTTTCCCTCCTGGCTCTTCGGGTGTGGGAGCTGTGGCCAGAGCCGCGGCCCTACCGGAAAATGCTTCGCAGGCTGGCTCGGCAGCGCCAGGTGGGCGCCGGTGGCGCCGAGGCTGACGGCCGCCGCAAAGCCCGCAGCCCCACGGGCTGTGGGGCCACGCGAGCGGCTGCCAAAGAGCTTTCCAACGAGGCACGGCTTTCCCTCCTGGCTCTTCGGGCGTGGGAGCTGTGGCCAGAGCCGCGGCCCTACCAGAAAATGCTGCGCAGGCTGGCTCGGCGGCGCCAGGTGGGTGCCGGTGGCACCGAGGCTGATGGCCGCCGCAAAGCCCGCAGCCCCACAGGCTGTGGGGCCACGCGAGCGGCTGCCAAAGAGCTTTCCAACGAGGCACGGCTTTCCCTCCTGGCTCTTCGGGCGTGGGAGCTGTGGCCAGAGCCGCGGCCCTACCGGAAAATGCTTCGCAGGCTGGCTCGGCGGCGCCAGATGGGTGCCGGTGGCACCGAGGCTGACGGCCGCCGTAAAGCCCGCAGTCCCACGGGCTGTGGGGCCACGCGAGCGGCTGCCAAAGAGCTTTCCAACGAGGCACGGCTTTCCCTCCTGGCTCTTCGGGCGTGGGAGCTGTGGCCAGAGACGCGGCCCTACCCGAAAATGCTTCGCAGGCTGGCTCGGCGGCGCCAGGTGGGCGCCGGTGGCGCCGAGGCTGACGGCCGCCGCAAAGCCCGCACCCCCACGGGCTGTGGGGCCACACGAGTGGCTGCCAAAGAGCTTTCCAACGAGGCACGGCTTTCCCTCCTGGCTCTTCGGGCGTGGGAGCTGTGGCCAGAGACGCGGCCCTACCGGAAAATGCTTCGCAGGCTGGCGCGGCGGCGCCACGTGGGCGCCGGTGGCGCCGAGGCTGACGGCCGCCACAAAGCCCGCAGCCCCACGGGCTGTGGGGCCACGCGAGCGGCTGCCAAAGAGCTTTCCAACGAGGCACGTCTTTCCCTCCTGGCTCTTCGGGCGTGGGAGCTGTGGCCAGAGCCGCGGCCCTACCGGAAAATGCTTCGCAGGCTGGCTCGGCGGCGCCAGGTGGGCGGCGGTGGCGCCGAGGCTGACGGCCGCCGCAAAGCCCGCAGCCCCACGGGCTGTGGGGCCACGCGAGCGGCTGCCAAAGAGCTTTCCAACGAGGCACGGCTTTCCCTCCTGGCTCTTCGGGCGTGGGAGCTGTGGCCAGAGCTGCGGCCCTACCGGAAAATGCTTCGCAGGCTGGCTCGGCGGTGCCAGGTGGGCGCCGGTGGCGCCGAGGCTGACGGCCGCCGCAAAGCCCGCAGCCCCACGGGCTGTGGGGCCACGCGAGCGGCTGCCAAAGAGCTTTCCAACGAGGCACGGCTTTCCCTCCTGGCTCTTCGGGCGTGGGAGCTGTGGCCAGAGACGCGGCCCTACCGGAAAATGCTTCGCAGGCTGGCTCGGCGGCGCCAGGTGGGCGCCGGTGGCGCCGAGGCTGACGGCCGCCGCAAAGCCCGCAGCCCCACGGGCTGTGGGGCCACGCGAGCGGCTGCCAAAGAGCTTTCCAACGAGGCACGGCTTTCCCTCCTGGCTCTTCGGGCGTGGGAGCTGTGGCCAGAGCCGCGGCCCTACCGGAAAATGCTTCGCAGGCTGGCGCGGCGGCGCCACGTGGGCGCCGGTGGCGCCAAGGCTGATGGCCGCCGCAAAGCCCGCAGCCCCACGGGCTGTGGGGCCACGCGAGCGGCTGCCAAAGAGCTTTCCAACGAGGCACGGCTTTCCCTCCTGGCTCTTCGGGCGTGGGAGCTGTGGCCAGAGCCGCGGCCCTACCGGAAAATGCTTCGCAGGCTGGCTCGGCGGCGCCAGGTGGGCGGCGGTGGCGCCGAGGCTGACGGCCGCCGCAAAGCCCGCAGCCCCACGGGCTGTGGGGCCACGCGAGCGGCTGCCAAAGAGCTTTCCAACGAGGCACGGCTTTCCCTCCTGGCTCTTCGGGCGTGGGAGCTGTGGCTAGAGACGCGGCCCTACCCGAAAATGCTTCGCAGGCTGGCTCGGCGGCGCCAGGTGGGCGCCGGTGGCGCCGAGGCTGACGGCCGCCGCAAAGCCCGCAGCCCCACGGGCTGTGGGGCCACGCGAGCGGCTGCCAAAGAGCTTTCCAACGAGGCACGGCTTTCCCTCCTGGCTCTTCGGGTGTGGGAGCTGTGGCCAGAGACGCGGCCCTACCGGAAAATGCTTCGCAGGCTGGCTCGGCGGCGCCAGGTGGGCGCCGGTGGCACCGAGGCTGACGGCCGCCGCAAAGCCCGCAGCCCCACGGGCTGTGGGGCCACGCGAGCGGCTGCCAAAGAGCTTTCCAACGAGGCACGGCTTTCCCTCCTGGCTCTTCGGGCGTGGGAGCTGTGGCCAGAGCCGCGGCCCTACCAGAAAATGCTGCGCAGGCTGGCTCGGAGGCGCCAGGTGGGTGCCGGTGGCACCGAGGCTGATGGCCGCCGCAAAGCCCGCAGCCCCACAGGCTGTGGGGCCACGCGAGCGGCTGCCAAAGAGCTTTCCAAAGAGGCACGGCTTTCCCTCCTGGCTCTTCGGGCGTGGGAGCTGTGGCCAGAGCCGCGGCCCTACCGGAAAATGCTTCGCAGGCTGGCTCGGCGGTGCCAGGTGGGCGCCGGTGGCGCCGAGGCTGACGGCCGCCGCAAAGCCCGCAGCCCCACGGGCTGTGGGGCCACGCGAGCGGCTGCCAAAGAGCTTTCCAACGAGGCACGGCTTTCCCTCCTGGCTCTTCGGGCGTGGGAGCTGTGGCCAGAGCCGCGGCCCTACCGCAAAATGCTTCGCAGGCTGGCTCGGCGGCGCCAGGTGGGCGGCGGTGGCGCCGAGGCTGACGGCCGCCGCAAAGCCCGCAGACCCACGGGCTGTGGGGCCACGCGAGCGGCTGCCAAAGAGCTTTCCAACGAGGCACGGCTTTCCCTCCTGGCTCTTCGGGCGTGGGAGCTGTGGCTAGAGACGCGGCCCTACCGGAAAATGCTTCGCAGGCTGGCTCGGCGGCGCCAGGTGGGCGCCGGTGGCGCCGAGGCTGACGGCCGCCGCAAAGCCCGCAGCCCCACGGGCTGTGGGGCCACGCGAGCGGCTGCCAAAGAGCTTTCCAACGAGGCACGGCTTTCCCTCCTGGCTCTTCGGGTGTGGGAGCTGTGGCCAGAGCCGCGGCCCTACCGGAAAATGCTTCGCAGGCTGGCTCGGCAGCGCCAGGTGGGCGCCGGTGGCGCCGAGGCTGACGGCCGCCGCAAAGCCCGCAGCCCCACGGGCTGTGGGGCCACGCGAGCGGCTGCCAAAGAGCTTTCCAACGAGGCACGGCTTTCCCTCCTGGCTCTTCGGGCGTGGGAGCTGTGGCCAGAGCCGCGGCCCAACCAGAAAATGCTGCGCAGGCTGGCTCGGCGGCGCCAGGTGGGTGCCGGTGGCACCGAGGCTGATGGCCGCCGCAAAGCCCGCAGCCCCACAGGCTGTGGGGCCACGCGAGCGGCTGCCAAAGAGCTTTCCAACGAGGCACGGCTTTCCCTCCTGGCTCTTCGGGCGTGGGAGCTGTGGCCAGAGCCGCGGCCCTACCGGAAAATGCTTCGCAGGCTGGCTCGGCGGCGCCAGATGGGTGCCGGTGGCACCGAGGCTGACGGCCGCCGTAAAGCCCGCAGTCCCACGGGCTGTGGGGCCACGCGAGCGGCTGCCAAAGAGCTTTCCAACGAGGCACGGCTTTCCCTCCTGGCTCTTCGGGCGTGGGAGCTGTGGCCAGAGACGCGGCCCTACCCGAAAATGCTTCGCAGGCTGGCTCGGCGGCGCCAGGTGGGCGCCGGTGGCGCCGAGGCTGACGGCCGCCGCAAAGCCCGCACCCCCACGGGCTGTGGGGCCACACGAGTGGCTGCCAAAGAGCTTTCCAACGAGGCACGGCTTTCCCTCCTGGCTCTTCGGGCGTGGGAGCTGTGGCCAGAGACGCGGCCCTACCGGAAAATGCTTCGCAGGCTGGCGCGGCGGCGCCACGTGGGCGCCGGTGGCGCCGAGGCTGACGGCCGCCACAAAGCCCGCAGCCCCACGGGCTGTGGGGCCACGCGAGCGGCTGCCAAAGAGCTTTCCAACGAGGCACGTCTTTCCCTCCTGGCTCTTCGGGCGTGGGAGCTGTGGCCAGAGCCGCGGCCCTACCGGAAAATGCTTCGCAGGCTGGCTCGGCGGCGCCAGGTGGGCGGCGGTGGCGCCGAGGCTGACGGCCGCCGCAAAGCCCGCAGCCCCACGGGCTGTGGGGCCACGCGAGCGGCTGCCAAAGAGCTTTCCAACGAGGCACGGCTTTCCCTCCTGGCTCTTCGGGCGTGGGAGCTGTGGCCAGAGCTGCGGCCCTACCGGAAAATGCTTCGCAGGCTGGCTCGGCGGTGCCAGGTGGGCGCCGGTGGCGCCGAGGCTGACGGCCGCCGCAAAGCCCGCAGCCCCACGGGCTGTGGGGCCACGCGAGCGGCTGCCAAAGAGCTTTCCAACGAGGCACGGCTTTCCCTCCTGGCTCTTCGGGCGTGGGAGCTGTGGCCAGAGACGCGGCCCTACCGGAAAATGCTTCGCAGGCTGGCTCGGCGGCGCCAGGTGGGCGCCGGTGGCGCCGAGGCTGACGGCCGCCGCAAAGCCCGCAGCCCCACGGGCTGTGGGGCCACGCGAGCGGCTGCCAAAGAGCTTTCCAACGAGGCACGGCTTTCCCTCCTGGCTCTTCGGGCGTGGGAGCTGTGGCCAGAGCCGCGGCCCTACCGGAAAATGCTTCGCAGGCTGGCGCGGCGGCGCCACGTGGGCGCCGGTGGCGCCAAGGCTGATGGCCGCCGCAAAGCCCGCAGCCCCACGGGCTGTGGGGCCACGCGAGCGGCTGCCAAAGAGCTTTCCAACGAGGCACGGCTTTCCCTCCTGGCTCTTCGGGCGTGGGAGCTGTGGCCAGAGCCGCGGCCCTACCGGAAAATGCTTCGCAGGCTGGCGCGGCGGCACCACGTGGGCGCCGGTGGCGCCGAGGCTGACGGCCGCCACAAAGCCCGCAGCCCCACGGGCTGTGGGGCCACGCGAGCGGCTGCCAAAGAGCTTTCCAACGAGGCATGGCTTTCCCTCCTGGCTCTTCGGGCGTGGGAGCTGTGGCCAGAGCCGCGGCCCTACCGGAAAATGCTTCGCAGGCTGGCTCGGCGGCGCCAGGTGGGTGCCGGTGGCACCGAGGCTGACGGCCGCCGTAAAGCCCGCAGTCCCACGGGCTGTGGGGCCACGCGAGCGGCTGCCAAAGAGCTTTCCAACGAGGCACGGCTTTCCCTCCTGGCTCTTCGGGCGTGGGAGCTGTGGCCAGAGCTGCGGCCCTACCGGAAAATGCTTCGCAGGCTGGCTCGGCGGCGCCAGGTGGGTGCCGGTGGCACCGAGGCTGACGGCCGCCGTAAAGCCCGCAGTCCCACGGGCTGTGGGGCCACGCGAGCGGCTGCCAAAGAGCTTTCCAACGAGGCACGGCTTTCCCTCCTGGCTCTTCGGGCGTGGGAGCTGTGGCCAGAGCTGCGGCCCTACCGGAAAATGCTTCGCAGGCTGGCTCGGCGGCGCCAGGTGGGTGCCGGTGGCACCGAGGCTGACGGCCGCCGTAAAGCCCGCAGTCCCACGGGCTGTGGGGCCACGCGAGCGGCTGCCAAAGAGCTTTCCAACGAGGCACGGCTTTCCCTCCTGGCTCTTCGGGCGTGGGAGCTGTGGCCAGAGCCGCGGCCCTACCGGAAAATGCTTCGCAGGCTGGCTCGGCGGCGCCAGATGGGTGCCGGTGGCACCGAGGCTGACGGCCGCCGTAAAGCCCGCAGTCCCACGGGCTGTGGGGCCACGCGAGCGGCTGCCAAAGAGCTTTCCAACGAGGCACGGCTTTCCCTCCTGGCTCTTCGGGCGTGGGAGCTGTGGCCAGAGACGCGGCCCTACCCGAAAATGCTTCGCAGGCTGGCTCGGCGGCGCCAGGTGGGCGCCGGTGGCGCCGAGGCTGACGGCCGCCGCAAAGCCCGCACCCCCACGGGCTGTGGGGCCACACGAGTGGCTGCCAAAGAGCTTTCCAACGAGGCACGGCTTTCCCTCCTGGCTCTTCGGGCGTGGGAGCTGTGGCCAGAGACGCGGCCCTACCGGAAAATGCTTCGCAGGCTGGCGCGGCGGCGCCACGTGGGCGCCGGTGGCGCCGAGGCTGACGGCCGCCACAAAGCCCGCAGCCCCACGGGCTGTGGGGCCACGCGAGCGGCTGCCAAAGAGCTTTCCAACGAGGCACGTCTTTCCCTCCTGGCTCTTCGGGCGTGGGAGCTGTGGCCAGAGCCGCGGCCCTACCGGAAAATGCTTCGCAGGCTGGCTCGGCGGCGCCAGGTGGGCGGCGGTGGCGCCGAGGCTGACGGCCGCCGCAAAGCCCGCAGCCCCACGGGCTGTGGGGCCACGCGAGCGGCTGCCAAAGAGCTTTCCAACGAGGCACGGCTTTCCCTCCTGGCTCTTCGGGCGTGGGAGCTGTGGCCAGAGCTGCGGCCCTACCGGAAAATGCTTCGCAGGCTGGCGCGGCGGCGCCACGTGGGCGCCGGTGGCGCCGAGGCTGACGGCCGCCACAAAGCCCGCAGCCCCACGGGCTGTGGGGCCACGCGAGCGGCTGCCAAAGAGCTTTCCAACGAGGCACGGCTTTCCCTCCTGGCTCTTCGGGCGTGGGAGCTGTGGCCAGAGCCGCGGCCCTACCGGAAAATGCTTCGCAGGCTGGCTCGGCGGCGCCAGGTGGGCGGCGGTGGCGCCGAGGCTGACGGCCGCCGCAAAGCCCGCAGCCCCACGGGCTGTGGGGCCACGCGAGCGGCTGCCAAAGAGCTTTCCAACGAGGCACGGCTTTCCCTCCTGGCTCTTCGGGCGTGGGAGCTGTGGCTAGAGCCGCGGCCCTACCGGAAAATGCTTCGCAGGCTGGCTCGGCGGCGCCAGGTGGGCGCCGGTGGCGCCGAGGCTGACGGCCGCCGCAAAGCCCGCAGCCCCACGGGCTGTGGGGCCACGCGAGCGGCTGCCAAAGAGCTTTCCAACGAGGCAGGGCTTTCCCTCCTGGCTCTTCGGGCGTGGGAGCTGTGGCCAGAGCCGCGGCCCTACCGGAAAATGCTTCGCAGGCTGGCTCGGCGGCGCCAGGTGGGCGGCGGTGGCGCCGAGGCTGACGGCCGCCGCAAAGCCCGCAGCCCCACGGGCTGTGGGGCCACGCGAGCGGCTGCCAAAGAGCTTTCCAACGAGGCACGGCTTTCCCTCCTGGCTCTTCGGGCGTGGGAGCTGTGGCCAGAGACGCGGCCCTACCGGAAAATGCTTCGCAGGCTGGCTCGGCGGCGCCAGGTGGGCGCCGGTGGCGCCGAGGCTGACGGCCGCCGTAAAGCCCGCAGCCCCACGGGCTGTGGGGCCACGCGAGCGGCTGCCAAAGAGCTTTCCAACGAGGCACGGCTTTCCCTCCTGGCTCTTCGGGCGTGGGAGCTGTGGCCAGAGCCGCGGCCCTACCGGAAAATGCTTCGCAGGCTGGCTCGGCGGCGCCAGGTGGGCGGCGGTGGCGCAGAGGCTGACGGCCACCGCAAAGCCCACAGCCCCACGGGCTGTGGGGCCACGCGAGCGGCTGCCAAAGAGCTTTCCAACGAGGCACGGCTTTCCCTCCTGGCTCTTCGGGCGTGGGAGCTGTGGCCAGAGCCGCGGCCCTACCGGAAAATGCTGCGCAGGCTGGCGCGGCGGCGCCAGGTGGGCGCCGGTGGCGCCGAGGCTGACGGCCGCCGCAAAGCCCGCAGCCCCACGGGCTGTGGGGCCACGCGAGCGGCTGCCAAAGAGCTTTCCAACGAGGCATGGCTTTCCCTCCTGGCTCTTCGGGCGTGGGAGCTGTGGCCAGAGACGCGGCCCTACCGGAAAATGCTTCGCAGGCTGCCTCGGCGGCGCCAGGTGGGCGGCGGTGGCGCCGAGGCTGACGGCCGCCACAAAGCCCGCAGCCCCACGGGCTGTGGGGCCACGCGAGCGGCTGCCAAAGAGCTTTCCAACGAGGCACGGCTTTCCCTCCTGGCTCTTCGGGCGTGGGAGCTGTGGCCAGAGACGCGGCCCTACCGGAAAATGCTTCGCAGGCTGGCTCGGCGGCGCCAGGTGGGCGCCGGTGGCGCCGAGGCTGACGGCCGCCGCAAAGCCCGCAGCCCCACGGGCTGTGGGGCCACGCGAGCGGCTGCCAAAGAGCTTTCCAACGAGGCACGGCTTTCCCTCCTGGCTCTTCGGGCGTGGGAGCTGTGGCCAGAGCCGCGGCCCTACCGGAAAATGCTTCGCAGGCTGGCTCGGCGGCGCCAGGTGGGCGCCGGTGGCGCCGAGGCTGACGGCCGCCGCAAAGCCCGCAGCCCCACGGGCTGTGGGGCCACGCGAGCGGCTGCCAAAGAGCTTTCCAACGAGGCACGGCTTTCCCTCCTGGCTCTTCGGGCGTGGGAGCTGTGGCCAGAGCCGCGGCCCTACCAGAAAATGCTTCGCAGGCTGGCTCGGCGGCGCCAGGTGGGTGCCGGTGGCACCGAGGCTGATGGCCGCCGCAAAGCCCGCAGCCCCACGGGCTGTGGGGCCACGCGAGCGGCTGCCAAAGAGCTTTCCAACGAGGCACGGCTTTCCCTCCTGGCTCTTCGGGCGTGGGAGCTGTGGCCAGAGACGCGGCCCTACCCGAAAATGCTTCGCAGGCTGGCGCGGCGGCGCCAGGTGGGCGCCGGTGGCGCCGAGGCTGACGGCCGCCGCAAAGCCCGCAGCCCCACGGGCTGTGGGGCCACGCGAGCGGCTGCCAAAGAGCTTTCCAACGAGGCACGGCTTTCCCTCCTGGCTCTTCGGGCGTGGGAGCTGTGGCCAGAGCCGCGGCCCTACCGGAAAATGCTTCGCAGGCTGGCTCGGCGGCGCCAGGTGGGCGCCGGTGGCGCCGAGGCTGACGGCCGCCACAAAGCCCGCAGCCCCACGGGCTGTGGGGCCGCGCGAGCGGCTGCCAAAGAGCTTTCCAACGAGGCACGGCTTTCCCTCCTGGCTCTTCGGGCGTGGGAGCTGTGGCCAGAGCCGCAGCCCTACCGGAAAATGCTTCGCAGGCTGGCGCGGCGGCGCCAGGTGGGCGCCGGTGGCCCCGAGGCTGACGGCCGCCGCAAAGCCCGCAGCCCCACGGGCTGTGGGGCCACGCGAGCGGCTGCCAAAGAGCTTTCCAACGAGGCACGGCTTTCCCTCCTGGCTCTTCAGGCGTGGGAGCTGTGGCCAGAGCCGCGGCCCTACCGGAAAATGCTTCGGGGGCTGGCGCGGCGGCGCCAGGTGGGCGCCGGTGGCGCCGAGGCTGACGGCCGCCGCAAAGCCCGCAGCCCCACGGGCTGTGGGGCCACGCGAGCGGCTGCCAAAGAGCTTTCCAACGAGGCACGGCTTTCCCTCCTGGCTCTTCGGGCGTGGGAGCTGTGGCCAGAGCCGCGGCCCTACCGGAAAATGCTTCGCAGGCTGGCGCGGCGGCGCCAGGTGGGCGGCGGTGGCGCCGAGGCTGATGGCCGCCGCAAAGCCCGCGGCCCCACGAACTGTGGGGCCACGCGAGCGGCTGCCAAAGAGCTTTCCAACGAGGCACGGCTTTCCCTCCTGGCTCTTCGGGCGTGGGAGCTGTCGCCAGAGCCGCAGCCCTACCGGAAAATGCTTCGCAGGCTGGCTCGGCGGCGCCAGGTGGGCGCCGGTGGCGCCGAGGCTGACGGCCGCCGCAAAGCCCGCAGCCCCACGGGCTGTGGGGCCACGCGAGCGGCTGCCAAAGAGCTTTCCAACGAGGCACGGCTTTCCCTCCTGGCTCTTCGGGCGTGGGAGCTGTGGCCAGAGCCGCGGCCCTACCGGAAAATGCTTCGCAGGCTGGCTCGGCGGCGCCAGGTGGGCGCCGGTGGCGCCGAGGCTGACGGCCGCCGCAAAGCCCGCAGCCCCACGGGGTGTGGGGCCACGCGAGCGGCTGCCAAAGAGCTTTCCAACGAGGCACGGCTTTCCCTCCTGGCTCTTCGGGCGTGGGAGCTGTGGCCAGAGCCGCGGCCCTACCGGAAAATGCTTCGCAGGCTGGCTCGGTGACGCCAGGTGGGCGCCAGTGGCGTCGAGGCTGATGGCCGCCGCAAAGCCCGCAGCCCCACGGGCTGTGGGGCCACGCGAGCGGCTGCCAAAGAGCTTTCCAACGAGGCAAGGCTTTCCCTCCTGGCTCTTCGGGCTTGGGAGCTGTGGCCAGAGACGCGGCCCTACCGGAAAATGCTTCGCAGGCTGGCGCGGCGGCGCCAGGTGGGCGCCGGTGGCGCCGAGGCTGATGGCCGCCGCAAAGCCCGCAGCCCCACGAACTGGGGGGCCACGCGAGCGGCTGCCAAAGAGCTTTCCAACGAGGCACGGCTTTCCCTCCTGGCTCTTCGGGCGTGGGAGCTGTGGCCAGAGCCGCGGCCCTACCGGAAAATGCTTCGCAGGCTGGCTCGGCGGCGCCAGGTGGGCGCCGGTGGCGCCGAGGCTGACGGCCGCCGCAAAGCCCGCAGCCCCACGGGCTGTGGGGCCACGCGAGCGGCTGCCAAAGAGCTTTCCAACGAGGCATGGCTTTCCCTCCTGGCTCTTCGGGCGTGGGAGCTGTGGCCAGAGCCGCGGCCCTACCGGAAAATGCTTCGCAGGCTGGCGCGGCGTCGCCAGGTGGGCGCCGGTGGCGCCGAGGCTGACGGCCGCCGCAAAGCCCGCAGCCCCACGGGCTGTGGGGCCACGCGAGCAGCTGCCAAAGAGCTTTCCAACGAGGCACGGCTTTCCCTCCTGGCTCTTCGGGCGTGGGAGCTGTGGCCAGAGCCGCGGCCCTACCGGAAAATGCTTCGCAGGCTGGCACGGCGGCACCACGTGGGCGCCGGTGGCGCCGAGGCTGACGGCCGCCGCAAAGCCCGCAGCCCCACGGGCTGTGGGGCCACGCGAGCTGCTGCCAAAGAGCTTTCCAACGAGGCACGGCTTTCCCTCCTGGCTCTTCGGGCGTGGGAGCTGTGGCCAGAGCCGCGGCCCTACCGGAAAATGCTTCGCAGGCTGGCGCGGCGGCACCACGTGGGCGCCGGTGGCGCCAAGGCTGACGGCCGCCGCAAAGCCCGCAGCCCCACGGGCTGTGGGGCCACGCGAGCGGCTGCCAAAGAGCTTTCCAACGAGGCACGGCTTTCCCTCCTGGCTCTTCGGGCGTGGGAGCTGTGGCCAGAGCCGCGGCCCTACCGGAAAATGCTTCGCAGGCTGGCTCGGCGGCGCCAGGTGGGCGCCGGTGGCGCCGAGGCTGACGGCCGCCGCAAAGCCCGCAGCCCCACGGGCTGTGGGGCCACGCGAGCGGCTGCCAAAGAGCTTTCCAACGAGGCACGGCTTTCCCTCCTGGCTCTTCGGGCGTGGGAGCTGTGGCCAGAGCCGCGGCCCTACCGGAAAATGCTTCGGGGGCTGGCTCGGCGGCGCCAGGTGGGCGCCGGTGGCGCCGAGGCTGACGGCCGCCGCAAAGCCCGCAGCCCCACGGGCTGTGGGGCCACGCGAGCGGCTGCCAAAGAGCTTTCCAACGAGGCACGGCTTTCCCTCCTGGCTCTTCGGGCGTGGGAGCTGTGGCCAGAGCCGCGGCCCTACCGGAAAATGCTTCGCAGGCTGGCTCGGCGACGCCAGGTGGGCGGCGGTGGCGCCGAGGCTGACGGCCGCCGCAAAGCCCGCAGCCCCACGGGCTGTGGGGCCACGCGAGCGGCTGCCAAAGAGCTTTCCAACGAGGCACGGCTTTCCCTCCTGGCTCTTCGGGCGTGGGAGCTGTGGCCAGAGCCGCGGCCCTACCGGAAAATGCTTCGCAGGCTGGCTCGGCGGCGCCAGGTGGGCGCCGGTGGCGCCGAGGCTGACGGCCGCCGCAAAGCCCGCAGCCCCACGGGCTGTGGGGCCACGCGAGCGGCTGCCAAAGAGCTTTCCAACGAGGCACGGCTTTCCCTCCTGGCTCTTCGGGCGTGGGAGCTGTGGCCAGAGACGCGGCCCTACCGGAAAATGCTTCGCAGGCTGGCTCGGCGGCGCCAGGTGGGCGGCGGTGGCGCAGAGGCTGACGGCCACCGCAAAGCCCACAGCCCCACGGGCTGTGGGGCCACGTGAGCGGCTGCCAAAGGGCTTTCCAACGAGGCACGGCTTTCCCTCCTGGCTCTTCGGGCGTGGGAGCTGTGGCCAGAGCCGCGGCCCTACCGGAAAATGCTGCGCAGGCTGGCGCGGCGGCGCCAGGTGGGCGCCGGTGGCGCCGAGGCTGACGGCCGCCGCAAAGCCCGCAGCCCCACGGGCTGTGGGGCCACGCGAGCGGCTGCCAAAGAGCTTTCCAACGAGGCACGGCTTTCCCTCCTGGCTCTTCGGGCGTGGGAGCTGTCGCCAGAGCCGCAACCCTACCGGAAAATGCTTCGCAGGCTGGCTCGGCAGCGCCAGGTGGGCGGCGGTGGCGCCGAGGCTGATGGCCGCCGCAAAGCCCGCAGCCCCACGGGCTGTGGGGCCACGTGAGCGGCTGCCAAAGAGCTTTCCAACGAGGCACGGCTTTCCCTCCTGGCTCTTCGGGCGTGGGAGCTGTGGCCAGAGACGCGGCCCTACCGGAAAATGCTTCGGGGGCTGGCGCGGCGGCGCCAGGTGGGCGCCGGTGGCGCTGAGGCTGACGGCCGCCGCAAAGCCCGCAGCCCCACAGGCTGTGGGGCCACGCGAGCGGCTGCCAAAGAGCTTTCCAACGAGGCACGGCTTTCCCTCCTGGCTCTTCAGGCGTGGGAGCTGTGGCCAGAGCCGCGGCCCTACCGGAAAATGCTTCGGGGGCTGGCGTGGCGGCGCCAGGTGGGCGCCGGTGGCGCCGAGGCTGACGGCCGCCGCAAAGCCCGCAGCCCCACGGGCTGTGGGGCCACGCGAGCGGCTGCCAAAGAGCTTTCCAACGAGGCACGGCTTTCCCTCCTGGCTCTTCGGGCGTGGGAGCTGTGGCCAGAGCCGCGGCCCTACCGGAAAATGCTTCGCAGGCTGGCGCGGCGGCGCCAGGTGGGCGGCGGTGGCGCCGAGGCTGATGGCCGCCGCAAAGCCCGCGGCCCCACGAACTGTGGGGCCACGCGAGCGGCTGCCAAAGAGCTTTCCAACGAGGCACGGCTTTCCCTCCTGGCTCTTCGGGCGTGGGAGCTGTCGCCAGAGCCGCAGCCCTACCGGAAAATGCTTCGCAGGCTGGCTCGGCGGCGCCAGGTGGGCGCCGGTGGCGCCGAGGCTGACGGCCGCCGCAAAGCCCGCAGCCCCACGGGCTGTGGGGCCACGCGAGCGGCTGCCAAAGAGCTTTCCAACGAGGCACGGCTTTCCCTCCTGGCTCTTCGGGCGTGGGAGCTGTGGCCAGAGCCGCGGCCCTACCGGAAAATGCTTCGCAGGCTGGCTCGGCGGCGCCAGGTGGGCGCCGGTGGCGCCGAGGCTGACGGCCGCCGCAAAGCCCGCAGCCCCACGGGGTGTGGGGCCACGCGAGCGGCTGCCAAAGAGCTTTCCAACGAGGCACGGCTTTCCCTCCTGGCTCTTCGGGCGTGGGAGCTGTGGCCAGAGCCGCGGCCCTACCGGAAAATGCTTCGCAGGCTGGCTCGGTGACGCCAGGTGGGCGCCAGTGGCGTCGAGGCTGATGGCCGCCGCAAAGCCCGCAGCCCCACGGGCTGTGGGGCCACGCGAGCGGCTGCCAAAGAGCTTTCCAACGAGGCAAGACTTTCCCTCCTGGCTCTTCGGGCTTGGGAGCTGTGGCCAGAGACGCGGCCCTACCGGAAAATGCTTCGCAGGCTGGCGCGGCGGCGCCACGTGGGCGGCGGTGGCGCCGAGGCTGATGGCCGCCGCAAAGCCCGCAGCCCCACGAACTGTGGGGCCACGCGAGCGGCTGCCAAAGAGCTTTCCAACGAGGCACGGCTTTCCCTCCTGGCTCTTCGGGCGTGGGAGCTGTGGCCAGAGCCGCGGCCCTACCGGAAAATGCTTCGCAGGCTGGCTCGGCGGCGCCAGGTGGGCGCCGGTGGCGCCGAGGCTGACGGCCGCCGCAAAGCCCGCAGCCCCACGGGCTGTGGGGCCACGCGAGCGGCTGCCAAAGAGCTTTCCAACGAGGCATGGCTTTCCCTCCTGGCTCTTCGGGCGTGGGAGCTGTGGCCAGAGCCGCGGCCCTACCGGAAAATGCTTCGCAGGCTGGCGCGGCGTCGCCAGGTGGGCGCCGGTGGCGCCGAGGCTGACGGCCGCCGCAAAGCCCGCAGCCCCACGGGCTGTGGGGCCACGCGAGCAGCTGCCAAAGAGCTTTCCAACGAGGCACGGCTTTCCCTCCTGGCTCTTCGGGCGTGGGAGCTGTGGCCAGAGCCGCGGCCCTACCGGAAAATGCTTCGCAGGCTGGCACGGCGGCACCACGTGGGCGCCGGTGGCGCCGAGGCTGACGGCCGCCGCAAAGCCCGCAGCCCCACGGGCTGTGGGGCCACGCGAGCGGCTGCCAAAGAGCTTTCCAACGAGGCACGGCTTTCCCTCCTGGCTCTTCGGGCGTGGGAGCTGTGGCCAGAGCCGCGGCCCTACCGGAAAATGCTTCGCAGGCTGGCGCGGCGGCACCACGTGGGCGCCGGTGGCGCCAAGGCTGACGGCCGCCGCAAAGCCCGCAGCCCCACGGGCTGTGGGGCCACGCGAGCGGCTGCCAAAGAGCTTTCCAACGAGGCACGGCTTTCCCTCCTGGCTCTTCGGGCGTGGGAGCTGTGGCCAGAGCCGCGGCCCTACCGGAAAATGCTTCGCAGGCTGGCTCGGCGGCGCCAGGTGGGCGCCGGTGGCGCCGAGGCTGACGGCCGCCGCAAAGCCCGCAGCCCCACGGGCTGTGGGGCCACGCGAGCGGCTGCCAAAGAGCTTTCCAACGAGGCACGGCTTTCCCTCCTGGCTCTTCGGGCGTGGGAGCTGTGGCCAGAGCCGCGGCCCTACCGGAAAATGCTTCGGGGGCTGGCTCGGCGGCGCCAGGTGGGCGGCGGTGGCGCCGAGGCTGACGGCCGCCGCAAAGCCCGCAGCCCCACGGGCTGTGGGGCCACGCGAGCGGCTGCCAAAGAGCTTTCCAACGAGGCACGGCTTTCCCTCCTGGCTCTTCGGGCGTGGGAGCTGTGGCCAGAGCCGCGGCCCTACCGGAAAATGCTTCGCAGGCTGGCTCGGCGACGCCAGGTGGGCGGCGGTGGCGCCGAGGCTGACGGCCGCCGCAAAGCCCGCAGCCCCACGGGCTGTGGGGCCACGCGAGCGGCTGCCAAAGAGCTTTCCAACGAGGCACGGCTTTCCCTCCTGGCTCTTCGGGCGTGGGAGCTGTGGCCAGAGCCGCGGCCCTACCGGAAAATGCTGCGCAGGCTGGCGCGGCGGCGCCAGGTGGGCGCCGGTGGCGCCGAGGCTGACGGCCGCCGCAAAGCCCGCAGCCCCACGGGCTGTGGGGCCACGCGAGCGGCTGCCAAAGAGCTTTCCAACGAGGCACGGCTTTCCCTCCTGGCTCTTCGGGCGTGGGAGCTGTCGCCAGAGCCGCAACCCTACCGGAAAATGCTTCGCAGGCTGGCTCGGCAGCGCCAGGTGGGCGGCGGTGGCGCCGAGGCTGATGGCCGCCGCAAAGCCCGCAGCCCCACGGGCTGTGGGGCCACGTGAGCGGCTGCCAAAGAGCTTTCCAACGAGGCACGGCTTTCCCTCCTGGCTCTTCGGGCGTGGGAGCTGTGGCCAGAGACGCGGCCCTACCGGAAAATGCTTCGGGGGCTGGCGCGGCGGCGCCAGGTGGGCGCCGGTGGCGCTGAGGCTGACGGCCGCCGCAAAGCCCGCAGCCCCACGGGCTGTGGGGCCACGCGAGTGGCTGCCAAAGAGCTTTCCAACGAGGCACGGCTTTCCCTCCTGGCTCTTCGGGCGTGGGAGCTGTGGCCAGAGACGCGGCCCTACCGGAAAATGCTTCGCAGGCTGGCTCGGCAGCGCCAGGTGGGCGCCGGTGGCGCCGAGGCTGACGGCCGCCGCAAAGCCCGCAGCCCCACGGGCTGTGGGGCCACGCGAGCGGCTGCCAAAGAGCTTTCCAACGAGGCACGGCTTTCCCTCCTGGCTCTTCGGGCGTGGGAGCTGTGCCCAGAGACGCGGCCCTACCGGAAAATGCTTCGGGGGCTGGCGCGGCGGCGCCAGGTGGGCGCCGGTGGCGCCGAGGCTGACGGCCGCCGCAAAGCCCGCAGCCCCACGGGCTGTGGGGCCACGCGAGCGGCTGCCAAAGAGCTTTCCAACGAGGCACGGCTTTCCCTCCTGGCTCTTCGGGCGTGGGAGCTGTCGCCAGAGCTGCGGCCGTACCGGAAAATGCTTCGCAATCTGGCGCGGCGGCACCACGTGGGCGGCGGTGGCGCCGAGGCTGACGGCCGCCGCAAAGCCCGCAGCCCCACGGGCTGTGGGGCCACGCGAGCGGCTGCCAAAGAGCTTTCCAACGAGGCACGGCTTTCCCTCCTGGCTCTTCGGGCGTGGGAGCTGTGGCCAGAGACGCGGCCCTACCGGAAAATGCTTCGCAGGCTGGCGCGGCGGCGCCACGTGGGCACCGGTGGCGCCGAGGCTGACGGCCGCCGCAAAGCCCGCAGCCCCACGGGCTGTGGGGCCACGCGAGCGGCTGCCAAAGAGCTTTCCAACGAGGCACGGCTTTCCCTCCTGGCTCTTCGGGCGTGGGAGCTGTGGCCAGAGCCGCGGCCCTACCGGAAAATGCTTCGGAGGCTGGCGCGGCGGCGCCAGGTAGGCGCCGGTGGCACCGAGGCTGACGGCCGCCGCAAAGCCCGCAGCCCCACGGGCTGTGGGGCCACGCGAGCGGCTGCCAAAGAGCTTTCCAACGAGGCACGGCTTTCCCTCCTGGCTCTTCGGGCGTGGGAGCTGTGCCCAGAGACGCGGCCCTACCGGAAAATGCTTCGGGGGCTGGCGCGGCGGCGCCAGGTGGGCGCCGGTGGCGCCGAGGCTGACGGCCGCCGCAAAGCCCGCAGCCCCACGGGCTGTGGGGCCACGCGAGCGGCTGCCAAAGAGCTTTCCAACGAGGCACGGCTTTCCCTCCTGGCTCTTCGGGCGTGGGAGCTGTGGCCAGAGCTGCGGCCGTACCGGAAAATGCTTCGCAATCTGGCGCGGCGGCACCACGTGGGCGGCGGTGGCGCCGAGGCTGACGGCCGCCGCAAAGCCCGCAGCCCCACGGGCTGTGGGGCCACGCGAGCGGCTGCCAAAGAGCTTTCCAACGAGGCACGGCTTTCCCTCCTGGCTCTTCGGGCGTGGGAGCTGTGGCCAGAGCCGCGGCCCTACCGGAAAATGCTTCGCAGGCTGGCTCGGCGGCGCCAGGTGGGCGCCGGTGGCGCCGAGGCTGACGGCCGCCGCAAAGCCCGCAGCCCCACGGGCTGTGGGGCCACGCGAGCGGCTGCCAAAGAGCTTTCCAACGAGGCACGGCTTTCCCTCCTGGCTCTTCGGGCGTGGGAGCTGTGGCCAGAGCCGCGGCCCTACCGGAAAATGCTTCGGGGGCTGGCTCGGCGGCGCCAGGTGGGCGCCGGTGGCGCCGAGGCTGACGGCCGCCGCAAAGCCCGCAGCCCCACGGGCTGTGGGGCCACGCGAGC
The DNA here is from genome assembly GCF_964199755.1 of Larus michahellis. Classification (NCBI taxonomy): domain Eukaryota; kingdom Metazoa; phylum Chordata; class Aves; order Charadriiformes; family Laridae; genus Larus; species Larus michahellis. The sequence goes on along the minus strand of NC_133917.1, from coordinate 6,692,868 downwards.
GGCTGCCAAAGAGCTTTCCAACGAGGCACGGCTTTCCCTCCTGGCTCTTCGGGCGTGGGAGCTGTGGCCAGAGCCGCGGCCCTACCGGAAAATGCTTCGCAGGCTGGCTCGGCGACGCCAGGTGGGCGGCGGTGGCGCCGAGGCTGACGGCCGCCGCAAAGCCCGCAGCCCCACGGGCTGTGGGGCCACGCGAGCGGCTGCCAAAGAGCTTTCCAACGAGGCACGGCTTTCCCTCCTGGCTCTTCGGGCGTGGGAGCTGTGGCCAGAGCCGCGGCCCTACCGGAAAATGCTTCGCAGGCTGGCTCGGCGGCGCCAGGTGGGCGCCGGTGGCGCCGAGGCTGACGGCCGCCGCAAAGCCCGCAGCCCCACGGGCTGTGGGGCCACGCGAGCGGCTGCCAAAGAGCTTTCCAACGAGGCACGGCTTTCCCTCCTGGCTCTTCGGGCGTGGGAGCTGTGGCCAGAGACGCGGCCCTACCGGAAAATGCTTCGCAGGCTGGCTCGGCGGCGCCAGGTGGGCGGCGGTGGCGCAGAGGCTGACGGCCACCGCAAAGCCCACAGCCCCACGGGCTGTGGGGCCACGTGAGCGGCTGCCAAAGGGCTTTCCAACGAGGCACGGCTTTCCCTCCTGGCTCTTCGGGCGTGGGAGCTGTGGCCAGAGCCGCGGCCCTACCGGAAAATGCTGCGCAGGCTGGCGCGGCGGCGCCAGGTGGGCGCCGGTGGCGCCGAGGCTGACGGCCGCCGCAAAGCCCGCAGCCCCACGGGCTGTGGGGCCACGCGAGCGGCTGCCAAAGAGCTTTCCAACGAGGCACGGCTTTCCCTCCTGGCTCTTCAGGCGTGGGAGCTGTCGCCAGAGCCGCAACCCTACCGGAAAATGCTTCGCAGGCTGGCTCGGCAGCGCCAGGTGGGCGGCGGTGGCGCCGAGGCTGATGGCCGCCGCAAAGCCCGCAGCCCCACGGGCTGTGGGGCCACGTGAGCGGCTGCCAAAGAGCTTTCCAACGAGGCACGGCTTTCCCTCCTGGCTCTTCGGGCGTGGGAGCTGTGGCCAGAGACGCGGCCCTACCGGAAAATGCTTCGGGGGCTGGCGCGGCGGCGCCAGGTGGGCGCCGGTGGCGCTGAGGCTGACGGCCGCCGCAAAGCCCGCAGCCCCACAGGCTGTGGGGCCACGCGAGTGGCTGCCAAAGAGCTTTCCAACGAGGCACGGCTTTCCCTCCTGGCTCTTCGGGCGTGGGAGCTGTGGCCAGAGACGCGGCCCTACCGGAAAATGCTTCGCAGGCTGGCTCGGCAGCGCCAGGTGGGCGCCGGTGGCGCCGAGGCTGACGGCCGCCGCAAAGCCCGCAGCCCCACGGGCTGTGGGGCCACGCGAGCGGCTGCCAAAGAGCTTTCCAACGAGGCACGGCTTTCCCTCCTGGCTCTTCGGGCGTGGGAGCTGTGCCCAGAGACGCGGCCCTACCGGAAAATGCTTCGGGGGCTGGCGCGGCGGCGCCAGGTGGGCGCCGGTGGCGCCGAGGCTGACGGCCGCCGCAAAGCCCGCAGCCCCACGGGCTGTGGGGCCACGCGAGCGGCTGCCAAAGAGCTTTCCAACGAGGCACGGCTTTCCCTCCTGGCTCTTCGGGCGTGGGAGCTGTGGCCAGAGCTGCGGCCGTACCGGAAAATGCTTCGCAATCTGGCGCGGCGGCACCACGTGGGCGGCGGTGGCGCCGAGGCTGACGGCCGCCGCAAAGCCCGCAGCCCCACGGGCTGTGGGGCCACGCGAGCGGCTGCCAAAGAGCTTTCCAACGAGGCACGGCTTTCCCTCCTGGCTCTTCGGGCGTGGGAGCTGTGGCCAGAGACGCGGCCCTACCGGAAAATGCTTCGCAGGCTGGCGCGGCGGCGCCACGTGGGCACCGGTGGCGCCGAGGCTGACGGCCGCCGCAAAGCCCGCAGCCCCACGGGCTGTGGGGCCACGCGAGCGGCTGCCAAAGAGCTTTCCAACGAGGCACGGCTTTCCCTCCTGGCTCTTCGGGCGTGGGAGCTGTGGCCAGAGCCGCGGCCCTACCGGAAAATGCTTCGGAGGCTGGCGCGGCGGCGCCAGGTAGGCGCCGGTGGCACCGAGGCTGACGGCCGCCGCAAAGCCCGCAGCCCCACGGGCTGTGGGGCCACGCGAGCGGCTGCCAAAGAGCTTTCCAACGAGGCACGGCTTTCCCTCCTGGCTCTTCGGGCGTGGGAGCTGTGCCCAGAGACGCGGCCCTACCGGAAAATGCTTCGGGGGCTGGCGCGGCGGCGCCAGGTGGGCGCCGGTGGCGCCGAGGCTGACGGCCGCCGCAAAGCCCGCAGCCCCACGGGCTGTGGGGCCACGCGAGCGGCTGCCAAAGAGCTTTCCAACGAGGCACGGCTTTCCCTCCTGGCTCTTCGGGCGTGGGAGCTGTGGCCAGAGCTGCGGCCGTACCGGAAAATGCTTCGCAATCTGGCGCGGCGGCACCACGTGGGCGGCGGTGGCGCCGAGGCTGACGGCCGCCGCAAAGCCCGCAGCCCCACGGGCTGTGGGGCCACGCGAGCGGCTGCCAAAGAGCTTTCCAACGAGGCACGGCTTTCCCTCCTGGCTCTTCGGGCGTGGGAGCTGTGGCCAGAGCCGCGGCCCTACCGGAAAATGCTTCGCAGGCTGGCACGGCGGCGCCAGGTGGGCGCCGGTGGCGCCGAGGCTGACGGCCGCCGCAAAGCCCGCAGCCCCACGGGCTGTGGGGCCACGCGAGCGGCTGCCAAAGAGCTTTCCAACGAGGCATGGCTTTCCCTCCTGGCTCTTCGGGCGTGGGAGCTGTGGCCAGAGCCGCGGCCCTACCGGAAAATGCTTCGCAGGCTGGCGCGGCGTCGCCAGGTGGGCGCCGGTGGCGCCGAGGCTGACGGCCGCCACAAAGCCCGCAGCCCCACGGGCTGTGGGGCCACGCGAGCGGCTGCCAAAGAGCTTTCCAACGAGGCACGGCTTTCCCTCCTGGCTCTTCGGGCGTGGGAGCTGTGGCCAGAGCCGCGGCCCTACCGGAAAATGCTTCGCAGGCTGGCTCGGCGACGCCAGGTGGGCGCCGGTGGCACCGAGGCTGACGGCCGCCGCAAAGCCCGCAGCCCCACGGGCTGTGGGGCCACGCGAGCAGCTGCCAAAGAGCTTTCCAACGAGGCACGGCTTTCCCTCCTGGCTCTTCGGGCGTGGGAGCTGTGGCCAGAGCCGCGGCCCTACCGGAAAATGCTTCGCAGGCTGGCTCGGCGGCACCACGTGGGCGCCGGTGGCGCCGAGGCTGACGGCCGCCGCAAAGCCCGCAGCCCCACGGGCTGTGGGGCCACGCGAGCGGCTGCCAAAGAGCTTTCCAACGAGGCACGGCTTTCCCTCCTGGCTCTTCGGGCGTGGGAGCTGTGGCCAGAGCCGCGGCCCTACCGGAAAATGCTTCGCAGGCTGGCTCGGCGGCGCCAGGTGGGCGCCGGTGGCGCCGAGGCTGACGGCCGCCGCAAAGCCCGCAGCCCCACGGGCTGTGGGGCCACGCGAGCGGCTGCCAAAGAGCTTTCCAACGAGGCACGGCTTTCCCTCCTGGCTCTTCGGGCGTGGGAGCTGTGGCCAGAGCCGCGGCCCTACCGGAAAATGCTTCGGGGGCTGGCTCGGCGGCGCCAGGTGGGCGCCGGTGGCGCCGAGGCTGACGGCCGCCGCAAAGCCCGCAGCCCCACGGGCTGTGGGGCCACGCGAGCGGCTGCCAAAGAGCTTTCCAACGAGGCACGGCTTTCCCTCCTGGCTCTTCGGGCGTGGGAGCTGTGGCCAGAGCCGCGGCCCTACCGGAAAATGCTTCGCAGGCTGGCTCGGCGACGCCAGGTGGGCGGCGGTGGCGCCGAGGCTGACGGCCGCCGCAAAGCCCGCAGCCCCACGGGCTGTGGGGCCACGCGAGCGGCTGCCAAAGAGCTTTCCAACGAGGCACGGCTTTCCCTCCTGGCTCTTCGGGCGTGGGAGCTGTGGCCAGAGCCGCGGCCCTACCGGAAAATGCTTCGCAGGCTGGCTCGGCGGCGCCAGGTGGGCGCCGGTGGCGCCGAGGCTGACGGCCGCCGTAAAGCCCGCAGCCCCACGGGCTGTGGGGCCACGCGAGCGGCTGCCAAAGAGCTTTCCAACGAGGCACGGCTTTCCCTCCTGGCTCTTCGGGCGTGGGAGCTGTGGCCAGAGACGCGGCCCTACCGGAAAATGCTTCGCAGGCTGGCTCGGCGGCGCCAGGTGGGCGCCGGTGGCGCCGAGGCTGACGGCCGCCGCAAAGCCCGCAGCCCCACGGGCTGTGGGGCCACGTGAGCGGCTGCCAAAGGGCTTTCCAACGAGGCACGGCTTTCCCTCCTGGCTCTTCGGGCGTGGGAGCTGTGGCCAGAGCCGCGGCCCTACCGGAAAATGCTGCGCAGGCTGGCGCGGCGGCGCCAGGTGGGCGCCGGTGGCGCCGAGGCTGACGGCCGCCGCAAAGCCCGCAGCCCCACGGGCTGTGGGGCCACGCGAGCGGCTGCCAAAGAGCTTTCCAACGAGGCACGGCTTTCCCTCCTGGCTCTTCGGGCGTGGGAGCTGTCGCCAGAGCCGCAACCCTACCGGAAAATGCTTCGCAGGCTGGCTCGGCAGCGCCAGGTGGGCGGCGTTGGCGCCGAGGCTGACGACCGCCGCAAAGCCCGCAGCCCCACGGGCTGTGGGGCCACGTGAGCGGCTGCCAAAGAGCTTTCCAACGAGGCACGGCTTTCCCTCCTGGCTCTTCGGGCGTGGGAGCTGTGGCCAGAGCCGCGGCCCTACCGGAAAATGCTTCACAGGCTGGCGCGGCGGCGCCACGTGGGCGCCGGTGGCGCCAAGGCTGATGGCCGCCGCAAAGCCCGCAGCCCCACGGGCTGTGGGGCCACGCGAGCGGCTGCCAAAGAGCTTTCCAACGAGGCACGGCTTTCCCTCCTGGCTCTTCGGGCGTGGGAGCTGTGGCCAGAGCCGCGGCCCTACCAGAAAATGCTTCGCAGGCTGGCGCGGCGGCGCCACGTGGGCGGCGGTGGCGCCGAGGCTGATGGCCGCCGCAAAGCCCGCAGCCCCACGGGCTGTGGGGCCACGCGAGCGGCTGCCAAAGAGCTTTCCAACGAGGCACGGCTTTCCCTCCTGGCTCTTCGGGCGTGGGAGCTGTGGCCAGAGCCGCGGCCCTACCGGAAAATGCTTCGCAGGCTGGCTCGGCGGCGCCAGGTGGGCGGCGGTGGCGCCGAGGCTGACGGCCGCCGCAAAGCCCGCAGCCCCACGGGCTGTGGGGCCACGCGAGCGGCTGCCAAAGAGCTTTCCAACGAGGCACGGCTTTCCCTCCTGGCTCTTCGGGCGTGGGAGCTGTGGCCAGAGCCGCGGCCCTACCGGAAAATGCTTCGGGGGCTGGCGCGGCGGCGCCAGGTGGGCGCCGGTGGCGCCGAGGCTGACGGCCGCCGCAAAGCCCGCAGCCCCACGGGCTGTGGGGCCACGCGAGCGGCTGCCAAAGAGCTTTCCAACGAGGCACGGCTTTCCCTCCTGGCTCTTCAGGCGTGGGAGCTGTGGCCAGAGCTGCGGCCCTACCGGAAAATGCTTCGCAGGCTGGCGCGGCAGCGCCACGTGGGCGCCGGTGGCGCCGAGGCTGACGGCCGCCGCAAAGCCCGCAGCCCCACGGGCTGTGGGGCCACGCGAGCGGCTGCCAAAGAGCTTTCCAACGAGGCATGGCTTTCCCTCCTGGCTCTTCGGGCGTGGGAGCTGTGGCCAGAGCCGCGGCCCTACCGGAAAATGCTTCGCAGGCTGGCACGGCGGCACCACGTGGGCGGCGGTGGCGCTGAGGCTGATGGCCGCCGCAAAGCCCGCAGCCCCACGGGCTGTGGGGCCACGCGACCGGCTGCCAAAGAGCTTTCCAACGAGGCACGGCTTTCCCTCCTGGCTCTTCGGGCGTGGGAGCTGTGGCCAGAGCCGCGGCCCTACCGGAAAATGCTTCGCAGGCTGGCTCGGCGGCGCCAGGTGGGCGCCGGTGGCGCCGAGGCTGACGGCCGCCGCAAAGCCCGCAGCCCCACGGGCTGTGGGGCCACGTGAGCGGCTGCCAAAGAGCTTTCCAACGAGGCACGGCTTTCCCTCCTGGCTCTTCGGGCGTGGGAGCTGTGGCCAGAGCCGCGGCCCTACCGGAAAATGCTTCACAGGCTGGCGCGGCGGCGCCAAGTGGGCGCCGGTGGCGCCAAGGCTGATGGCCGCCGCAAACCCCGCAGCCCCACGGGCTGTGGGGCCACGCGAGCGGCTGCCAAAGAGCTTTCCAACGAGGCACGGCTTTCCCTCCTGGCTCTTCGGGCGTGGGAGCTGTGGCAAGAGCCGCGGCCCTACCAGAAAATGCTTCGCAGGCTGGCGCGGCGGCGCCACGTGGGCGGCGGTGGCGCCGAGGCTGATGGCCGCCGCAAAGCCCGCAGCCCCACGGGCTGTGGGGCCACGCGAGCGGCTGCCAAAGAGCTTTCCAACGAGGCACGGCTTTCCCTCCTGGCTCTTCGGGCGTGGGAGCTGTGGCCAGAGCCGCGGCCCTACCGGAAAATGCTTCGCAGGCTGGCGCGGCGGCGCCACGTGGGCGCCGGTGGCGCCGAGGCTGATGGCCGCCGCAAAGCCCGCAGCCCCACGGGCTGTGGGGCCACGCGAGCGGCTGCCAAAGAGCTTTCCAACGAGGCACGGCTTTCCCTCCTGGCTCTTCGGGCGTGGGAGCTGTGGCCAGAGACGCGGCCCTACCGGAAAATGCTTCGCAGGCTGGCGCGGTGGCACCACGTGGGCGCCGGTGGCGCCGAGGCTGACGGCCGCCGCAAAGCCCGCAGCCCCACGGGCTGTGGGGCCACGCGAGTGGCTGCCAAAGAGCTTTCCAACGAGGCACGGCTTTCCCTCCTGGCTCTTCGGGCGTGGGAGCTGTGGCCAGAGCCGCAGCCCTACCGGAAAATGCTTCGCAGGCTGGCTCGGCAGCGCCAGGTGGGCGCTGGTGGCGCCGAGGCTGACTGCCGCCGCAAAGCCCACAGCCCCACGGGCTGTGGGGCCACGCGAGCGGCTGCCAAAGAGCTTTCCAACGAGGCATGGCTTTCCCTCCTGGCTCTTCGGGCGTGGGAGCTGTGGCCAGAGCCGCGGCCCTACCGGAAAATGCTTCGCAGGCTGGCTCGGCGGCGCCAGGTGGGCGCCGGTGGCGCCGAGGCTGACGGCCGCCGCAAAGCCCGCAGCCCCACGGGCTGTGGGGCCACGCGAGCGGCTGCCAAAGAGCTTTCCAACGAGGCACGGCTTTCCCTCCTGGCTCTTCGGGCGTGGGAGCTGTGGCCAGAGCCGCGGCCCTACCGGAAAATGCTTCGCAGGCTGGCGTGGCGGCGCCAGGTGGGCGCCGGTGGCGCCGAGGCTGATGGGCGCCGCAAAGCCCGCAGCCCCACGGGCTGTGGGGCCACGCGAGCGGCTGCCAAAGAGCTTTCCAACGAGGCACGGCTTTCCCTCCTGGCTCTTCAGGCGTGGGAGCTGTGGCCAGAGCCGCGGCCCTACCGGAAAATGCTTCGCAGGCTGATGCGGTGGCGCCAGGTGGGCACCGGTGTCGCCGAGGCTGACGGCCGCCGCAAAGCCCGCAGCCCCACGGGCTGTGGGGCCACGCGAGCGGCTGCCAAAGAGCTTTCCAACGAGGCACGGCTTTCCCTCCTGGCTCTTCGGGCGTGGGAGCTGTGCCCAGAGACGCGGCCCTACCGGAAAATGCTTCGGGGGCTGGCGCGGCGGCGCCAGGTGGGCGCCGGTGGCGCCGAGGCTGACGGCCGCCGCAAAGCCCGCAGCCCCACGGGCTGTGGGGCCACGCGAGCGGCTGCCAAAGAGCTTTCCAACGAGGCACGGCTTTCCCTCCTGGCTCTTCGGGCGTGGGAGCTGTGGCCAGAGACGCGGCCCTACCGGAAAATGCTTCGCAGGCTGGCGTGGCGGCGCCAGGTGGGCGCCGGTGGCGCCGAGGCTGATGGGCGCCGCAAAGCCCGCAGCCCCACGTGCTGTGGGGCCACGCGAGCGGCTGCCAAAGAGCTTTCCAACGAGGCACGGCTTTCCCTCCTGGCTCTTCGGGCGTGGGAGCTGTGGCCAGAGCCGCGGCCCTACCGGAAAATGCTTCGCAGGCTGATGCGGTGGCGCCAGGTGGGCACCGGTGTCGCCGAGGCTGGCGGCCGCCGCAAAGCCCGCAGCCCCACGGGCTGTGGGGCCACGCGAGCGGCTGCCAAAGAGCTTTCCAACGAGGCACGGCTTTCCCTCCTGGCTCTTCGGGCGTGGGAGCTGTGCCCAGAGACGCGGCCCTACCGGAAAATGCTTCGGGGGCTGGCGCGGCGGCGCCAGGTGGGCGCCGGTGGCGCCGAGGCTGACGGCCGCCGCAAAGCCCGCAGCCCCACGGGCTGTGGGGCCACGCGAGCGGCTGCCAAAGAGCTTTCCAACGAGGCACGGCTTTCCCTCCTGGCTCTTCGGGCGTGGGAGCTGTGGCCAGAGCTGCGGCCGTACCGGAAAATGCTTCGCAATCTGGCGCGGCGGCACCACGTGGGCGGCGGTGGCGCCGAGGCTGACGGCCGCCGCAAAGCCCGCAGCCCCACGGGCTGTGGGGCCACGCGAGCGGCTGCCAAAGAGCTTTCCAACGAGGCACGGCTTTCCCTCCTGGCTCTTCGGGCGTGGGAGCTGTGGCCAGAGACGCGGCCCTACCGGAAAATGCTTCGCAGGCTGGCGCGGCGGCGCCACGTGGGCACCGGTGGCGCCGAGGCTGACGGCCGCCGCAAAGCCCGCAGCCCCACGGGCTGTGGGGCCACGCGAGCGGCTGCCAAAGAGCTTTCCAACGAGGCACGGCTTTCCCTCCTGGCTCTTCGGGCGTGGGAGCTGTGGCCAGAGCCGCGGCCCTACCGGAAAATGCTTCGCAGGCTGGCGCGGCGGCGCCAGGTGGGCGCCGGTGGCACCGAGGCTGACGGCCGCCGCAAAGCCCGCAGCCCCACGGGCTGTGGGGCCACGCGAGCGGCTGCCAAAGAGCTTTCCAACGAGGCACGGCTTTCCCTCCTGGCTCTTCGGGCGTGGGAGCTGTGCCCAGAGACGCGGCCCTACCGGAAAATGCTTCGGGGGCTGGCGCGGCGGCGCCAGGTGGGCGCCGGTGGCGCCGAGGCTGACGGCCGCCGCAAAGCCCGCAGCCCCACGGGCTGTGGGGCCACGCGAGCGGCTGCCAAAGAGCTTTCCAACGAGGCACGGCTTTCCCTCCTGGCTCTTCGGGCGTGGGAGCTGTGGCCAGAGCTGCGGCCGTACCGGAAAATGCTTCGCAATCTGGCGCGGCGGCACCACGTGGGCGGCGGTGGCGCCGAGGCTGACGGCCGCCGCAAAGCCCGCAGCCCCACGGGCTGTGGGGCCACGCGAGCGGCTGCCAAAGAGCTTTCCAACGAGGCACGGCTTTCCCTCCTGGCTCTTCGGGCGTGGGAGCTGTGGCCAGAGCCGCGGCCCTACCGGAAAATGCTTCGCAGGCTGGCGCGGCGGCGCCACGTGGGCACCGGTGGCGCCGAGGCTGACGGCCGCCGCAAAGCCCGCAGCCCCACGGGCTGTGGGGCCACGCGAGCGGCTGCCAAAGAGCTTTCCAACGAGGCACGGCTTTCCCTCCTGGCTCTTCGGGCGTGGGAGCTGTGGCCAGAGCCGCGGCCCTACCGGAAAATGCTTCGCAGGCTGGCGCGGCGGCGCCAGGTGGGCGGCGGTGGTGCCGAGGCTGACGGCCGCCGCAAAGCCCGCAGCCCCACGGGCTGTGGGGCCACGCGAGCGGCTGCCAAAGAGCTTTCCAACGAGGAACGGCTTTCCCTCCTGGCTCTTCGGGCGTGGGAGCTGTGGCCAGAGCCGCGGCCCTACCGGAAAATGCTTCGCAATCTGGCGCGGCGGCACCACGTGGGCGGCGGTGGCGCCGAGGCTGACGGCCGCCGCAAAGCCCGCAGCCCCACGGGCTGTGGGGCCACGCGAGCGGCTGCCAAAGAGCTTTCCAACGAGGCACGGCTTTCCCTCCTGGCTCTTCGGGCGTGGGAGCTGTGGCCAGAGCCGCGGCCCTACCGGAAAATGCTTCGCAGGCTGGCGCGGCGGCGCCACGTGGGCACCGGTGGCGCCGAGGCTGACGGCCGCCGCAAAGCCCGCAGCCCCACGGGCTGTGGGGCCACGCGAGCGGCTGCCAAAGAGCTTTCCAACGAGGCACGGCTTTCCCTCCTGGCTCTTCGGGCGTGGGAGCTGTGGCCAGAGCCGCGGCCCTACCGGAAAATGCTTCGCAGGCTGGCGCGGCGGCGCCAGGTGGGCGGCGGTGGCGCCGAGGCTGACGGCCGCCGCAAAGCCCGCAGCCCCACGGGCTGTGGGGCCACGCGAGCGGCTGCCAAAGAGCTTTCCAACGAGGCACGGCTTTCCCTCCTGGCTCTTCGGGCGTGGGAGCTGTGCCCAGAGACGCGGCCCTACCGGAAAATGCTTTGGGGGCTGGCGCGGCGGCGCCAGGTGGGCGCCGGTGGCGCCGAGGCTGACGGCCGCCGCAAAGCCCGCAGCCCCACGGGCTGTGGGGCCACGCGAGCGGCTGCCAAAGAGCTTTCCAACGAGGCACGGCTTTCCCTCCTGGCTCTTCGGGCGTGGGAGCTGTGGCCAGAGCTGCGGCCGTACCGGAAAATGCTTCGCAATCTGGCGCGGCGGCACCACGTGGGCGGCGGTGGCGCCGAGGATGACGGCCGCCGCAAAGCCCGCAGCCCCACGGGCTGTGGGGCCACGCGAGCGGCTGCCAAAGAGCTTTCCAACGAGGCACGGCTTTCCCTCCTGGCTCTTCGGGCGTGGGAGCTGTGGCCAGAGACGCGGCCCTACCGGAAAATGCTTCGCAGGCTGGCGCGGCGGCGCCACGTGGGCACCGGTGGCGCCGAGGCTGACGGCCGCGGCAAAGCCCGCAGCCCCACGGGCTGTGGGGCCACGCGAGCGGCTGCCAAAGAGCTTTCCAACGAGGCACGGCTTTCCCTCCTGGCTCTTCGGGCGTGGGAGCTGTGGCCAGAGCCGCGGCCCTACCGGAAAATGCTTCGCAGGCTGGCGCGGCGGCGCCAGGTGGGCGGCGGTGGCACCGAGGCTGACGGCCGCCGCAAAGCCCGCAGCCCCACGGGCTGTGGGGCCACGCGAGCGGCTGCCAAAGAGCTTTCCAACGAGGCACGGCTTTCCCTCCTGGCTCTTCGGGCGTGGGAGCTGTGCCCAGAGACGCGGCCCTACCGGAAAATGCTTCGGGGGCTGGCGCGGCGGCGCCAGGTGGGCGCCGGTGGCGCCGAGGCTGACGGCCGCCGCAAAGCCCGCAGCCCCACGGGCTGTGGGGCCACGCGAGCGGCTGCCAAAGAGCTTTCCAACGAGGCACGGCTTTCCCTCCTGGCTCTTCGGGCGTGGGAGCTGTGGCCAGAGCCGCGGCCCTACCGGAAAATGCTTCGCAGGCTGGCTCGGCGGCGCCAGGTGGGCGCCGGTGGCGCCGAGGCTGACGGCCGCCGCAAAGCCCGCAGCCCCACGGGCTGTGGGGCCACGCGAGCGGCTGCCAAAGAGCTTTCCAACGAGGCACGGCTTTCCCTCCTGGCTCTTCGGGCGTGGGAGCTGTGGCCAGAGCCGCGGCCCTACCGGAAAATGCTTCGCAATCTGGCTCGGCGGCACCACGTGGGCGGCGGTGGCGCCGAGGCTGACGGCCGCCGGAAAGCCCGCAGCCCCACGGGCTGTGGGGCCACGCGAGCGGCTGCCAAAGAGCTTTCCAACGAGGCACGGCTTTCCCTCCTGGCTCTTCGGGCGTGGGAGCTGTGGCCAGAGCCGCGGCCCTACCGGAAAATGCTTCGCAGGCTGGCGCGGCGACGCCAGGTGGGCGGCGGTGGTGCCGAGGCTGACGGCCGCCGCAAAGCCCGCAGCCCCACGGGCTGTGGGGCCACGCGAGCGGCTGCCAAAGAGCTTTCCAACGAGGCACGGCTTTCCCTCCTGGCTCTTCGGGCGTGGGAGCTGTGGCCAGAGCCGCGGCCCTACCGGAAAATGCTTCACAGGCTGGCGCGGCGGCGCCACGTGGGCGCCGGTGGCGCCGAGGCTGATGGTCGCCGCAAAGCTCGCAGCCCCACGGGCTGTGGGGCCACGCGAGCGGCTGCCAAAGAGCTTTCCAACGAGGCACGGCTTTCTCTCCTGGCTCTTCGGGCGTGGGAGATGTGGCCAGAGCCGCGGCCCTACCGGAAAATGCTTCGCAATCTGGCACGGCGGCACCACGTGGGCGGCGGTGGCACCGAGGCTGACGGCCGCCGCAAAGCCCGCAGCCCCACGGGCTGTGGGGCCACGCGAGCGGCTGCCAAAGAGGTTTCCAACGAGGCATGGCTTTCCCTCCTGGCTCTTCGGGCGTGGGAGCTGTGGCCAGAGCCGCGGCCCTACCGGAAAATGCTTCGCAGGCTGGCTCGGCGGCGCCAGGTGGGCGCCGGTGGCGCCGAGGCTGACGGCCGCCGCAAAGCCCACAGCCCCACGGGCTGTGGGGCCACGCGAGCGGCTGCCAAAGAGCTTTCCAACGAGGCACGGCTTTCCCTCCTGGCTCTTCGGGCGTGGGAGCTGTGGCCAGAGACGCGGCCCTACTGGAAAATGCTTCGGGGGCTGGCTCGGCGGCGCCAGGTGGGCGCCGGTGGCGCCGAGGCTGACGGCCGCCGCAAAGCCCGCAGCCCCACGGGCTGTGGGGCCACGCGAGCGGCTGCCAAAGAGCTTTCCAACGAGGCACGGCTTTCCCTCCTGGCTCTTCGGGCGTGGGAGCTGTGGCCAGAGCCGCGGCCCTACCGGAAAATGCTTCGCAATCTGGCGCGGCGGCACCACGTGGGCGGCGGTGGCGCCGAGGCTGACGGCCGCCGGAAAGCCCGCAGCCCCACGGGCTGTGGGGCCACGCGAGCGGCTGCCAAAGAGCTTTCCAACGAGGCACGGCTTTCCCTCCTGGCTCTTCGGGCGTGGGAGCTGTGGCCAGAGCCGCGGCCCTACCGGAAAATGCTTCGCAGGCTGGCTCGGCGGCGCCAGGTGGGCGGCGGTGGCGCCGAGGCTGACGGCCGCCGCAAAGCCCACAGCCCCACGGGCTGTGGGGCCACGCGAGCGGCTGCCAAAGAGCTTTCCAACGAGGCACGGCTTTCCCTCCTGGCTCTTCGGGCGTGGGAGCTGTGGCCAGAGACGCGGCCCTACTGGAAAATGCTTCGGGGGCTGGCTCGGCGGCGCCAGGTGGGCGCCGGTGGCGCCGAGGCTGACGGCCGCCGCAAAGCCCGCAGCCCCACGGGCTGTGGGGCCACGCGAGCGGCTGCCAAAGAGCTTTCCAACGAGGCACGGCTTTCCCTCCTGGCTCTTCGGGCGTGGGAGCTGTGGCCAGAGCCGCGGCCCTACCGGAAAATGCTTCGCAATCTGGCGCGGCGGCACCACGTGGGCGGCGGTGGCGCCGAGGCTGACGGCCGCCGCAAAGCCCGCAGCCCCACGGGCTGTGGGGCCACGCGAGCGGCTGCCAAAGAGCTTTCCAACGAGGCACGGCTTTCCCTCCTGGCTCTTCGGGCGTGGGAGCTGTGGCCAGAGCCGCGGCCCTACCGGAAAATGCTTCGCAGGCTGGCGCGGCGACGCCAGGTGGGCGGCGGTGGTGCCGAGGCTGACGGCCGCCGCAAAGCCCGCAGCCCCACGGGCTGTGGGGCCACGCGAGCGGCTGCCAAAGAGCTTTCCAACGAGGCACGGCTTTCCCTCCTGGCTCTTCGGGCGTGGGAGCTGTGGCCAGAGCCGCGGCCCTACCGGAAAATGCTTTTGGGGCTGTCGTGGCGGCGCCAGGTGGGTGCCGGTGGCGCCGAGGCTGACGGCCGCCGCAAAGCCCGCAGCCCCACGGGTTGTGGGGCCACGCGAGCGGCTGCCAAAGAGCTTTCCAACGAGGCATGGCTTTCCCTCCTGGCTCTTCGGGCGTGGGAGCTGTGGCCAGAGCCGCGGCCCTACTGGAAAATGCTTCGCAGGCTGGCGCGGCGGCGCCAGGTGGGCGGCGGTGGCGCTGAGGCTGACAGCCGCCGCAAAGCCCGCAGCCCCACGGGCTATGGGGCCACGCGAGCGGCTGCCAAAGAGCTTTCCAACGAGGCACGGCTTTCCCTCCTGGCTCTTCGGGCGTGGGAGCTGTGGCCAGAGACGCGGCCCTACCGGAAAATGCTTCGCAGGCTGGCGCGGCGGCGCCACGTGGGCACCGGTGGCGCCGAGGCTGACGGCCGCCGCAAAGCCCGCAGCCCCACGGGCTGTGGGGCCACGCGAGTGGCTGCCAAAGAGCTTTCCAACGAGGCACGGCTTTCCCTCCTGGCTCTTCGGGCGTGGGAGCTGTGGCCAGAGACGCGGCCCTACCGGAAAATGCTTCGCAGGCTGGCGCGGCGGCGCCACGTGGGCACCGGTGGCGCCGAGGCTGACGGCCGCCGCAAAGCCCGCAGCCCCACGGGCTGTGGGGCCACGCGAGCGGCTGCCAAAGAGCTTTCCAACGAGGCACGGCTTTCCCTCCTGGCTCTTCGGGCGTGGGAGCTGTGGCCAGAGCCGCGGCCCTACCGGAAAATGCTTCGGGGGCTGGCTCGGCGGCGCCAGGTGGGCGCCGGTGGCGCCGAGGCTGACGGCCGCCGCAAAGCCCGCAGCCCCACGGGCTGTGGGGCCACGCGAGCGGCTGCCAAAGAGCTTTCCAACGAGGCACGGCTTTCCCTCCTGGCTCTTCGGGCGTGGGAGCTGTGGCCAGAGACGCGGCCCTACTGGAAAATGCTTCGGGGGCTGGCTCGGCGGCGCCAGGTGGGCGCCGGTGGCGCCGAGGCTGACGGCCGCCGCAAAGCCCGCAGCCCCACGGGCTGTGGGGCCACGCGAGCGGCTGCCAAAGAGCTTTCCAACGAGGCACGGCTTTCCCTCCTGGCTCTTCGGGCGTGGGAGCTGTGGCCAGAGCCGCGGCCCTACCGGAAAATGCTTCGCAATCTGGCGCGGCGGCACCACGTGGGCGGCGGTGGAGCCGAGGCTGACGGCCGCCGGAAAGCCCGCAGCCCCACAGGCTGTGGGGCCACGCGAGCGGCTGCCAAAGAGCTTTCCAACAAGGCACGGCTTTCCCTCCTGGCTCTTCGGGCGTGGGAGCTGTGGCCAGAGCCGCGGCCCTACCGGAAAATGCTTCGCAGGCTGGCACGGCGACGCCAGGTGGGCGGCGGTGGTGCCGAGGCTGACGGCCGCCGCAAAGCCCGCAGCCCCACGGGCTGTGGGGCCACGCGAGCGGCTGCCAAAGAGCTTTCCAACGAGGCACGGCTTTCCCTCCTGGCTCTTCGGGCGTGGGAGCTGTGGCCAGAGCCGCGGCCCTACCGGAAAATGCTTCACAGGCTGGCGCGGCGGCGCCACGTGGGCGCCGGTGGCGCCGAGGCTGATGGTCGCCGCAAAGCTCGCAGCCCCACGGGCTGTGGGGCCACGCGAGCGGCTGCCAAAGAGCTTTCCAACGAGGCACGGCTTTCTCTCCTGGCTCTTCGGGCGTGGGAGATGTGGCCAGAGCCGCGGCCCTACCGGAAAATGCTTCGCAATCTGGCACGGCGGCACCACGTGGGCGGCGGTGGCACCGAGGCTGACGGCCGCCGCAAAGCCCGCAGCCCCACGGGCTGTGGGGCCACGCGAGCGGCTGCCAAAGAGGTTTCCAACGAGGCATGGCTTTCCCTCCTGGCTCTTCGGGCGTGGGAGCTGTGGCCAGAGCCGCGGCCCTACCGGAAAATGCTTCGCAGGCTGGCGCGGCGGCGCCAGGTGGGCGGCGGTGGCGCCGAGGCTGACGGCCGCCGCAAAGCCCACAGCCCCACGGGCTGTGGGGCCACGCGAGCGGCTGCCAAAGAGCTTTCCAACGAGGCACGGCTTTCCCTCCTGGCTCTTCGGGCGTGGGAGCTGTGGCCAGAGCCGCGGCCCTACGGGAAAATGCTTCGCAGGCTGGCTCGGCGGCACCAGGTGGGCGCCGGTGGCGCCGAGGCTGATGGCCGCCGCAAAGCCCGCAGCCCCACGGGCTGTGGGGCCACGCGAGCGGCTGCCAAAGAGCTTTCCAACGAGGCACGTCTTTCCCTCCTGGCTCTTCGGGCGTGGGAGCTGTGGCCAGAGCCGCGGCCCTACCGGAAAATGCTTCGCAGGCTGGCGCGGCGGCGCCAGGTGGGCGCCCGTAGCGCCGAGGCTGACGGCCGCCGCAAAGCCCGCAGCCCCACGGGCTGTGAGGGCACGCGAGCGGCTGCCAAAGAGCTTTCCAACGAGGCACGGCTTTCCCTCCTGGCTCTTCGGGCGTGGGAGCTGTGGCCAGAGCCGCGGCCCTACCGGAAAATGCTTTTGGGGCTGTCGTGGCGGCGCCAGGTGGGTGCCGGTGGCGCCGAGGCTGACGGCCGCCGCAAAGCCCGCAGCCCCACGGGTTGTGGGGCCACGCGAGCGGCTGCCAAAGAGCTTTCCAACGAGGCACGGCTTTCCCTCCTGGCTCTTCGGGCGTGGGAGCTGTGGCCAGAGCCGCGGCCCTACCGGAAAATGCTTCGCAATCTGGCGCGGCGGCACCACGTGGGCGCTGGTGGCGCCGAGGCTGACGGCCGCCGCAAAGCCCGCAGCCCCACGGGCTGTGGGGCCACGCGAGCGGCTGCCAAAGAGCTTTCCAACGAGGCACGGCTTTCCCTCCTGGCTCTTCGGGCGTGGGAGCTGTGGCCAGAGCCGCGGCCCTACCGGAAAATGCTTCGCAGGCTGGCTCGGCGGCGCCAGGTGGGTGCCGGTGCCGCCGAGGCTGATGGCCGCCGCAAAGCCCACAGCCCCACGGGCTGTGGGGCCACGCGAGCGGCTGCCAAAGAGCTTTCCAACGAGGCACGGCTTTCCCTCCTGGCTCTTCGGGCGTGGGAGCTGTGGCCAGAGACGCGGCCCTACCGGAAAATGCTTTGCAGGCTGGCGCGGCGGCGCCAGGTGGGCGCCGGTGGCACCGAGGCTGACGGCCGCCGCAAAGCCCGCAGCCCCACGGGCTGTGGGGCCACGCGAGCGGCTGCCAAAGAGCTTTCCAACGAGGCACGGCTTTCCCTCCTGGCTCTTCGGGCGTGGGAGCTGTGGCCAGAGCCGCGGCCCTACCGGAAAATGCTTCGCCATCTGGCGCGGCGGCACCAGGTGGGCGCCGGTGGCGCCGAGGCTGACGGCCGCCGCAAAGCCCGCAGCCCCACGGGCTGTGGGGCCACGCGAGCGGCTGCCAAAGAGCTTTCCAACGAGGCACGGCTTTCCCTCCTGGCTCTTCGGGCGTGGGAGCTGTGGCCAGAGCCGCGGCCCTACCGGAAAATGCTTCGCAATCTGGCGCGGCGGCACCACGTGGGCGGCGGTGGCGCCGAGGCTGACGGCCGCCGCAAAGCCCGCAGCCCCACGGGCTGTGGGGCCACGCGAGCGGCTGCCAAAGAGCTTTCCAACGAGGCACGGCTTTCCCTCCTGGCTCTTCGGGCGTGGGAGCTGTGGCCAGAGCCGCGGCCCTACCGGAAAATGCTTCGCAGGCTGGCGCGGCGACGCCAGGTGGGCGGCGGTGGTGCCGAGGCTGACGGCCGCCGCAAAGCCCGCAGCCCCACGGGCTGTGGGGCCACGCGAGCGGCTGCCAAAGAGCTTTCCAACGAGGCACGGCTTTCCCTCCTGGCTCTTCGGGCGTGGGAGCTGTGGCCAGAGCCGCGGCCCTACCGGAAAATGCTTTTGGGGCTGTCGTGGCGGCGCCAGGTGGGTGCCGGTGGCGCCGAGGCTGACGGCCGCCGCAAAGCCCGCAGCCCCACGGGTTGTGGGGCCACGCGAGCGGCTGCCAAAGAGCTTTCCAACGAGGCATGGCTTTCCCTCCTGGCTCTTCGGGCGTGGGAGCTGTGGCCAGAGCCGCGGCCCTACTGGAAAATGCTTCGCAGGCTGGCGCGGCGGCGCCAGGTGGGCGGCGGTGGCGCTGAGGCTGACAGCCGCCGCAAAGCCCGCAGCCCCACGGGCTATGGGGCCACGCGAGCGGCTGCCAAAGAGCTTTCCAACGAGGCACGGCTTTCCCTCCTGGCTCTTCGGGCGTGGGAGCTGTGGCCAGAGACGCGGCCCTACCGGAAAATGCTTCGCAGGCTGGCGCGGCGGCGCCACGTGGGCACCGGTGGCGCCGAGGCTGACGGCCGCCGCAAAGCCCGCAGCCCCACGGGCTGTGGGGCCACGCGAGTGGCTGCCAAAGAGCTTTCCAACGAGGCACGGCTTTCCCTCCTGGCTCTTCGGGCGTGGGAGCTGTGGCCAGAGACGCGGCCCTACCGGAAAATGCTTCGCAGGCTGGCGCGGCGGCGCCACGTGGGCACCGGTGGCGCCGAGGCTGACGGCCGCCGCAAAGCCCGCAGCCCCACGGGCTGTGGGGCCACGCGAGCGGCTGCCAAAGAGCTTTCCAACGAGGCACGGCTTTCCCTCCTGGCTCTTCGGGCATGGGAGCTGTGGCCAGAGACGCGGCCCTACCGGAAAATGCTTCGGGGGCTGGCTCGGCGGCGCCAGGTGGGCGCCGGTGGCGCCGAGGCTGACGGCCGCCGCAAAGCCCGCAGCCCCACGGGCTGTGGGGCCACGCGAGCGGCTGCCAAAGAGCTTTCCAACGAGGCACGGCTTTCCCTCCTGGCTCTTCGGGCGTGGGAGCTGTGGCCAGAGACGCGGCCCTACTGGAAAATGCTTCGGGGGCTGGCTCGGCGGCGCCAGGTGGGCGCCGGTGGCGCCGAGGCTGACGGCCGCCGCAAAGCCCGCAGCCCCACGGGCTGTGGGGCCACGCGAGCGGCTGCCAAAGAGCTTTCCAACGAGGCACGGCTTTCCCTCCTGGCTCTTCGGGCGTGGGAGCTGTGGCCAGAGCCGCGGCCCTACCGGAAAATGCTTCGCAATCTGGCGCGGCGGCACCACGTGGGCGGCGGTGGAGCCGAGGCTGACGGCCGCCGGAAAGCCCGCAGCCCCACAGGCTGTGGGGCCACGCGAGCGGCTGCCAAAGAGCTTTCCAACAAGGCACGGCTTTCCCTCCTGGCTCTTCGGGCGTGGGAGCTGTGGCCAGAGCCGCGGCCCTACCGGAAAATGCTTCGCAGGCTGGCACGGCGACGCCAGGTGGGCGGCGGTGGTGCCGAGGCTGACGGCCGCCGCAAAGCCCGCAGCCCCACGGGCTGTGGGGCCACGCGAGCGGCTGCCAAAGAGCTTTCCAACGAGGCACGGCTTTCCCTCCTGGCTCTTCGGGCGTGGGAGCTGTGGCCAGAGCCGCGGCCCTACCGGAAAATGCTTCACAGGCTGGCGCGGCGGCGCCACGTGGGCGCCGGTGGCGCCGAGGCTGATGGTCGCCGCAAAGCTCGCAGCCCCACGGGCTGTGGGGCCACGCGAGCGGCTGCCAAAGAGCTTTCCAACGAGGCACGGCTTTCTCTCCTGGCTCTTCGGGCGTGGGAGATGTGGCCAGAGCCGCGGCCCTACCGGAAAATGCTTCGCAATCTGGCACGGCGGCACCACGTGGGCGGCGGTGGCACCGAGGCTGACGGCCGCCGCAAAGCCCGCAGCCCCACGGGCTGTGGGGCCACGCGAGCGGCTGCCAAAGAGGTTTCCAACGAGGCATGGCTTTCCCTCCTGGCTCTTCGGGCGTGGGAGCTGTGGCCAGAGCCGCGGCCCTACCGGAAAATGCTTCGCAGGCTGGCGCGGCGGCGCCAGGTGGGCGGCGGTGGCGCCGAGGCTGACGGCCGCCGCAAAGCCCACAGCCCCACGGGCTGTGGGGCCACGCGAGCGGCTGCCAAAGAGCTTTCCAACGAGGCACGGCTTTCCCTCCTGGCTCTTCGGGCGTGGGAGCTGTGGCCAGAGCCGCGGCCCTACGGGAAAATGCTTCGCAGGCTGGCTCGGCGGCACCAGGTGGGCGCCGGTGGCGCCGAGGCTGATGGCCGCCGCAAAGCCCGCAGCCCCACGGGCTGTGGGGCCACGCGAGCGGCTGCCAAAGAGCTTTCCAACGAGGCACGTCTTTCCCTCCTGGCTCTTCGGGCGTGGGAGCTGTGGCCAGAGCCGCGGCCCTACCGGAAAATGCTTCGCAGGCTGGCGCGGCGGCGCCAGGTGGGCGCCCGTAGCGCCGAGGCTGACGGCCGCCGCAAAGCCCGCAGCCCCACGGGCTGTGAGGGCACGCGAGCGGCTGCCAAAGAGCTTTCCAACGAGGCACGGCTTTCCCTCCTGGCTCTTCGGGCGTGGGAGCTGTGGCCAGAGCCGCGGCCCTACCGGAAAATGCTTTTGGGGCTGTCGTGGCGGCGCCAGGTGGGTGCCGGTGGCGCCGAGGCTGACGGCCGCCGCAAAGCCCGCAGCCCCACGGGTTGTGGGGCCACGCGAGCGGCTGCCAAAGAGCTTTCCAACGAGGCACGGCTTTCCCTCCTGGCTCTTCGGGCGTGGGAGCTGTGGCCAGAGCCGCGGCCCTACCGGAAAATGCTTCGCAATCTGGCGCGGCGGCACCACGTGGGCGCTGGTGGCGCCGAGGCTGACGGCCGCTGCAAAGCCCGCAGCCCCACGGGCTGTGGGGCCACGCGAGCGGCTGCCAAAGAGCTTTCCAACGAGGCACGGCTTTCCCTCCTGGCTCTTCGGGCGTGGGAGCTGTGGCCAGAGCCGCGGCCCTACCGGAAAATGCTTCGCAGGCTGGCTCGGCGGCGCCAGGTGGGTGCCGGTGCCGCCGAGGCTGATGGCCGCCGCAAAGCCCACAGCCCCACGGGCTGTGGGGCCACGCGAGCGGCTGCCAAAGAGCTTTCCAACGAGGCACGGCTTTCCCTCCTGGCTCTTCGGGCGTGGGAGCTGTGGCCAGAGACGCGGCCCTACCGGAAAATGCTTTGCAGGCTGGCGCGGCGGCGCCAGGTGGGCGCCGGTGGCACCGAGGCTGACGGCCGCCGCAAAGCCCGCAGCCCCACGGGCTGTGGGGCCACGCGAGCGGCTGCCAAAGAGCTTTCCAACGAGGCACGGCTTTCCCTCCTGGCTCTTCGGGCGTGGGAGCTGTGGCCAGAGCCGCGGCCCTACCGGAAAATGCTTCGCCATCTGGCGCGGCGGCACCAGGTGGGCGCCGGTGGCGCCGAGGCTGACGGCCGCCGCAAAGCCCGCAGCCCCACGGGCTGTGGGGCCACGCGAGTGGCTGCCAAAGAGCTTTCCAACGAGGCACGGCTTTCCCTCCTGGCTCTTCAGGCGTGGGAGCTGTCGCCAGCGCCGCAGCCCTACCGGAAAATGCTTCGCAGGCTGGCTCGGCAGCGCCAGGTGGGCGCCGGTGGCGCCGAGGCTGACGGCCGCCGCAAAGCCCGCAGCCCCACGGGCTGTGGGGCCACGCGAGCGGCTGCCAAAGAGCTTTCCAACGAGGCACGGCTTTCCCTCCTGGCTCTTCGGGCGTGGGAGCTGTGGCCAGAGCCGCGGCCCTACCGGAAAATGCTTCGCAATCTGGCGCGGCGGCACCACGTGGGCGGCGGTGGCGCCGAGGCTGACGGCCGCCGCAAAGCCCGCAGCCCCACGGGCTGTGGGGCCACGCGAGCGGCTGCCAAAGAGCTTTCCAACGAGGCACGGCTTTCCCTCCTGGCTCTTCGGGCGTGGCAGCTGTGGCCAGAGCCGCGGCCCTACTGGAAAATGCTTCGCAGGCTGGCTCGGCGGCGCCAGGTGGGCGCCGGTGGCGCCGAGGCTGACGGCCGCCGCAAAGCCCGCAGCCCCACGGGCTGTGGGGCCACGTGAGCGGCTGCCAAAGAGGTTTCCAACGAGGCACGGCTTTCCCTCCTGGCTCTTCGGGCGTGGGAGCTGTGGCCAGAGCCGCGGCCCTACCGGAAAATGCTTCGCAGGCTGGCGCGGCGGCGCCAGGTGGGCGCCGGTGGCGCCGAGGCTGACGGCCGCCGCAAAGCCCGCAGCCCCACGGGCTGTGGGGCCACGCGAGCGGCTGCCAAAGAGCTTTCCAACGAGGCACGGCTTTCCCTCCTGGCTCTTCGGGCGTGGGAGCTGTGGCCAGAGCCGCGGCCCTACCGGAAAATGCTTCGCAATCTGGCGCGGCGGCGCCACGTGGGCGGCGGTGGCGCCGAGGCTGACGGCCGCCGGAAAGCCCGCAGCCCCACGGGCTGTGGGGCCACGCGAGCGGCTGCCAAAGAGCTTTCCAACGAGGCACGGCTTTCCCTCCTGGCTCTTCGGGCGTGGGAGCTGTGGCCAGAGCCGCGGCCCTACCGGAAAATGCTTCGCAGGCTGGCGCGGCGACGCCAGGTGGGCGGCGGTGGTGCCGAGGCTGACGGCCGCCGCAAAGCCCGCAGCCCCACGGGCTGTGGGGCCACGCGAGCGGCTGCCAAAGAGCTTTCCAACGAGGCACGGCTTTCCCTCCTGGCTCTTCGGGCGTGGGAGCTGTGGCCAGAGCCGCGGCCCTACCGGAAAATGCTTCACAGGCTGGCGCGGCGGCGCCACGTGGGCGCCGGTGGCACCGAGGCTGACGGCCGCCGCAAAGCTCGCAGCCCCACGGGCTTTGGGGCCACGCGAGCGGCTGCCAAAGAGCTTTCCAACGAGGCACGGCTTTCTCTCCTGGCTCTTCGGCCGTGGGAGATGTGGCCAGAGCCGCGGCCCTACCGGAAAATGCTTCGCAATCTGGCACGGCGGCACCACGTGGGCGGCAGTGGCACCGAGGCTGACGGCCGCCGCAAAGCCCGCAGCCCCACGGGCTGTGGGGCCACGCGAGCGGCTGCCAAAGAGCTTTCCAACGAGGCAAGGCTTTCCCTCCTGGCTCTTCGGGCGTGGGAGCTGTGGCCAGAGCCGCGGCCCTACCGGAAAATGCTTCGCAGGCTGGCTCGGCGGCGCCAGGTGGGCGGCGGTGGCGCCGAGGCTGACGGCCGCCGCAAAGCCCACAGCCCCACGGGCTGTGGGGCCACGCGAGCGGCTGCCAAAGAGCTTTCCAACGAGGCACGGCTTTCCCTCCTGGCTCTTCGGGCGTGGGAGCTGTGGCCAGAGCCGCGGCCCTACGGGAAAATGCTTCGCAGGCTGGCTCGGCGGCACCAGGTGGGCGCCGGTGGCACCGAGGCTGATGGCCGCCGCAAAGCCCGCAGCCCCACGGGCTGTGGGGCCACGCGAGCGGCTGCCAAAGAGCTTTCCAACGAGGCACGTCTTTCCCTCCTGGCTCTTTGGGCGTGGGAGCTGTGGCCAGAGCCGCGGCCCTACCGGAAAATGCTTCGCAGGCTGGCGCGGCGGCGCCAGGTGGGCGCCCGTAGCGCCGAGGCTGACGGCCGCCGCAAAGCCCGCAGCCCCACGGGCTGTGAGGGCACGCGAGCGGCTGCCAAAGAGCTTTCCAACGAGGCACGGCTTTCCCTCCTGGCTCTTCGGGCGTGGGAGCTGTGGCCAGAGACGCGGCCCTACCGGAAAATGCTTTTGGGGCTGTCGTGGCGGCGCCAGGTGGGTGCCGGTGGCGCCGAGGCTGACGGCCGCCGCAAAGCCCGCAGCCCCACGGGTTGTGGGGCCACGCGAGCGGCTGCCAAAGAGCTTTCCAACGAGGCATGGCTTTCCCTCCTGGCTCTTCGGGCGTGGGAGCTGTGGCCAGAGCCGCGGCCCTACTGGAAAATGCTTCGCAGGCTGGCGCGGCGGCGCCAGGTGGGCGGCGGTGGCGCCGAGGCTGACAGCCGCCGCAAAGCCCGCAGCCCCACGGGCTGTGGGGCCACGCGAGCGGCTGCCAAAGAGCTTTCCAACGAGGCATGGCTTTCCCTCCTGGCTCTTCGGGCGTGGGAGCTGTGGCCAGAGCCGCGGCCCTACCGGAAAATGCTTCGCAGGCTGGCTCGGCGGCGCCAGGTGGGCGCCGGTGGCGCCGAGGCTGACGGCCGCCGCAAAGCCCGCAGCCCCACGGGCTGTGGGGCCACGCGAGCGGCTGCCAAAGAGGTTTCCAACGAGGCACGGCTTTCCCTCCTGGCTCTTCGGGCGTGGGAGCTGTGGCCAGAGCCGCGACGCTACCGGAAAATGCTTCGGGGGCTGGCGCGGCGGCGCCAGGTGGGCGCCGGTGGCGCCGAGGCTGACGGCCGCCGCAAAGCCCGCAGCCCCACGGGCTTTGGGGCCACGCGAGCGGCTGCCAAAGAGCTTTCCAACGAGGCACGGCTTTCCCTCCTGGCTCTTCGGGCGTGGGAGCTGTGGCCAGAGCCGCGGCCCTACCGGAAAATGCTTCGCAATCTGGCGCGGCGGCACCACGTGGGCGGCGGTGGCGCCGAGGCTGACGGCCGCCGCAAAGCCCACAGCCCCACGGGCTGTGGGGCCACGCGAGCCCCTGACAAAGAGCTTTCCAACGAGGCACGGCTTTCCCTCCTGGCTCTTCGGGCGTGGGAGCTGTGGCCAGAGCCGCGGCCCTACCGGAAAATGCTTTGCAGGCTGGCGCGGCGACGCCAGGTGGGCGGCGGTGGTGCCGAGGCTGACGGCCGCCGCAAAGCCCGCAGCCCCACGGGCTGTGGGGCCACGCGAGCGGCTGCCAAAGAGCTTTCCAATGAGGCACGGCTTTCCCTCCTGGCTCTTCGGGCGTGGGAGCTGTGGCCAGAGCCGCGGCCCTACCGGAAAATGCTTCACAGGCTGGCGCGGCGGCGCCACGTGGGCGCCGGTGGCGCCGAGGCTGATGGTCGCCGCAAAGCTTGCAGCCCCACGGGCTGTGGGGCCACGCGAGTGGCTGCCAAAGAGCTTTCCAACGAGGCACGGCTTTCCCTCCTGGCTCTTCGGGCGTGGGAGCTGTGGCCAGAGCCGCGGCCCTACCGGAAAATGCTTCGGGGGCTGGCGCGGCGGCGCCAGGTGGGCGCCGGTGGCGCCGAGGCTGACGGCCGCCGCAAAGCCCGCAGCCCCACGGGCTGTGGGGCCACGCGAGCGGCTGCCAAAGAGCTTTCCAACGAGGAACGGCTTTCCCTCCTGGCTCTTCGGGCGTGGGAGCTGTGGCCAGAGCCGCGGCCCTACCGGAAAATGCTTCGCAATCTGGCGCGGCGGCACCACGTGGGCGGCGGTGGCGCCGAGGCTGACGGCCGCCGCAAAGCCCGCAGCCCCACGGGCTGTGGGGCCACGCGAGCGGCTGCCAAAGAGCTTTCCAACGAGGCACGGCTTTCCCTCCTGGCTCTTCGGGCGTGGGAGCTGTGGCCAGAGCCGCGGCCCTACCGGAAAATGCTTCGCAGGCTGGCGCGGCGGCGCCACGTGGGCGCCGGTGGCGCCGAGGCTGACGGCCGCCGCAAAGCCCGCAGCCCCACGGGCTGTGGGGCCACGCGAGCGGCTGCCAAAGAGCTTTCCAACGAGGCACGGCTTTCCCTCCTGGCTCTTCGGGCGTGGGAGCTGTGGCCAGAGCCGCGGCCCTACCGGAAAATGCTTCGCAGGCTGGCTCGGCGGCGCCAGGTGGGCGCCGGTGGCGCCGAGGCTGACGGCCGCCGCAAAGCCCGCAGCCCCACGGGCTGTGGGGCCACGTGAGCGGCTGCCAAAGAGGTGTCCAACGAGGCACGGCTTTCCCTCCTGGCTCTTCGGGCGTGGGAGCTGTGGCCAGAGCCGCGGCCCTACCGGAAAATGCTTCGGGGGCTGGCGCGGCGGCGCCAGGTGGGCGCCGGTGGCGCCGAGGCTGACGGCCGCCGCAAAGCCCGCAGCCCCACGGGCTGTGGGGCCACGCGAGTGGCTGCCAAAGAGCTTTCCAACGAGGCACGGCTTTCCCTCCTGGCTCTTCGGGCGTGGGAGCTGTGGCCAGAGCCGCGGCCGTACCGGAAAATGCTTCGCAATCTGGCGCGGCGGCACCACGTGGGCGGCGGTGGCGCCGAGGCTGACGGCCGCCGGAAAGCCCGCAGCCCCACGGGCTGTGGGGCCACGCGAGCGGCTGCCAAAGAGCTTTCCAACGAGGCACGGCTTTCCCTCCTGGCTCTTCGGGCGTGGGAGCTGTGGCCAGAGACGCGGCCCTACCGGAAAATGCTTCGCAGGCTGGCGCGGCGACGCCAGGTGGGCGGCGGTGGTGCCGAGGCTGACGGCCGCCGCAAAGCCCGCAGCCCCACGGGCTGTGGGGCCACGCGAGCGGCTGCCAAAGAGCTTTCCAACGAGGCACGGCTTTCCCTCCTGGCTCTTCGGGCGTGGGAGCTGTGGCCAGAGCCGCGGCCCTACCGGAAAATGCTTCGCAGGCTGGCTCGGCGGCGCCAGGTGGGCGGCGGTGGCGCCGAGGCTGACGGCCGCCGCAAAGCCCACAGCCCCACGGGCTGTGGGGCCACGCGAGCGGCTGCCAAAGAGCTTTCCAACGAGGCACGGCTTTCCCTCCTGGCTCTTCGGGCGTGGGAGCTGTGGCCAGAGCCGCGGCCCTACCGGAAAATGCTTCGCAGGCTGGCGTGGCGGCGCCAGGTGGGCGCCGGTGGCGCCGAGGCTGATGGCCGCTGCAAAGCCCGCAGCCCCACGGGCTGTGGGGCCACGCGAGCGGCTGCCAAAGAGCTTTCCAACGAGGCACGGCTTTCCCTCCTGGCTCTTCGGGCGTGGGAGCTGTGGCCAGAGACGCGGCCCTACCGGAAAATGCTTCGCAGGCTGGCGCGGCGACGCCAGGTGGGCGGCGGTGGTGCCGAGGCTGACGGCCGCCGCAAAGCCCGCAGCCCCACGGGCTGTGGGGCCACGCGAGCGGCTGCCAAAGAGCTTTCCAACGAGGCACGGCTTTCCCTCCTGGCTCTTCGGGCGTGGGAGCTGTGGCCAGAGCCGCGGCCCTACCGGAAAATGCTTCGCAGGCTGGCTCGGCGGCGCCAGGTGGGCGGCGGTGGCGCCGAGGCTGACGGCCGCCGCAAAGCCCACAGCCCCACGGGCTGTGGGGCCACGCGAGCGGCTGCCAAAGAGCTTTCCAACGAGGCACGTCTTTCCCTCCTGGCTCTTCGGGCGTGGGAGCTGTGGCCAGAGCCGCGGCCCTACCGGAAAATGCTTCGCAGGCTGGCGCGGCGTCGCCAGGTGGGCGCCCGTAGCGCCGAGGCTGACGGCCGCCACAAAGCCCGCAGCCCCACGGGCTGTGAGGGCACGCGAGCGGCTGCCAAAGAGCTTTCCAACGAGGCACGGCTTTCCCTCCTGGCTCTTCGGGCGTGGGAGCTGTGGCCAGAGCCGCGGCCCTACTGGAAAATGCTTCGCAGGCTGGCGCGGCGGCGCCAGGTGGGCGGCGGTGGCGCCGAGGCTGACAGCCGCCGCAAAGCCCGCAGCCCCACGGGCTGTGGGGCCACGCGAGCGGCTGCCAAAGAGCTTTCCAACGAGGCATGGCTTTCCCTCCTGGCTCTTCGGGCGTGGGAGCTGTGGCCAGAGCCGCGGCCCTACCCGAAAATGCTTCGCAGGCTGGTGCGGCGGCGCCAGGTGGGCGGCGGTGGTGCCGAGGCTGACGGCCGCCGCAAAGCCCGCAGCCCCACGGGCTGTGGGGCCACGCGAGCGGCTGCCAAAGAGCTTTCCAACGAGGCACGGCTTTCCCTCCTGGCTCTTCGGGCGTGGGAGCTGTGGCCAGAGACGCGGCCCTACCGGAAAATGCTTCGCAGGCTGGCGCGGCGGCGCCAGGTGGGCACCGGTGGCGCCGAGGCTGACGGCCGCCGCAAAGCCCGCAGCCCCACGGGCTGTGGGGCCACGCGAGCGGCTGCCAAAGAGCTTTCCAACGAGGCACGGCTTTCCCTCCTGGCTCTTCGGGCGTGGGAGCTGTGGCCAGAGCCGCGGCCCTACCGGAAAATGCTTCGCAGGCTGGCTCGGCGGCACCAGGTGGGCGGCGGTGGCGCCGAGGCTGACGGCCGCCGCAAAGCCCGCAGCCCCACGGGCTGTGGGGCCACGCGAGCGGCTGCCAAAGAGCTTTCCAACGAGGCACGGCTTTCCCTCCTGGCTCTTCGGGCGTGGGAGCTGTGGCCAGAGCCGCGACCCTACCGGAAAATGCTTCGCAGGCTGGCGCGGCGGCGCCAGGTGGGCGCCGGTGGCGACGAGGCTGACGGCCGCCGCAAAGCCCGCAGCCCCACGGGCTGTGGGGCCACGCGAGGGGCTGCCAAAGAGCTTTCCAACGAGGCACGGCTTTCCCTCCTGGCTCTTCGGGCGTGGGAGCTGTGGCCAGAGCCGCGGCCCTACCGGAAAATGCTTCGCAATCTGGCGCGGCGGCACCACATGGGAGGCGGTGGCGCCGAGGCTGACGGCCGCCGCAAAGCCCACAGCCCCACGGGCTGTGGGGCCACGCGAGCCCCTGACAAAGAACTTTCCAACGAGGCACGGCTTTCCCTCCTGGCTCTTCGGGCGTGGGAGCTGTGGCCAGAGCCGCGGCCCTACCGGAAAATGCTTCGCAGGCTGGCACGGCGACGCCAGGTGGGCGGCGGTGGTGCCGAGGCTGACGGCCGCCGCAAAGCCCGCAGCCCCACGGGCTGTGGGGCCACGCGAGCGGCTGCCAAAGAGCTTTCCAACGAGGCACGGCTTTCCCTCCTGGCTCTTCGGGCGTGGGAGCTGTGGCCAGAGCCGCGGCCCTACCGGAAAATGCTTCACAGGCTGGCGCGGCGGCGCCACGTGGGCGCCGGTGGCGCCGAGGCTGATGGTCGCCGCAAAGCTCGCAGCCCCACGGGCTGTGGGCCCACGCGAGCGGCTGCCAAAGAGCTTTCCAACGAGGCACGGCTTTCTCTCCTGGCTCTTCGGGCGTGGGAGATGTGGCCAGAGCCGCGGCCCTACCGGAAAATGCTTCGCAATCTGGCACGGCGGCACCACGTGGGCGGCGGTGGCACCGAGGCTGACGGCCGCCGCAAAGCCCGCAGCCCCACGGGCTGTGGGGCCACGCGAGCCCCTGCCAAAGAGCTTTCCAACGAGGCACGGCTTTCCCTCCTGGCTCTTCGGGCGTGGGAGCTGTGGCCAGAGCCGCGGCCCTACGGGAAAATGCTTCGCAGGCTGGCTCGGCGGAACCAGGTGGGCGCCGGTGGCGCCGAGGCTGATGGCCGCCGCAAAGCCCGCAGCCCCACGGGCTGTGGGGCCACGCGAGCGGCTGCCAAAGAGCTTTCCAACGAGGCACGGCTTTCCCTCCTGGCTCTTCGGGCGTGGGAGCTGTGGCCAGAGCCGCGGCCCTACCGGAAAATGCTTTGGGGGCTGGCGCGGCGGCGCCAGTTGGGCGCCGGTGGCGCCGAGGCTGACGGCCGCCTCAAAGCCCGCAGCCCCACGGGCTGTGGGGCCACGCGAGTGGCTGCCAAAGAGCTTTCCAACGAGGCACGGCTTTCCCTCCTGGCTCTTCAGGCGTGGGAGCTGTCGCCAGAGCTGCAGCCCTACCGGAAAATGCTTTGCAGGCTGGCACGGTGGCACCACGTGGGCGCCGGTGGCGCCGAGGCTGACGGCCGCCGCAAAGCCCGCAGCCCCACGGGCTGTGGGGCCACGCGAGCGGCTGCGAAAGAGCTTTCCAACGAGGCACGGCTTTCCCTCCTGGCTCTTCGGGCGTGGGAGCTGTGGCCAGAGCCGCGGCCCTACCGGAAAATGCTTCGCAGGCTGGCGCGGCGGCGCCAGGTGGGCGGCGGTGGCGCCGAGGCTGACGGCCGCCGCAAAGCCCGCAGCCCCACGGGCTGTGGGGCCACGCGAGCGGCTGCCAAAGAGCTTTCCAACGAGGCACGGCTTTCCCTCCTGGCTCTTCGGGCGTGGGAGCTGTGGCCAGAGCCGCGGCCCTACCGGAAAATGCTTCA
The DNA here is from genome assembly GCF_964199755.1 of Larus michahellis. Taxonomy (NCBI): domain Eukaryota; kingdom Metazoa; phylum Chordata; class Aves; order Charadriiformes; family Laridae; genus Larus; species Larus michahellis. The sequence continues at coordinate 6,663,324 of NC_133917.1, read as the reverse complement.
CAGGATGGCGCGGCGGCGCCACGTGGGCGCCGGTGGCGCCGAGGCTGATGGTCGCCGCAAAGCTCGCAGCCCCACGGGCTGTGGGGCCACGCGAGCGGCTGCCAAAGAGCTTTCCAACGAGGCATGGCTTTCCCTCCTGGCTCTTCGGGCGTGGGAGCTGTGGCCAGAGCCGCGGCCCTACCGGAAAATGCTTCGCAGGCTGGCGCGGCGGCGCCAGGTGGGCGCCGGTGGCGCCGAGGCTGACGGCCGCCGCAAAGCCCGCAGCCCCACGGGCTGTGGGGCCACGCGAGCGGCTGCCAAAGAGCTTTCCAACGAGGCACGGCTTTCCCTCCTGGCTCTTCGGGCGTGGGAGCTGTGGCCAGAGCCGCGGCCCTACCGGAAAATGCTTCGCAGGCTGGCGCGGCGGCGCCAGGTGGGCGGCGGTGGCGCCGAGGCTGACGGCCGCCGCAAAGCCCGCAGCCCCACGGGCTGTGGGGCCACGCGAGCGGCTGCCAAAGAGCTTTCCAACGAGGCACGGCTTTCCCTCCTGGCTCTTCGGGCGTGGGAGCTGTGGCCAGAGCCGCGGCCCTACCGGAAAATGCTTCGAGGCTGGCTCGGCGGCGCCAGGTGGGCGCCGGTGGCGCCGAGGCTGACGGCCGCCGCAAAGCCCGCAGCCCCACGGGCTGTGGGGCCACGCGAGCGGCTGCCAAAGAGCTTTCCAACGAGGCACGACTTTCCCTCCTGGCTCTTCGGGCGTGGGAGCTGTGGCCAGAGCCGCGGCCCTACCGGAAAATGCTTCGCAGGCTGGCTCGGCGGCGCCAGGTGGGCGGCGGTGGCGCCGAGGCTGACGGCCGCCGCAAAGCCCGCAGCCCCACGGGCTGTGGGCCACGCGAGCGGCTGCCAAAGAGGTTTCCAACGAGGCACGGCTTTCCCTCCTGGCTCTTCGGGCGTGGGAGCTGTGGCCAGAGCCGCGGCCCTACCGGAAAATGCTTCGAGGCTGGCTCGGCGACGCCAGGTGGGCGCCGGTGGCGCCGAGGCTGACGGCCGCCGCAAAGCCCGCAGCCCCACGGGCTGTGGGGCCACGCGAGCGGCTGCCAAAGAGCTTTCCAACGAGGCACGGCTTTCCCTCCTGGCTCTTCGGGCGTGGGAGCTGTGGCCAGAGCCGCGGCCCTACCGGAAAATGCTTCGCAGGCTGGCGCGGCGGCGCAAGGTGGGCGCCGGTGGCGCCGAGGCTGACGGCCGCCGCAAAGCCCGCAGCCCCACGGGCTGTGGGGCCACGCGAGCGGCTGCCAAAGAGCTTTCCAACGAGGCACGGCTTTCCCTCCTGGCTCTTCGGGCGTGGGAGCTGTGGCCAGAGCCGCGGCCCTACCGGAAAATGCTTCGCAGGCTGGCTCGGCGGCGCCAGGTGGGCGTCGGTGGCACCGAGGCTGACGGCCGCCGCAAAGCCCGCAGCCCCACGGGCTGTGGGGCCACGCGAGCGGCTGCCAAAGAGCTTTCCAACGAGGCACGGCTTTCCCTCCTGGCTCTTCGGGCGTGGGAGCTGTGGCCAGAGCCGCGGCCCTACTGGAAAATGCTTCGCAGGCTGGCGCGGCGGCGCCAGGTGGGCGCCGGTGGCGCCGAGGCTGACGGCCGCCGCAAAGCCCGCACCCCCACGGGCTGTGGGGCCACGCGAGCGGCTGCCAAAGAGCTTTCCAACGAGGCACGGCTTTCCCTCCTGGCTCTTCGGGCGTGGGAGCTGTGGCCAGAGACGCGGCCCTACCCGAAAATGCTTCGCAGGCTGGCTCGGCGACGCCAGGTGGGCGCCGGTGGCGCCGAGGCTGACGGCCGCCGCAAAGCCCGCAGCCCCACGGGCTGTGGGGCCACGCGAGCGGCTGCCAAAGAGCTTTCCAACGAGGCACGGCTTTCCCTCCTGGCTCTTCGGGCGTGGGAGCTGTGGCCAGAGCCGCGGCCCTACCGGAAAATGCTTCGCAGGCTGGCGCGGCGGCGCCAGGTGGGCGCCGGTGGTGCCGAGGCTGACGGCCGCCGCAAAGCCCGCAGCCCCACGGGCTGTGGGGCCACGCGAGCGGCTGCCAAAGAGCTTTCCAACGAGGCACGGCTTTCCCTCCTGGCTCTTCGGGCGTGGGAGCTGTGCCCAGAGACGCGGCCCTACCGGAAAATGCTTCACAGGCTGGCGCGGCGGCGCCACGTGGGCGCCGGTGGCGCCGAGGCTGATGGTCGCCGCAAAGCTCGCAGCCCCACGAGCTGTGGGGCCACGCGAGCGGCTGCCAAAGAGCTTTCCAACGAGGCACGGCTTTCCCTCCTGGCTCTTCGGGCGTGGGAGCTGTGGCCAGAGCCGCGGCCCTACCGGAAAATGCTTCGCAGGCTGGCTCGGCGGCGCCACGTGGGCGCCGGTGGCGCCGAGGCTGATGGTCGCCGGAAAGCCCGCAGCCCCACGGGCTGTGGGGCCACGCGAGCGGCTGCCAAAGAGCTTTCCAACGAGGCACGACTTTCCCTCCTGGCTCTTCGGGCGTGGGAGCTGTGGCCAGAGCCGCGGCCCTACCGGAAAATGCTTCGCAGGCTGGCTCGGCGGCGCCAGGTGGGCGGCGGTGGCGCCGAGGCTGACGGCCGCCGCAAAGCCCACAGCCCCACGGGCTGTGGGGCCACGCGAGCGGCTGCCAAAGAGCTTTCCAACGAGGCACGGCTTTCCCTCCTGGCTCTTCGGGCGTGGGAGCTGTGGCCAGAGACGCGGCCCTACCGGAAAATGCTTCGCAGGCTGGCGCGGCGGCGCCAGGTGGGCGGCGGTGGTGCCGAGGCTGACGGCCGCCGCAAAGCCCGCAGCCCCACGGGCTGTGGGGCCACGCGAGCGGCTGCCAAAGAGCTTTCCAACGAGGCACGGCTTTCCCTCCTGGCTCTTCGGGCGTGGGAGCTGTGGCCAGAGCCGCGGCCCTACCCGAATATGCTTCACAGGCTGGCGCGGCGGCGCCAGGTGGGCGGCGGTGGCGCCGAGGCTGACGGCCGCCGCAAAGCCCGCAGCCCCACGGGCTGTGGGGCCACGCGAGCGGCTGCCCAAGAGCTTTCCAACGAGGCACGGCTTTCCCTCCTGGCTCTTCGGGCGTGGGAGCTGTGGCCAGAGCCGCGGCCCTACCGGAAAATGCTTCACAGGCTGGCGCGGCGGCGCCACGTGGGCGCCGGTGGCGCCGAGGCTGACGGTCGCCGCAAAGCTCGCAGCCCCACGGGCTGTGGGGCCACGCGAGCGGCTGCCAAAGAGCTTTCCAACGAGGCACGGCTTTCCCTCCTGGCTCTTCGGGCGTGGGAGCTGTGGCCAGAGCCGCGGCCCTACCGGAAAATGCTTCGCAATCTGGCGCGGCAGCACCACGTGAGCGGCGGTGGCGCCGAGGCTGACGGCCGCCGCAAAGCCCGCAGCCCCACGGGCTGTGGGGCCACGCGAGCGGCTGCCAAAGAGCTTTCCAACGAGGCACGGCTTTCCCTCCTGGCTCTTCGGGCGTGGGAGCTGTGGCCAGAGCCGCGGCCCTACCGGAAAATGCTTCGCAGGCTGGCTCGGCGGCGCCAGGTGGGCGGCGGTGGCGCCGAGGCTGACGGCCGCCGCAAAGCCCACAGCCCCACGGGCTGTGGGGCCACGCGAGCGGCTGCCAAAGAGCTTTCCAACGAGGCACGGCTTTCCCTCCTGGCTCTTCGGGCGTGGGAGCTGTGGCCAGAGCCGCGGCCCTACCGGAAAATGCTTCACAATCTGGCGCGGCGGCGCCACGTGAGCGGCGGTGGCGCCGAGGCTGACGGCCGCCTCAAAGCCCGCAGCCCCACGGGCTGTGGGGCCACGCGAGCGGCTGCCAAAGAGCTTTCCAACGAGGCACGGCTTTCCCTCCTGGCTCTTCGGGCGTGGGAGCTGTGGCCAGAGCCGCGGCCCTACCGGAAAATGCTTCACAGGCTGGCGCGGCGGCGCCACGTGGGCGCCGGTGGCGCCGAGGCTGACGGTCGCCGCAAAGCTCGCAGCCCCACGGGCTGTGGGGCCACGCGAGCGGCTGCCAAAGAGCTTTCCAACGAGGCACGGCTTTCCCTCCTGGCTCTTCGGGCGTGGGAGCTGTGGCCAGAGCCGCGGCCCTACCGGAAAATGCTTCGCAGGCTGGCTCGGCGGCGCCAGGTGGGCGGAGGTGGCGCCGAGGCTGACGGCCGCCGCAAAGCCCACAGCCCCACGGGCTGTGGGGCCACGCGAGCCCCTGACAAAGAGCTTTCCAACGAGGCACGGCTTTCCCTCCTGGCTCTTCGGGCGTGGGAGCTGTGGCCAGAGACGCGGCCCTACCGGAAAATGCTTCGCAGGCTGGCGCGGCGGCGCCAGGTGGGCGACGGTGGCGCCGAGGCTGACGGCCGCCGCAAAGCCCGCAGCCCCACGGGCTGTGGGGCCACGCGAGCCCCTGCCAAAGAGCTTTCCAACGAGGCACGGCTTTCCCTCCTGGCTCTTCGGGCGTGGGAGCTGTGGCCAGAGCCGCGGCCCTACCGGAAAATGCTTCGCAGGCTGGCTCGGCGGTGCCAGGTGGGCGCCGGTGGCGCCGAGGCTGACGGCCGCCGCAAAGCCCGCAGCCCCACGGGCTGTGGGGCCACGCGAGCGGCTGCCAAAGAGGTTTCCAACGAGGCACGGCTTTCCCTCCTGGCTCTTCGGGCGTGGGAGCTGTGGCCAGAGCCGCGGCCCTACCGGAAAATGCTTCGAGGCTGGCTCGGCGGCGCCAGGTGGGCGCCGGTGGCGCCGAGGCTGACGGCCGCCGCAAAGCCCGCAGCCCCACGGGCTGTGGGGCCACGCGAGCGGCTGCCAAAGAGCTTTCCAACGAGGCACGACTTTCCCTCCTGGCTCTTCGGGCGTGGGAGCTGTGGCCAGAGCCGCGGCCCTACCGGAAAATGCTTCGCAGGCTGGCTCGGCGGCGCCAGGTGGGCGGCGGTGGCGCCGAGGCTGACGGCCGCCGCAAAGCCCGCAGCCCCACGGGCTGTGGGCCACGCGAGCGGCTGCCAAAGAGCTTTCCAATGAGGCACGGCTTTCCCTCCTGGCTCTTCGGGCGTGGGAGCTGTGGCCAGAGCCGCGGCCCTACCGGAAAATGCTTCGCAGGCTGGCTCGGCGGCGCCAGGTGGGCGCCGGTGGCGCCGAGGCTGACGGCCGCCGCAAAGCCCGCAGCCCCACGGGCTGTGGGGCCACGCGAGCGGCTGCCAAAGAGCTTTCCAACGAGGCACGGCTTTCCCTCCTGGCTCTTCGGGCGTGGGAGCTGTGGCCAGAGACGCGGCCCTACCGGAAAATGCTTCGCAGGCTGGCTCGGCGGCGCCAGGTGGGCGCCGGTGGCGCCGAGGCTGACGGCCGCCGCAAAGCCCGCAGCCCCACGGGCTGTGGGGCCACGCGAGCCCCTGCCAAAGAGCTTTCCAACGAGGCACGGATTTCCCTCCTGGCTCTTCGGGCGTGGGAGCTGTGGCCAGAGCCGCGGCCCTACCGGAAAATGCTTCGAGGCTGGCGCGACGGCACCACGTGGGCGGCGGTGGCGCCGAGGCTGACGGCCGCCGCAAAGCCCGCAGCCCCACGGGCTGTGGGGCCACGCGAGCGGCTGCCAAAGAGCTTTCCAACGAGGCACGGCTTTCCCTCCTGGCTCTTCGGGCGTGGGAGCTGTGGCCAGAGCCGCGGCCCTACTGGAAAATGCTTCGCAGGCTGGCTCGGCGGCGCCAGGTGGGCGCCGGTGGCACCGAGCCTGACGGCCGCCGCAAAGCCCGCAGCCCCACGGGCTGTGGGGCCACGCGAGCGGCTGCCAAAGAGCTTTCCAACGAGGCACGGCTTTCCCTCCTGGCTCTTCGGGCGTGGGAGCTGTGGCCAGAGCTGCGGCCCTACCGGAAAATGCTTCGCAGGCTGGCGCGGCGGCGCCACGTGGGCGCCTGTGGCGCCGAGGCTGACGGCCGCAACAAAGCCCGCAGCCCCACGGGCTGTGGGGCCACGCGAGCGGCTGCCAAAGAGCTTTCCAACGAGGCACGGCTTTCCCTCCTGGCTCTTCGGGCGTGGGAGCTGTGGCCAGAGCCGCGGCCCTACCGGAAAATGCTTCGCAGGCTGGCACGGCGGCACCACGTGGGCGCCGGTGGCGCCGAGGCTGACGGCCGCCGCAAAGCCCGCAGCCCCACGGGCTGTGGGGCCACGCGAGCGGCTGCCAAAGAGCTTTCCAACGAGGCACGGCTTTCCCTCCTGGCGCTTCGGGCGTGGGAGCTGTGGCCAGAGCCGCGGCCCTACCGGAAAATGCTTCGCAGGCTGGCGCGGCGGCACCACGTGGGCGCCGGTGGTGCCAAGGCTGATGGCCGCCGCAAAGCCCGCAGCCCCACGGGCTGTGGGGCCACGCGAGCGGCTGCCAAAGAGCTTTCCAACGAGGCACGGCTTTCCCTCCTGGCTCTTCGGGCGTGGGAGCTGTCGCCAGAGACGCAGCCCTACCGGAAAATGCTTCGCAGGCTGGCTCGGCGGCGCCAGGTGGGCGCAGGTGGCGCCGAGGCTGACGGCCGCCGCAAAGCCCGCAGCCCCACGGGCTGTGGGGCCACGCGAGCGGCTGCCAAAGAGCTTTCCAACGAGGCACGGCTTTCCCTCCTGGCTCTTCGGGCGTGGGAGCTGTGGCCAGAGCCGCGGCCCTACCGGAAAATGCTTCGCAGGCTGGCTCGGCGGCACCAGGTGGGCGCCGGTGGCGCCGAGGCTGACGGCCGCTGCAAAGCCCGCAGCCCCACGGGCTGTGGGGCCACGCGAGCGGCTGCCAAAGAGCTTTCCAACGAAGCACGGCTTTCCCTCCTGGCTCTTAGGGCATGGGAGCTGTGGCCAGAGCCGCGGCCCTACCGGAAAATGCTTCGCAGGCTGGCTCCGCGGCGCCAAGTGGGCGCCGGTGGCGCCGAGGCTGACGGCCGCCGCAAAGCCCACAGCCCCACGGGCTGTGGGCCACGCGAGCGGCTGCCAAAGAGCTTTCCAATGAGGCACGGCTTTCCCTCCTGGCTCTTCGGGCGTGGGAGCTGTGGCCAGAGCCGCGGCCCTACCGGAAAATGCTTCGCAGGCTGGCTCGGCGGCGCCAGGTGGGCGCCGGTGGCGCCGAGGCTGACGGCCGCCGCAAAGCCCGCAGCCCCACGGGCTGTGGGGCCACGCGAGCGGCTGCCAAAGAGCTTTCCAACGAGGCACGGCTTTCCCTCCTGGCGCTTCGGGCGTGGGAGCTGTGGCCATAGCCGCGGCCCTACCGGAAAATGCTTCGCACGCTGGCGCGGCGGCGCCACGTGGGCGCCGGTGGTGCCAAGGCTGATGGCCGCCGCAAAGCCCGCAGCCCCACGGGCTGTGGGGCCACGCGAGCGGCTGCCAAAGAGCTTTCCAACGAGGCACGGCTTTCCCTCCTGGCTCTTCGGGCGTGGGAGCTGTGGCCAGAGCCGCGGCCCTACCGGAAAATGCTTCGCAGGCTGGCACGGCGGCACCACGTGGGCGCCGGTGGCGCCGAGGCTGACGGCCGCCGCAAAGCCCGCAGCCCCACGGGCTGTGGGGCCACGCGAGCGGCTGCCAAAGAGCTTTCCAACGAGGCACGGCTTTCCCTCCTGGCGCTTCGGGCGTGGGAGCTGTGGCCAGAGCCGCGGCCCTACCGGAAAATGCTTCGCAGGCTGGCTCGGCGGCGCCAGGTGGGCGGCGGTGGCGCCGAGGCTGACGGCCGCCGCAAAGCCCACAGCCCCACGGGCTGTGGGGCCACGCGAGCGGCTGCCAAAGAGCTTTCCAACGAGGCACGGCTTTCCCTCCTGGCTCTTCGGGCGTGGGAGCTGTGGCCAGAGACGCGGCCCTACCGGAAAATGCTTCGCAGGCTGGCTTGGCGGCGCCAGGTGGGCGGCGGTGGTGCCGAGGCTGACGGCCGCCGCAAAGCCCGCAGCCCCACGGGCTGTGGGGCCACGCGAGCGGCTGCCAAAGAGCTTTCCAACGAGGCACGGCTTTCCCTCCTGGCTCTTCGGGCGTGGGAGCTGTGGCCAGAGACGCGGCCCTACCCGAAAATGCTTCGCAGGCTGGCGCGGCGGCGCCAGGTGGGCGGCGGTGGCGCCGAGGCTGACGGCCGCCGCAAAGCCCGCAGCCCCACGGGCTGTGGGGCCACGCGAGCAGCTGCCAAAGAGCTTTCCAACGAGGCACGGCTTTCCCTCCTGGCTCTTCGGGCGTGGGAGCTGTGGCCAGAGCCGCGGCCCTACCGGAAAATGCTTCACAGGCTGGCGCGGCGGCGCCACGTGGGCGCCGGTGGCGCCGAGGCTGACGGTCGCCGCAAAGCTCGCAGCCCCACGGGCTGTGGGGCCACACGAGCGGCTGCCAAAGAGCTTTCCAACGAGGCACGGCTTTCCCTCCTGGCTCTTCGGGCGTGGGAGCTGTGGCCAGAGCCGCGGCCCTACCGGAAAATGCTTCGCAATCTGGCGCGGCAGCACCACGTGAGCGGCGGTGGCGCCGAGGCTGACGGCCGCCGCAAAGCCCGCAGCCCCACGGGCTGTGGGGCCACGCGAGCGGCTGCCAAAGAGCTTTCCAACGAGGCACGGCTTTCCCTCCTGGCTCTTCGGGCGTGGGAGCTGTGGCCAGAGCCGCGGCCCTACCGGAAAATGCTTCGCAGGCTGGCTCGGCGGCGCCAGGTGGGCGGCGGTGGCGCCGAGGCTGACGGCCGCCGCAAAGCCCACAGCCCCACGGGCTGTGGGGCCACGCGAGCGGCTGCCAAAGAGCTTTCCAACGAGGCACGGCTTTCCCTCCTGGCTCTTCGGGCGTGGGAGCTGTGGCCAGAGCCGCGGCCCTACCGGAAAATGCTTCACAATCTGGCGCGGCGGCGCCACGTGAGCGGCGGTGGCGCCGAGGCTGACGGCCGCCGCAAAGCCCGCAGCCCCACGGGCTGTGGGGCCACGTGAGCGGCTGCCAAAGAGCTTTCCAACGAGGCACGGCTTTCCCTCCTGGCTCTTCGGGCGTGGGAGCTGTGGCCAGAGCCGCGGCCCTACCGGAAAATGCTTCGCAGGCTGGCTCGGCGGCGCCAGGTGGGCGGCGGTGGCGCCGAGGCTGACGGCCGCCGCAAAGCCCACAGCCCCACGGGCTGTGGGGCCACGCGAGCCCCTGACAAAGAGCTTTCCAACGAGGCACGGCTTTCCCTCCTGGCTCTTCGGGCGTGGGAGCTGTGGCCAGAGACGCGGCCCTACCGGAAAATGCTTCGCAGGCTGGCGCGGCGGCGCCAGGTGGGCGACGGTGGCGCCGAGGCTGACGGCCGCCGCAAAGCCCGCAGCCCCACGGGCTGTGGGGCCACGCGAGCCCCTGCCAAAGAGCTTTCCAACGAGGCACGGCTTTCCCTCCTGGCTCTTCGGGCGTGGGAGCTGTGGCCAGAGCCGCGGCCCTACCGGAAAATGCTTCGCAGGCTGGCTCGGCGGCGCCAGGTGGGCGCCGGTGGCGCCGAGGCTGACGGCCGCCGCAAAGCCCGCAGCCCCACGGGCTGTGGGGCCACGCGAGCGGCTGCCAAAGAGCTTTCCAACGAGGCACGACTTTCCCTCCTGGCTCTTCGGGCGTGGGAGCTGTGGCCAGAGCCGCGGCCCTACCGGAAAATGCTTCGAGGCTGGCTCGGCGGCGCCAGGTGGGCGCCGGTGGCGCCGAGGCTGACGGCCGCCGCAAAGCCCGCAGCCCCACGGGCTGTGGGGCCACGCGAGCGGCTGCCAAAGAGCTTTCCAACGAGGCACGGCTTTCCCTCCTGGCTCTTCGGGCGTGGGAGCTGTGGCCAGAGCCGCGGCCCTACCGGAAAATGCTTCGCAGGCTGGCTCGGCGGCGCCAGGTGGGCGCCGGTGGCGCCGAGGCTGACGGCCGCCGCAAAGCCCGCAGCCCCACGGGCTGTGGGCCACGCGAGCGGCTGCCAAAGAGCTTTCCAATGAGGCACGGCTTTCCCTCCTGGCTCTTCGGGCGTGGGAGCTGTGGCCAGAGCCGCGGCCCTACCGGAAAATGCTTCGCAGGCTGGCTCGGCGGCGCCAGGTGGGCGCCGGTGGCGCCGAGGCTGACGGCCGCCGCAAAGCCCGCAGCCCCACGGGCTGTGGGGCCACGCGAGCGGCTGCCAAAGAGCTTTCCAACGAGGCACGGCTTTCCCTCCTGGCTCTTCGGGCGTGGGAGCTGTGGCCAGAGACGCGGCCCTACCGGAAAATGCTTCGCAGGCTGGCTCGGCGGCGCCAGGTGGGCGCCGGTGGCGCCGAGGCTGACGGCCGCCGCAAAGCCCGCAGCCCCACGGGCTGTGGGGCCACGCGAGCGGCTGCCAAAGAGCTTTCCAACGAGGCACGGATTTCCCTCCTGGCTCTTCGGGCGTGGGAGCTGTGGCCAGAGCCGCGGCCCTACCGGAAAATGCTTCGAGGCTGGCGCGACGGCACCACGTGGGCGGCGGTGGCGCCGAGGCTGACGGCCGCCGCAAAGCCCGCAGCCCCACGGGCTGTGGGGCCACGCGAGCGGCTGCCAAAGAGCTTTCCAACGAGGCACGGCTTTCCCTCCTGGCTCTTCGGGCGTGGGAGCTGTGGCCAGAGCCGCGGCCCTACCGGAAAATGCTTCGCAGGCTGGCTCGGCGGCGCCAGGTGGGCGCCGGTGGCACCGAGCCTGACGGCCGCCGCAAAGCCCGCAGCCCCACGGGCTGTGGGGCCACGCGAGCGGCTGCCAAAGAGCTTTCCAACGAGGCACGGCTTTCCCTCCTGGCTCTTCGGGCGTGGGAGCTGTGGCCAGAGCCGCGGCCCTACCGGAAAATGCTTCGCAGGCTGGCGCGGCGGCGCCAGGTGGGCGCCGGTGGCGCCGAGGCTGACGGCTGCCGCAAAGCCCGCAGCCCCACGGGCTGTGGGGCCACGCGAGCGGCTGCCAAAGAGCTTTCCAACGAGGCACGGCTTTCCCTCCTGGCTCTTCGGGCGTGGGAGCTGTGGCCAGAGCTGCGGCCCTACCGGAAAATGCTTCGCAGGCTGGCGCGGCGGCGCCACGTGGGCGCCTGTGGCGCCGAGGCTGACGGCCGCAACAAAGCCCGCAGCCCCACGGGCTGTGGGGCCACGCGAGCGGCTGCCAAAGAGCTTTCCAACGAGGCACGGCTTTCCCTCCTGGCTCTTCGGGCGTGGGAGCTGTGGCCAGAGCCGCGGCCCTACCGGAAAATGCTTCGCAGGCTGGCACGGCGGCACCACGTGGGCGCCGGTGGCGCCGAGGCTGACGGCCGCCGCAAAGCCCGCAGCCCCACGGGCTGTGGGGCCACGCGAGCGGCTGCCAAAGAGCTTTCCAACGAGGCACGGCTTTCCCTCCTGGCGCTTCGGGCGTGGGAGCTGTGGCCAGAGCCGCGGCCCTACCGGAAAATGCTTCGCAGGCTGGCGCGGCGGCGCCAGGTGGGCGACGGTGGCGCCGAGGCTGACGGCCGCCGCAAAGCCCGCAGCCCCACGGGCTGTGGGGCCACGCGAGCCCCTGCCAAAGAGCTTTCCAACGAGGCACGGCTTTCCCTCCTGGCTCTTCGGGCGTGGGAGCTGTGGCCAGAGCCGCGGCCCTACCGGAAAATGCTTCGCAGGCTGGCTCGGCGGTGCCAGGTGGGCGCCGGTGGCGCCGAGGCTGACGGCCGCCGCAAAGCCCGCAGCCCCACGGGCTGTGGGGCCACGCGAGCGGCTGCCAAAGAGGTTTCCAACGAGGCACGGCTTTCCCTCCTGGCTCTTCGGGCGTGGGAGCTGTGGCCAGAGCCGCGGCCCTACCGGAAAATGCTTCGAGGCTGGCTCGGCGGCGCCAGGTGGGCGCCGGTGGCGCCGAGGCTGACGGCCGCCGCAAAGCCCGCAGCCCCACGGGCTGTGGGGCCACGCGAGCGGCTGCCAAAGAGCTTTCCAACGAGGCACGACTTTCCCTCCTGGCTCTTCGGGCGTGGGAGCTGTGGCCAGAGCCGCGGCCCTACCGGAAAATGCTTCGCAGGCTGGCTCGGCGGCGCCAGGTGGGCGGCGGTGGCGCCGAGGCTGACGGCCGCCGCAAAGCCCGCAGCCCCACGGGCTGTGGGCCACGCGAGCGGCTGCCAAAGAGCTTTCCAATGAGGCACGGCTTTCCCTCCTGGCTCTTCGGGCGTGGGAGCTGTGGCCAGAGCCGCGGCCCTACCGGAAAATGCTTCGCAGGCTGGCTCGGCGGCGCCAGGTGGGCGCCGGTGGCGCCGAGGCTGACGGCCGCCGCAAAGCCCGCAGCCCCACGGGCTGTGGGGCCACGCGAGCGGCTGCCAAAGAGCTTTCCAACGAGGCACGGCTTTCCCTCCTGGCTCTTCGGGCGTGGGAGCTGTGGCCAGAGACGCGGCCCTACCGGAAAATGCTTCGCAGGCTGGCTCGGCGGCGCCAGGTGGGCGCCGGTGGCGCCGAGGCTGACGGCCGCCGCAAAGCCCGCAGCCCCACGGGCTGTGGGGCCACGCGAGCCCCTGCCAAAGAGCTTTCCAACGAGGCACGGATTTCCCTCCTGGCTCTTCGGGCGTGGGAGCTGTGGCCAGAGCCGCGGCCCTACCGGAAAATGCTTCGAGGCTGGCGCGACGGCACCACGTGGGCGGCGGTGGCGCCGAGGCTGACGGCCGCCGCAAAGCCCGCAGCCCCACGGGCTGTGGGGCCACGCGAGCGGCTGCCAAAGAGCTTTCCAACGAGGCACGGCTTTCCCTCCTGGCTCTTCGGGCGTGGGAGCTGTGGCCAGAGCCGCGGCCCTACTGGAAAATGCTTCGCAGGCTGGCTCGGCGGCGCCAGGTGGGCGCCGGTGGCACCGAGCCTGACGGCCGCCGCAAAGCCCGCAGCCCCACGGGCTGTGGGGCCACGCGAGCGGCTGCCAAAGAGCTTTCCAACGAGGCACGGCTTTCCCTCCTGGCTCTTCGGGCGTGGGAGCTGTGGCCAGAGCTGCGGCCCTACCGGAAAATGCTTCGCAGGCTGGCGCGGCGGCGCCACGTGGGCGCCTGTGGCGCCGAGGCTGACGGCCGCAACAAAGCCCGCAGCCCCACGGGCTGTGGGGCCACGCGAGCGGCTGCCAAAGAGCTTTCCAACGAGGCACGGCTTTCCCTCCTGGCTCTTCGGGCGTGGGAGCTGTGGCCAGAGCCGCGGCCCTACCGGAAAATGCTTCGCAGGCTGGCACGGCGGCACCACGTGGGCGCCGGTGGCGCCGAGGCTGACGGCCGCCGCAAAGCCCGCAGCCCCACGGGCTGTGGGGCCACGCGAGCGGCTGCCAAAGAGCTTTCCAACGAGGCACGGCTTTCCCTCCTGGCGCTTCGGGCGTGGGAGCTGTGGCCAGAGCCGCGGCCCTACCGGAAAATGCTTCGCAGGCTGGCGCGGCGGCACCACGTGGGCGCCGGTGGTGCCAAGGCTGATGGCCGCCGCAAAGCCCGCAGCCCCACGGGCTGTGGGGCCACGCGAGCGGCTGCCAAAGAGCTTTCCAACGAGGCACGGCTTTCCCTCCTGGCTCTTCGGGCGTGGGAGCTGTCGCCAGAGACGCAGCCCTACCGGAAAATGCTTCGCAGGCTGGCTCGGCGGCGCCAGGTGGGCGCAGGTGGCGCCGAGGCTGACGGCCGCCGCAAAGCCCGCAGCCCCACGGGCTGTGGGGCCACGCGAGCGGCTGCCAAAGAGCTTTCCAACGAGGCACGGCTTTCCCTCCTGGCTCTTCGGGCGTGGGAGCTGTGGCCAGAGCCGCGGCCCTACCGGAAAATGCTTCGCAGGCTGGCTCGGCGGCACCAGGTGGGCGCCGGTGGCGCCGAGGCTGACGGCCGCTGCAAAGCCCGCAGCCCCACGGGCTGTGGGGCCACGCGAGCGGCTGCCAAAGAGCTTTCCAACGAAGCACGGCTTTCCCTCCTGGCTCTTAGGGCATGGGAGCTGTGGCCAGAGCCGCGGCCCTACCGGAAAATGCTTCGCAGGCTGGCTCCGCGGCGCCAAGTGGGCGCCGGTGGCGCCGAGGCTGACGGCCGCCGCAAAGCCCACAGCCCCACGGGCTGTGGGCCACGCGAGCGGCTGCCAAAGAGCTTTCCAATGAGGCACGGCTTTCCCTCCTGGCTCTTCGGGCGTGGGAGCTGTGGCCAGAGCCGCGGCCCTACCGGAAAATGCTTCGCAGGCTGGCTCGGCGGCGCCAGGTGGGCGCCGGTGGCGCCGAGGCTGACGGCCGCCGCAAAGCCCGCAGCCCCACGGGCTGTGGGGCCACGCGAGCGGCTGCCAAAGAGCTTTCCAACGAGGCACGGCTTTCCCTCCTGGCGCTTCGGGCGTGGGAGCTGTGGCCATAGCCGCGGCCCTACCGGAAAATGCTTCGCACGCTGGCGCGGCGGCGCCACGTGGGCGCCGGTGGTGCCAAGGCTGATGGCCGCCGCAAAGCCCGCAGCCCCACGGGCTGTGGGGCCACGCGAGCGGCTGCCAAAGAGCTTTCCAACGAGGCACGGCTTTCCCTCCTGGCTCTTCGGGCGTGGGAGCTGTGGCCAGAGCCGCGGCCCTACCGGAAAATGCTTCGCAGGCTGGCACGGCGGCACCACGTGGGCGCCGGTGGCGCCGAGGCTGACGGCCGCCGCAAAGCCCGCAGCCCCACGGGCTGTGGGGCCACGCGAGCGGCTGCCAAAGAGCTTTCCAACGAGGCACGGCTTTCCCTCCTGGCGCTTCGGGCGTGGGAGCTGTGGCCAGAGCCGCGGCCCTACCGGAAAATGCTTCGCAGGCTGGCTCGGCGGCGCCAGGTGGGCGGCGGTGGCGCCGAGGCTGACGGCCGCCGCAAAGCCCACAGCCCCACGGGCTGTGGGGCCACGCGAGCGGCTGCCAAAGAGCTTTCCAACGAGGCACGGCTTTCCCTCCTGGCTCTTCGGGCGTGGGAGCTGTGGCCAGAGACGCGGCCCTACCGGAAAATGCTTCGCAGGCTGGCTTGGCGGCGCCAGGTGGGCGGCGGTGGTGCCGAGGCTGACGGCCGCCGCAAAGCCCGCAGCCCCACGGGCTGTGGGGCCACGCGAGCGGCTGCCAAAGAGCTTTCCAACGAGGCACGGCTTTCCCTCCTGGCTCTTCGGGCGTGGGAGCTGTGGCCAGAGACGCGGCCCTACCCGAAAATGCTTCGCAGGCTGGCGCGGCGGCGCCAGGTGGGCGGCGGTGGCGCCGAGGCTGACGGCCGCCGCAAAGCCCGCAGCCCCACGGGCTGTGGGGCCACGCGAGCAGCTGCCAAAGAGCTTTCCAACGAGGCACGGCTTTCCCTCCTGGCTCTTCGGGCGTGGGAGCTGTGGCCAGAGCCGCGGCCCTACCGGAAAATGCTTCACAGGCTGGCGCGGCGGCGCCACGTGGGCGCCGGTGGCGCCGAGGCTGACGGTCGCCGCAAAGCTCGCAGCCCCACGGGCTGTGGGGCCACACGAGCGGCTGCCAAAGAGCTTTCCAACGAGGCACGGCTTTCCCTCCTGGCTCTTCGGGCGTGGGAGCTGTGGCCAGAGCCGCGGCCCTACCGGAAAATGCTTCGCAATCTGGCGCGGCAGCACCACGTGAGCGGCGGTGGCGCCGAGGCTGACGGCCGCCGCAAAGCCCGCAGCCCCACGGGCTGTGGGGCCACGCGAGCGGCTGCCAAAGAGCTTTCCAACGAGGCACGGCTTTCCCTCCTGGCTCTTCGGGCGTGGGAGCTGTGGCCAGAGCCGCGGCCCTACCGGAAAATGCTTCGCAGGCTGGCTCGGCGGCGCCAGGTGGGCGGCGGTGGCGCCGAGGCTGACGGCCGCCGCAAAGCCCACAGCCCCACGGGCTGTGGGGCCACGCGAGCGGCTGCCAAAGAGCTTTCCAACGAGGCACGGCTTTCCCTCCTGGCTCTTCGGGCGTGGGAGCTGTGGCCAGAGCCGCGGCCCTACCGGAAAATGCTTCACAATCTGGCGCGGCGGCGCCACGTGAGCGGCGGTGGCGCCGAGGCTGACGGCCGCCGCAAAGCCCGCAGCCCCACGGGCTGTGGGGCCACGTGAGCGGCTGCCAAAGAGCTTTCCAACGAGGCACGGCTTTCCCTCCTGGCTCTTCGGGCGTGGGAGCTGTGGCCAGAGCCGCGGCCCTACCGGAAAATGCTTCGCAGGCTGGCTCGGCGGCGCCAGGTGGGCGGCGGTGGCGCCGAGGCTGACGGCCGCCGCAAAGCCCACAGCCCCACGGGCTGTGGGGCCACGCGAGCCCCTGACAAAGAGCTTTCCAACGAGGCACGGCTTTCCCTCCTGGCTCTTCGGGCGTGGGAGCTGTGGCCAGAGACGCGGCCCTACCGGAAAATGCTTCGCAGGCTGGCGCGGCGGCGCCAGGTGGGCGACGGTGGCGCCGAGGCTGACGGCCGCCGCAAAGCCCGCAGCCCCACGGGCTGTGGGGCCACGCGAGCCCCTGCCAAAGAGCTTTCCAACGAGGCACGGCTTTCCCTCCTGGCTCTTCGGGCGTGGGAGCTGTGGCCAGAGCCGCGGCCCTACCGGAAAATGCTTCGCAGGCTGGCTCGGCGGCGCCAGGTGGGCGCCGGTGGCGCCGAGGCTGACGGCCGCCGCAAAGCCCGCAGCCCCACGGGCTGTGGGGCCACGCGAGCGGCTGCCAAAGAGCTTTCCAACGAGGCACGACTTTCCCTCCTGGCTCTTCGGGCGTGGGAGCTGTGGCCAGAGCCGCGGCCCTACCGGAAAATGCTTCGAGGCTGGCTCGGCGGCGCCAGGTGGGCGCCGGTGGCGCCGAGGCTGACGGCCGCCGCAAAGCCCGCAGCCCCACGGGCTGTGGGGCCACGCGAGCGGCTGCCAAAGAGCTTTCCAACGAGGCACGGCTTTCCCTCCTGGCTCTTCGGGCGTGGGAGCTGTGGCCAGAGCCGCGGCCCTACCGGAAAATGCTTCGCAGGCTGGCTCGGCGGCGCCAGGTGGGCGCCGGTGGCGCCGAGGCTGACGGCCGCCGCAAAGCCCGCAGCCCCACGGGCTGTGGGCCACGCGAGCGGCTGCCAAAGAGCTTTCCAATGAGGCACGGCTTTCCCTCCTGGCTCTTCGGGCGTGGGAGCTGTGGCCAGAGCCGCGGCCCTACCGGAAAATGCTTCGCAGGCTGGCTCGGCGGCGCCAGGTGGGCGCCGGTGGCGCCGAGGCTGACGGCCGCCGCAAAGCCCGCAGCCCCACGGGCTGTGGGGCCACGCGAGCGGCTGCCAAAGAGCTTTCCAACGAGGCACGGCTTTCCCTCCTGGCTCTTCGGGCGTGGGAGCTGTGGCCAGAGACGCGGCCCTACCGGAAAATGCTTCGCAGGCTGGCTCGGCGGCGCCAGGTGGGCGCCGGTGGCGCCGAGGCTGACGGCCGCCGCAAAGCCCGCAGCCCCACGGGCTGTGGGGCCACGCGAGCGGCTGCCAAAGAGCTTTCCAACGAGGCACGGATTTCCCTCCTGGCTCTTCGGGCGTGGGAGCTGTGGCCAGAGCCGCGGCCCTACCGGAAAATGCTTCGAGGCTGGCGCGACGGCACCACGTGGGCGGCGGTGGCGCCGAGGCTGACGGCCGCCGCAAAGCCCGCAGCCCCACGGGCTGTGGGGCCACGCGAGCGGCTGCCAAAGAGCTTTCCAACGAGGCACGGCTTTCCCTCCTGGCTCTTCGGGCGTGGGAGCTGTGGCCAGAGCCGCGGCCCTACCGGAAAATGCTTCGCAGGCTGGCTCGGCGGCGCCAGGTGGGCGCCGGTGGCACCGAGCCTGACGGCCGCCGCAAAGCCCGCAGCCCCACGGGCTGTGGGGCCACGCGAGCGGCTGCCAAAGAGCTTTCCAACGAGGCACGGCTTTCCCTCCTGGCTCTTCGGGCGTGGGAGCTGTGGCCAGAGCCGCGGCCCTACCGGAAAATGCTTCGCAGGCTGGCGCGGCGGCGCCAGGTGGGCGCCGGTGGCGCCGAGGCTGACGGCTGCCGCAAAGCCCGCAGCCCCACGGGCTGTGGGGCCACGCGAGCGGCTGCCAAAGAGCTTTCCAACGAGGCACGGCTTTCCCTCCTGGCTCTTCGGGCGTGGGAGCTGTGGCCAGAGCTGCGGCCCTACCGGAAAATGCTTCGCAGGCTGGCGCGGCGGCGCCACGTGGGCGCCTGTGGCGCCGAGGCTGACGGCCGCAACAAAGCCCGCAGCCCCACGGGCTGTGGGGCCACGCGAGCGGCTGCCAAAGAGCTTTCCAACGAGGCACGGCTTTCCCTCCTGGCTCTTCGGGCGTGGGAGCTGTGGCCAGAGCCGCGGCCCTACCGGAAAATGCTTCGCAGGCTGGCACGGCGGCACCACGTGGGCGCCGGTGGCGCCGAGGCTGACGGCCGCCGCAAAGCCCGCAGCCCCACGGGCTGTGGGGCCACGCGAGCGGCTGCCAAAGAGCTTTCCAACGAGGCACGGCTTTCCCTCCTGGCGCTTCGGGCGTGGGAGCTGTGGCCAGAGCCGCGGCCCTACCGGAAAATGCTTCGCAGGCTGGCGCGGCGGCGCCACGTGGGCGCCGGTGGTGCCAAGGCTGATGGCCGCCGCAAAGCCCGCAGCCCCACGGGCTGTGGGGCCACGCGAGCGGCTGCCAAAGAGCTTTCCAACGAGGCACGGCTTTCCCTCCTGGCTCTTTGGGCGTGGGAGCTGTCGCCAGAGCCGCAGCCCTACCGGAAAATGCTTCGCAGGCTGGCTCGGCGGCGCCAGGTGGGCGCAGGTGGCGCCGAGGCTGACGGCCGCCGCAAAGCCCGCAGCCCCACGGGCTGTGGGGCCACGCGAGCGGCTGCCAAAGAGCTTTCCAACGAGGCACGGCTTTCCCTCCTGGCTCTTCGGGCGTGGGAGCTGTGGCCAGAGCCGCGGCCCTACCCGAAAATGCTTCGCAGGCTGGCTCGGCGGCGCCAGGTGGGCGCCGGTGGCGCCGAGGCTGACGGCCGCTGCAAAGCCCGCAGCCCCACGGGCTGTGGGGCCACGCGAGCGGCTGCCAAAGAGCTTTCCAACGAGGCACGGCTTTCCCTCCTGGCTCTTCGGGCGTGGGAGCTGTCGCCAGAACCGCAGCCCTACCGGAAAATGCTTAGCAGGCTGGCTCGGCGGCGCCAGGTGGGCGCCGGTGGCGCCGAGGCTGACGGCCGCCGCAAAGCCCGCAGCCCCACGGGCTGTGGGGCCACGCGAGCGGCTGCCAAAGAGCTTTCCAACGAGGCACGGCTTTCCCTCCTGGCTCTTCGGGCGTGGGAGCTGTGGCCAGAGCCGCGGCCCTACCGGAAAATGCTTCGGGGGCTGGCGCGGCGGCGCCAGGTGGGCGGCGGTGGCGCCGAGGCTGACGGCCGCCGCAAAGCCCGCAGCCCCACGGGCTGTGGGGCCACGCGAGCGGCTGCCAAAGAGCTTTCCAACGAAGCACGGCTTTCCCTCCTGGCTCTTAGGGCATGGGAGCTGTGGCCAGAGCCGCGGCCCTACCGGAAAATGCTTCGCAGGCTGGCTCCGCGGCGCCAAGTGGGCGCCAGTGGCGCCGAGGCTGACGGCCGCCGCAAAGCCCACAGCCCCACGGGCTGTGGGCCACGCGAGCGGCTGCCAAAGAGCTTTCCAATGAGGCACGGCTTTCCCTCCTGGCTCTTCGGGCGTGGGAGCTGTGGCCAGAGCCGCGGCCCTACCGGAAAATGCTTCGCAGGCTGGCTCGGCGGCGCCAGGTGGGCGCCGGTGGCGCCGAGGCTGACGGCCGCCGCAAAGCCCGCAGCCCCACGGGCTGTGGGGCCACGCGAGCGGCTGCCAAAGAGCTTTCCAACGAGGCACGGCTTTCCCTCCTGGTGCTTCGGGCGTGGGAGCTGTGGCCATAGCCGCGGCCCTACCGGAAAATGCTTCGCACGCTGGCGCGGCGGCGCCACGTGGGCGCCGGTGGCACCGAGGCTGATGGCCGCCGCAAAGCCCGCAGCCCCACGGGCTGTGGGGCCACGCGAGCGGCTGCCAAAGAGCTTTCCAACGAGGCACGGCTTTCCCTCCTGGCTCTTCGGGCGTGGGAGCTGTGGCCAGAGCCGCGGCCCTACCGGAAAATGCTTCGCAGGCTGGCACGGCGGCACCACGTGGGCGCCGGTGGCGCCGAGGCTGACGGCCGCCGCAAAGCCCGCAGCCCCACGGGCTGTGGGGCCACGCGAGCGGCTGCCAAAGAGCTTTCCAACGAGGCACGGCTTTCCCTCCTGGCGCTTCGGGCGTGGGAGCTGTGGCCAGAGACGCGGCCCTACCGGAAAATGCTTCGCAGGCTGGCGCGGCGGCGCCACGTGGGCGCCGGTGGTGCCAAGGCTGATGGCCGCCGCAAAGCCCGCAGCCCCACGGGCTGTGGGGCCACGCGAGCGGCTGCCAAAGAGCTTTCCAACGAGGCACGGCTTTCCCTCCTGGCTCTTAGGGCATGGGAGCTGTGGCCAGAGCTGCGGCCCTACCGGAAAATGCTTCGCAGGCTGGCTCCGCGGCGCCAAGTGGGCGCCGGTGGCGCCGAGGCTGACGGCCGCCGCAAAGCGCACAGCCCCACGGGCTGTGTGCCACGCGAGCGGCTGCCAAAGAGCTTTCCAATGAGGCACGGCTTTCCCTCCTGGCTCTTCGGGCGTGGGAGCTGTGGCCAGAGCCGCGGCCCTACCGGAAAATGCTTCGCAGGCTGGCTCGGCGGTGCCAGGTGGGCGCCGGTGGCGCCGAGGCTGACGGCCGCCGCAAAGCCCGCAGCCCCACGGGCTGTGGGGCCACGCGAGCAGCTGCCAAAGAGCTTTCCAACGAGGCACGGCTTTCCCTCCTGGCGCTTCGGGCGTGGGAGCTGTGGCCAGAGCCGCGGCCCTACCGGAAAATGCTTCGCACGCTGGCGCGGCGGCGCCAGGTGGGCGCCGGTGGTGCCAAGGCTGATGGCCGCCGCAAAGCCCGCAGCCCCACGGGCTGTGGGGCCACGCGAGCGGCTGCCAAAGAGCTTTCCAACGAGGCACGGCTTTCCCTCCTGGCTCTTCGGGCGTGGGAGCTGTGGCCAGAGCCGCAGCCCTACCGGAAAATGCTTCGCAGGCTGGCTCGGCGGCGCCAGGTGGGCGCCGGTGGCGCCGAGGCTGACGGCCGCCGCAAAGCCCGCAGCCCCACGGGCTGTGGGGCCACGCGAGCGGCTGCCAAAGAGCTTTCCAACGAGGCACGGCTTTCCCTCCTGGCTCTTCGGGCGTGGGAGCTGTGGCCAGAGCCGCGGCCCTACCGGAAAATGTTTCGCAGGCTGGCTCGGCGGCGCCAGGTGGGCGCCGGTGGCGCCGAGGCTGACGGCCGCCGCAAAGCCCGCAGCCCCACGGGCTGTGGGGCCACGCGAGCGGCTGCCAAAGAGCTTTCCAACGAGGCACGGCTTTCCCTCCTGGCTCTTCGGGCGTGGGAGCTGTGGCCAGAGCCGCGGCCCTACCGGAAAATGCTTCGGGGACTGGCTCGGCGACGCCAGGTGGGCGCCGGTGGCGCCGAGGCTGACGGCCGCCGCAAAGCCCGCAGCCCCACGGGCTGTGGGGCCACGCGAGCGGCTGCCAAAGAGCTTTCCAACGAGGCAAAGCTTTCCCTCCTGGCTCTTCGGGCGTGGGAGCTGTGCCCAGAGCCGCGGCCCTACCGGAAAATGCTTCTCAGGCTGGCTCGGCGACGCCAGGTGGGCGCCGGTGGCGCCGAGGCTGACGGCCGCCGCAAAGCCCGCAGCCCCACGGGCTGTGGGGCCACGCGAGCGGCTGCCAAAGAGCTTTCCAACGAGGCACGGATTTCCCTCCTGGCTCTTCGGGCGTGGGAGCTGTGGCCAGAGCCGCGGCCCTACCGGAAAATGCTTCGAGGCTGGCGCGACGGCACCACGTGGGCGGCGGTGGCGCCGAGGCTGACGGCCGCCGCAAAGCCCGCAGCCCCACGGGCTGTGGGGCCACGCGAGCGGCTGCCAAAGAGCTTTCCAACGAGGCACGGCTTTCCCTCCTGGCTCTTCGGGCGTGGGAGCTGTGGCCAGAGCCGCGGCCCTACCGGAAAATGCTTCGCAGGCTGGCTCGGCGGCGCCAGGTGGGCGCCGGTGGCACCGAGGCTGACGGCCGCCGCAAAGCCCGCAGCCCCACGGGCTGTGGGGCCACGCGAGCGGCTGCCAAAGAGCTTTCCAACGAGGCACGGCTTTCCCTCCTGGCTCTTCGGGCATGGGAGCTGTGGCCAGAGCCGCGGCCCTACCGGAAAATGCTTCGCAGGCTGGCTCGGCGGCGCCAGGTGGGCGGCGGTGGCGCCGAGGCTGACGGCCGCCGCAAAGCCCGCAGCCCCACGGGCTGTGGGGCCACGCGAGCGGCTGCCAAAGAGCTTTCCAACGATGCACGGCTTTCCCTCCTGGCTCTTCGGGCGTGGGAGCTGTGGCCAGAGCTGCGGCCCTACCGGAAAATGCTTCGCAGGCTGGCGCGGCGGCGCCACGTGGGCGCCTGTGGCGCCGAGGCTGACGGCCGCCACAAAGCCCGCAGCCCCACGGGCTGTGGGGCCACGCGAGTGGCTGCCAAAGAGCTTTCCAACGAGGCACGGCTTTCCCTCCTGGCTCTTCGGGCGTGGGAGCTGTGGCCAGAGCTGCGGCCCTACCGGAAAATGCTTCGCAGGCTGGCGCGGCGGCGCCACGTGGGCGCCTGTGGCGCCGAGGCTGACGGCTGCCACAAAGCCCGCAGCCCCACGGGCTGTGGGGCCACGCGAGTGGCTGCCAAAGAGCGTTCCAACGAGGCACGGCTTTCCCTCCTGGCTCTTCGGGCGTGGGAGCTATGGCCAGAGCCGCGGCCCTACCGGAAAATGCTTCGCAGGCTGGCGCGGCGGCGCCACGTGGGCGCCGGTGGTGCCAAGGCTGATGGCCGCCGCAAAGCCCGCAGCCCCACGGGCTGTGGGGCCACGCGAGCGGCTGCCAAAGAGCTTTCCAACGAGGCACGGCTTTCCCTCCTGGCTCTTCGGGCATGGGAGCTGTGGCCAGAGCCGCGGCCCTACCGGAAAATGCTTCGCAGGCTGGCTCGGCGGCGCCAGGTGGGCGGCGGTGGCGCCGAGGCTGACGGCTGCCGCAAAGCCCGCAGCCCCACGGGCTGTGGGGCGACGCGAGCGGCTGCCAAAGAGCTTTCCAACGATGCACGGCTTTCCCTCCTGGCTCTTCGGGCGTGGGAGCTGTGGCCAGAGCTGCGGCCCTACCGGAAAATTCTTCGCAGGCTGGCGCGGCGGCGCCACGTGGGCGCCTGTGGCGCCGAGGCTGACGGCCGCCACAAAGCCCGCAGCCCCACGGGCTGTGGGGCCACGCGAGTGGCTGCCAAAGAGCTTTCCAACGAGGCACGGCTTTCCCTCCTGGCTCTTCGGGCGTGGGAGCTGTGGCCAGAGCTGCGGCCCTACCGGAAAATGCTTCGCAGGCTGGCACGGCGGCGACACGTGGGCGCCTGTGGCGCCGAGGCTGACGGCCGCCACAAAGCCCGCAGCCCCACGGGCTGTGGGGCCACGCGAGTGGCTGCCAAAGAGCGTTCCAACGAGGCACGGCTTTCCCTCCTGGCTCTTCGGGCGTGGGAGCTGTGGCCAGAGCCGCGGCCCTACCGGAAAATGCTTCGCAGGCTGGCACGGCGGCACCACGTGGGCGCCGGTGGCGCCGAGGCTGACGGCCGCCGCAAAGCCCGCAGCCCCACGGGCTGTGGGGCCACGCGAGCGGCTGCCAAAGAGCTTTCCAACGAGGCACGGCTTTCCCTCCTGGCGCTTCGGGCGTGGGAGCTGTGGCCAGAGCCGCGGCCCTACCGGAAAATGCTTCGCAGGCTGGCGCGGCGGCGCCACGTGGGCGCCGGTGGTGCCAAGGCTGATGGCCGCCGCAAAGCCCGCAGCCCCACGGGCTGTGGGGCCACGCGAGCGGCTGCCAAAGAGCTTTCCAACGAGGCACGGCTTTCCCTCCTGGCTCTTCAGGCGTGGGAGCTGTCGCCAGAGCCGCAGCCCTACCGGAAAATGCTTCGCAGGCTGGCTCGGCGGCGCCAGGTGGGCGCCGGTGGCGCCGAGGCTGACGGCCGCCGCAAAGCCCGCAGCCCCACGGGCTGTGGGGCCACGCGAGCGGCTGCCAAAGA
The DNA here is from genome assembly GCF_964199755.1 of Larus michahellis. Lineage (NCBI taxonomy): Eukaryota > Metazoa > Chordata > Aves > Charadriiformes > Laridae > Larus > Larus michahellis. The sequence continues at coordinate 6,639,446 of NC_133917.1, read as the reverse complement.
GCTTTCCAACGAGGCACGGCTTTCCCTCCTGGCTCTTCGGGCGTGGGAGCTGTGGCCAGAGACGCGGCCCTACCCGAAAATGCTTCGCAGGCTGGCTCGGCGGCGCCAGGTGGGCGGCGGTGGCGCCGAGGCTGACGGCCGCCGCAAAGCCCGCAGCCCCACGGGCTGTGGGGCCACGCGAGCGGCTGCCAAAGAGCTTTCCAACGAGGCACGGCTTTCCCTCCTGGCTCTTCCGGAGTGGGAGCTGTGGCCAGAGCCGCGGCCCTACCGGAAAATGCTTCGCAGGCTGGCTCGGCGACGCCAGGTGGGCGCCGGTGGCGCCGAGGCTGACGGCCGCCGCAAAGCCCGCAGCCCCACGGGCTGTGGGGCCACGCGAGCCCCTGCCAAAGAGCTTTCCAACGAGGCACGGATTTCCCTCCTGGCTCTTCGGGCGTGGGAGCTGTGGCCAGAGCCGCGGCCCTACCGGAAAATGCTTCGCAGGCTGGCACGGCGGCACCACGTGGGCGCCGGTGGCGCCGAGGCTGACGGCCGCCGCAAAGCCCGCAGCCCCACGGGCTGTGGGGCCACGCGAGCGGCTGCCAAAGAGCTTTCCAACGAAGCACGGCTTTCCCTCCTGGCTCTTCGGGCGTGGGAGCTGTGGCCAGAGACGCGGCCCTACCGGAAAATGCTTCGCAGGCTGGCTCGGCGGCGCCAGGTGGGCGCCGGTGGCGCCGAGGCTGACGGCCGCCGCAAAGCCCGCAGCCCCACGGGCTGTGGGGCCACGCGAGCGGCTGCCAAAGAGCTTTCCAATGAGGCACGGCTTTCCCTCCTGGCTCTTCGGGCGTGGGAGCTGTGGCCAGAGCCGCGGCCCTACCGGAAAATGCTTCGCAGGCTGGCGCGGCGGCGCCACGTGGGCGCCGGTGGCGCCGAGGCTGACGGCCGCCACAAAGCCCGCAGCCCCACGGGCTGTGGGGCCACGCGAGCGGCTGCCAAAGAGCTTTCCAACGAAGCACGGCTTTCCCTCCTGGCTCTTCGGGCATGGGAGCTGTGGCCAGAGCCGCGGCCCTACCGGAAAATGCTTCGCAGGCTGGCTCGGCGGCGCCAGGTGGGCGCCGGTGGCGCCGAGGCTGACGGCCGCCGCAAAGCCCGCAGCCCCACGGGCTGTGGGCCACGCGAGCGGCTGCCAAAGAGCTTTCCAATGAGGCACGGCTTTCCCTCCTGGCTCTTCGGGCGTGGGAGCTGTGGCCAGAGCCGCGGCCCTACTGGAAAATGCTTCGCAGGCTGGCTCCGCGGCGCCACGTGGGCGCCGGTGGCGCCGAGGCTGACGGCCGCCGCAAAGCCCGCAGCCCCACGGGCTGTGGGGCCACGCGAGCCCCTGCCAAAGAGCTTTCCAACGAGGCACGGATTTCCCTCCTGGCTCTTCGGGCGTGGGAGCTGTGGCCAGAGCCGCGGCCCTACCGGAAAATGCTTCGCAGGCTGGCTCGGCGGCGCCAGGTGGGCGGCGGTGGCGCCGAGGCTGACGGCCGCCGCAAAGCCCGCAGCCCCACGGGCTGTGGGGCCACGCGAGCGGCTGCCAAAGAGCTTTCCAATGAGGCACGGCTTTCCCTCCTGGCTCTTCGGGCGTGGGAGCTGTGGCCAGAGCCGCGGCCCTACCGGAAAATGCTTCGCACGCTGGCGCGGCGGCACCACGTGGGCGCCGGTGGCGCCGAGGCTGACGGCCGCCACAAAGCCCGCAGCCCCACGGGCTGTGGGGCCACGCGAGCGGCTGCCAAAGAGCTTTCCAACGAAGCACGGCTTTCCCTCCTGGCTCTTCGGGCATGGGAGCTGTGGCCAGAGCCGCGGCCCTACCGGAAAATGCTTCGCAGGCTGGCGCGGCGGCGCCACGTGGGCGCCGGTGGTGCCGAGGCTGATGGCCGCCGCAAAGCCTGCAGCCCCACGGGCTGTGGGGCCACGCGAGCGGCTGCCAAAGAGCTTTCCAACGAGGCACGGCTTTCCCTCCTGGCTCTTCGGGCGTGGGAGCTGTCGCCAGAGCCGCAGCCCTACCGGAAAATGCTTCGCAGGCTGGCTCGGTGGTGCCAGGTGGGCGCCGGTGGCGCCGAGGCTGACGGCCGCCGCAAAGCCCACAGCCCCACGGGCTGTGGGGCCACGCGAGCGGCTGCCAAAGAGCTTTCCAACGAGGCACGGCTTTCCCTCCTGGCTCTTCGGGCGTGGGAGCTGTGGCCAGAGACGCGGCCCTACCGGAAAATGCTTCGGGGGCTGGCTCGGCGGCGCCATGTGGGCGGCGGTGGCGCCGAGGCTGACGGCCGCCGCAAAGCCCGCAGCCCCACGGGCTGTGGGGCCACGCGAGCGGCTGCCAAAGAGCTTTCCGACGAGGCACGGCTTTCCCTCCTGGCTCTTCGGGCGTGGGAGCTGTGGCCAGAGCCGCGGCCCTACCGGAAAATGCTTCGCAGGCTGGCTCGGCGGCGCCAGGTGGGCGGCGGTGGCGCCGAGGCTGACGGCCGCCGCAAAGCCCGCAGCCCCACGGGCTGTGGGGCCACGCGAGCGGCTGCCAAAGAGCTTTCCAACGAGGCACGGCTTTCCCTCCTGGCTCTTCGGGCGTGGGAGCTGTGGCCAGAGCCGCGGCCCTACCGGAAAATGCTTCGCAGGCTGGCTCGGCGGCGCCAGGTGGGCGGCGGTGGCGCCGAGGCTGACGGCCGCCGCAAAGCCCGCAGCCCCACGGGCTGTGGGGCCACGTGAGCGGCTGCCAAAGAGCTTTCCAACGAGGCACGGCTTTCCCTCCTGGCTCTTCGGGCGTGGGAGCTGTGGCCAGAGCCGCGGCCCTACCGGAAAATGCTTCGCAGGCTGGCTCGGCGGCGCCAGGTGGGCGGCGGTGGCGCCGAGGCTGACGGCCGCCGCAAAGCCCGCAGCCCCACGGGCTGTGGGGCCACGTGAGCGGCTGCCAAAGAGCTTTCCAACGAGGCACGGCTTTCCCTCCTGGCTCTTCGGGCGTGGGAGCTGTGGACAGAGACGCGGCCCTACCGCAAAATGCTTCGCAGGCTGGCTCGGCGGCGCCAGGTGGGCGGCGGTGGCGCCGAGGCTGACGGCCGCCGCAAAGCCCGCAGCCCCACGGGCTGTGGGGCCACGCGAGCGGCTGCCAAAGAGCTTTCCAACGAGGCACGGCTTTCCCTCCTGGCTCTTCGGGCGTGGGAGCTGTGGCCAGAGCCGCGGCTCTACCGGAAAATGCTTCGCAGGCTGGCTCGGCGGCGCCAGGTGGGCGCCGGTGGCGCCGAGGCTGACGGCCGCTGCAAAGCCCGCAGCCCCACGGGCTGTGGGGCCACGCGAGCGGCTGCCAAAGAGCTTTCCAACGAGGCACGGCTTTCCCTCCTGGCTCTTTGGGCGTGGGAGCTGTGGCCAGAGCCGCGGCCCTACCGGAAAATGCTTCGCAGGCTGGCTCGGCGGCGCCAGGTGGGCGGCGGTGGCGCCGAGGCTGACGGCCGCCGCAAAGCCCGCAGCCCCACGGGCTGTGGGGCCACGCGAGCGGCTGCCAAAGAGCTTTCCAACGAGGCATGGCTTTCCCTCCTGGCTCTTCGGGCGTGGGAGCTGTGGCCAGAGACGCGGCCCTACCCGAAAATGCTTCGCAATCTGGCGCGGCGGCACCACGTGGGCGGCGGTGGCGCCGAGGCTGACGGCCGCCGCAAAGCCCGCAGCCCCACGGGCTGTGGGGCCACGCGAGCGGCTGCCAAAGAGCTTTCCAACGAGGCACGGCTTTCCCTCCTGGCTCTTCGGGCGTGGGAGCTGTGGCCAGAGCCGCGGCCCTACCGGAAAATGCTTCGCAGGCTGGCTCGGCGGCGCCAGGTGGGCGGCGGTGCCGCCGAGGCTGACGGCCGCCGCAAAGCCCGCAGCCCCACGGGCTGTGGGGCCACGCGAGCGGCTGCCAAAGAGCTTTCCAACGAGGCACGGCTTTCCCTCCTGGCTCGTCGGGCGTGGGAGCTGTGGCCAGAGCCGCGGCCCTACCGGAAAATGCTTCGCAGGCTGGCTCGGCGACGCCAGGTGGGCGCCGGTGGCGCCGAGGCTGACGGCCGCCGCAAAGCCCGCAGCCCCACGGGCTGTGGGGCCACGCGAGTGGCTGCCAAAGAGCTTTCCAACGAGGCACGGCTTTCCCTCCTGGCTCTTCAGGCGTGGGAGCTGTCGCCAGCGCCGCAGCCCTACCGGAAAATGCTTCGCAGGCTGGCTCGGCAGCGCCAGGTGGGCGCCGGTGGCGCCGAGGCTGACGGCCGCCGCAAAGCCCGCAGCCCCACGGGCTGTGGGGCCACGCGAGCGGCTGCCAAAGAGCTTTCCAACGAGGCACGGCTTTCCCTCCTGGCTCTTCGGGCGTGGGAGCTGTGGCCAGAGCCACGGCCCTACCGGAAAATGCTTCGCAATCTGGCGCAACGGCACCACGTGGGCGGCGGTGGCGCCGAGGCTGACGGCCGCCGCAAAGCCCGCAGCCCCACGGGCTGTGGGGCCACGCGAGCGGCTGCCAAAGAGCTTTCCAACGAGGCACGGCTTTCCCTCCTGGCTCTTCGGGCGTGGGAGCTGTGGCCAGAGCCGCGGCCCTACCGGAAAATGCTTCGGGGGCTGGCTCGGCGGCGCCAGGTGGGCGGCGGTGGCGCCGAGGCTGACGGCCGCCGCAAAGCCCACAGCCCCACGGGCTGTGGGGCCACGCGAGCGGCTGCCAAAGAGCTTTCCAACGAGGCACGGCTTTCCCTCCTGGCTCTTCGGGCGTGGGAGCTGTGGCCAGAGCCGCGGCCCTACCGGAAAATGCTTCGCAGGCTGGCGCGGCGGCGCCAGGTGGGCGCCGGTGGCACCGAGGCTGACGGCCGCCGCAAAGCCCGCAGCCCCACGGGCTGTGGGGCCACGCGAGCGGCTGCCAAAGAGCTTTCCAACGAGGCACGGCTTTCCCTCCTGGCTCTTCGGGCGTGGGAGCTGTGCCCAGAGACGCGGCCCTACCGGAAAATGCTTCGGGGGCTGGCGCGGCGGCGCCAGGTGGGCGCCGGTGGCGCCGAGGCTGACGGCCGCCGCAAAGCCCGCAGCCCCACGGGCTGTGGGGCCACGCGAGCGGCTGCCAAAGAGCTTTCCAACGAGGCACGGCTTTCCCTCCTGGCTCTTCAGGCGTGGGAGCTGTCGCCAGCGCCGCAGCCCTACCGGAAAATGCTTCGCAGGCTGGCTCGGCAGCGCCAGGTGGGCGCCGGTGGCGCCGAGGCTGACGTCCGCCGCAAAGCCCGCAGCCCCACGGGCTGTGGGGCCACGCGAGCGGCTGCCAAAGAGCTTTCCAACGAGGCACGGCTTTCCCTCCTGGCTCTTCGGGCGTGGGAGCTGTGGCCAGAGCCGCGGCCCTACCGGAAAATGCTTCGCAGGCTGGCGCGGCGGCGCCAGGTGGGCGCCGGTGGCACCGAGGCTGACGGCCGCCGCAAAGCCCGCAGCCCCACGGGCTGTGGGGCCACGCGAGCGGCTGCCAAAGAGCTTTCCAACGAGGCACGGCTTTCCCTCCTGGCTCTTCGGGCGTGGGAGCTGTGCCCAGAGACGCGGCCCTACCGGAAAATGCTTCGGGGGCTGGCGCGGCGGCGCCAGGTGGGCGCCGGTGGCGCCGAGGCTGACGGCCGCCGCAAAGCCCGCAGCCCCACGGGATGTGGGGCCACGCGAGCGGCTGCCAAAGAGCTTTCCAACGAGGCACGGCTTTCCCTCCTGGCTCTTCGGGCGTGGGAGCTGTGGCCAGAGCCGCGGCCGTACCGGAAAATGCTTCGCAATCTGGCGCGGCGGCACCACGTGGGCGGCGGTGGCGCCGAGGCTGACGGCCGCCGCAAAGCCCGCAGCCCCACGGGCTGTGGGGCCACGCGAGCGGCTGCCAAAGAGCTTTCCAACGAGGCACGGCTTTCCCTCCTGGCTCTTCGGGCGTGGGAGCTGTGGCCAGAGACGCGGCCCTACCGGAAAATGCTTCGCAGGCTGGCGCGGCGGCGCCACGTGGGCACCGGTGGCGCCGAGGCTGACGGCCGCCGCAAAGCCCGCAGCCCCACGGGCTGTGGGGCCACGCGAGCGGCTGCCAAAGAGCTTTCCAACGAGGCACGGCTTTCCCTCCTGGCTCTTCGGGCGTGGGAGCTGTGGCCAGAGCCGCGGCCCTACCGGAAAATGCTTCGCAGGCTGGCTCGGCGGCGCCAGGTGGGCGCCGGTGGCGCCGAGGCTGACGGCCGCCACAAAGCCCGCAGCCCCACGGGCTGTGGGGCCACGCGAGCGGCTGCCAAAGAGCTTTCCAACGAGGAACGGCTTTCCCTCCTGGCTCTTCGGGCGTGGGAGCTGTGGCCAGAGCCGCGGCCCTACCGGAAAATGCTTCGCAATCTGGCGCGGCGGCACCACGTGGGCGGCGGTGGCGCCGAGGCTGACGGCCGCCGGAAAGCCCGCAGCCCCACGGGCTGTGGGGCCACGCGAGCGGCTGCCAAAGAGCTTTCCAACGAGGCACGGCTTTCCCTCCTGGCTCTTCGGGCGTGGGAGCTGTGGCCAGAGCCGCGGTCCTACCGGAAAATGCTTCGCAGGCTGGCTCGGCGGCGCCAGGTGGGCGGCGGTGGCGCCGAGGCTGACGGCCGCCGCAAAGCCCGCAGCCCCACGGGCTGTGGGGCCACGTGAGCGGCTGCCAAAGAGGTTTCCAACGAGGCACGGCTTTCCCTCCTGGCTCTTCGGGCGTGGGAGCTGTGGCCAGAGACGCGGCCCTACTGGAAAATGCTTCGGGGGCTGGCGCGGCGGCGCCAGGTGGGCGCCGGTGGCGCCGAGGCTGATGGCCGCCGCAAAGCCCGCAGCCCCACGGGCTGTGGGGCCACGCGAGCGGCTGCCAAAGAGCTTTCCAACGAGGCACGGCTTTCCCTCCTGGCTCTTCGGGCGTGGGAGCTGTGGCCAGAGCCGCGGCCCTACCGGAAAATGCTTCGCAATCTGGCGCGGCGGCACCACGTGGGCGGCGGTGGCGCCGAGGCTGACGGCCGCCGGAAAGCCCGCAGCCCCACGGGCTGTGGGGCCACGCGAGCGGCTGCCAAAGAGCTTTCCAACGAGGCACGGCTTTCCCTCCTGGCTCTTCGGGCGTGGGAGCTGTGGCCAGAGCCGCGGCCCTACCGGAAAATGCTTCGCAGGCTGGCGCGGCGACGCCAGGTGGGCGGCGGTGGTGCCGAGGCTGACGGCCGCCGCAAAGCCCGCAGCCCCACGGGCTGTGGGGCCACGCGAGCGGCTGCCAAAGAGCTTTCCAACGAGGCACGGCTTTCCCTCCTGGCTCTTCGGGCGTGGGAGCTGTGGCCAGAGCCGCGGCCCTACCGGAAAATGCTTCGCAGGCTGGCGCGGCGGCGCCACGTGGGCGCCGGTGGCGCCGAGGCTGATGGTGGCCGCAAAGCTCGCAGCCCCACGGGCTGTGGGGCCACGCGAGCGGCTGCCAAAGAGCTTTCCAACGAGGCACGGCTTTCTCTCCTGGCTCTTCGGGCGTGGGAGATGTGGCCAGAGCCGCGGCCCTACCGGAAAATGCTTCGCAATCTGGCACGGCGGCACCACGTGGGCGGCGGTGGCACCGAGGCTGACGGCCGCCGCAAAGCCCGCAGCCCCACGGGCTGTGGGGCCACGCGAGCGGCTGCCAAAGAGGTTTCCAACGAGGCATGGCTTTCCCTCCTGGCTCTTCGGGCGTGGGAGCTGTGGCCAGAGCCGCGGCCCTACCGGAAAATGCTTCGCAGGCTGGCTCGGCGGCGCCAGGTGGGCGGCGGTGGCGCCGAGGCTGACGGCCGCCGCAAAGCCCACAGCCCCACGGGCTGTGGGGCCACGCGAGCGGCTGCCAAAGAGCTTTCCAACGAGGCACGGCTTTCCCTCCTGGCTCTTCGGGCGTGGGAGCTGTGGCCAGAGCCGCGGCCCTACGGGAAAATGCTTCGCAGGCTGGCTCGGCGGCACCAGGTGGGCGCCGGTGGCGCCGAGGCTGATGGCCGCCGCAAAGCCCGCAGCCCCACGGGCTGTGGGGCCACGCGAGCGGCTGCCAAAGAGCTTTCCAACGAGGCACGTCTTTCCCTCCTGGCTCTTCGGGCGTGGGAGCTGTGGCCAGAGCCGCGGCCCTACCGGAAAATGCTTCGCAGGCTGGCGCGGCGGCGCCAGGTGGGCGCCCGTAGCGCCGAGGCTGACGCCCGCCGCAAAGCCCGCAGCCCCACGGGCTGTGAGGGCACGCGAGCGGCTGCCAAAGAGCTTTCCAACGAGGCACGGCTTTCCCTCCTGGCTCTTCGGGCGTGGGAGCTGTGGCCAGAGCCGCGGCCCTACCGGAAAATGCTTTTGGGGCTGTCGTGGCGGCGCCAGGTGGGCGGCGGTGGCGCCGAGGCTGACAGCCGCCGCAAAGCCCGCAGCCCCACGGGCTGTGGGGCCACGCGAGCGGCTGCCAAAGAGCTTTACAACGAGGCATGGCTTTCCCTCCTGGCTCTTCGGGCGTGGGAGCTGTGGCCAGAGACGCGGCCCTACCGGAAAATGCTTCGCAGGCTGGTGCGGCGGCGCCAGGTGGGCGGCGGTGGTGCCGAGGCTGACGGCCGCCGCAAAGCCCGCAGCCCCACGGGCTGTGGGGCCACGCGAGCGGCTGCCAAAGAGCTTTCCAACGAGGCACGGCTTTCCCTCCTGGCTCTTCGGGCGTGGGAGCTGTGGCCAGAGCCGCGGCCCTACCGGAAAATGCTTCGCAGGCTGGCTCGGCGGCGCCAGGTGGGCGGCGGTGGCGCCGAGGCTGACGGCCGCCGCAAAGCCCACAGCCCCACGGGCTGTGGGGCCACGCGAGCGGCTGCCAAAGAGCTTTCCAACGAGGCACGGCTTTCCCTCCTGGCTCTTCGGGCGTGGGAGCTGTGGCCAGAGCCGCGGCCCTACCGGAAAATGCTTTTGGGGCTGTCGTGGCGGCGCCAGGTGGGTGCCGGTGGCGCCGAGGCTGACGGCCGCCGCAAAGCCCGCAGCCCCACGGGTTGTGGGGCCACGCGAGCGGCTGCCAAAGTGCTTTCCAACGAGGCATGGCTTTCCCTCCTGGCTCTTCGGGCGTGGGAGCTGTGGCCAGAGCCGCGGCCCTACTGGAAAATGCTTCGCAGGCTGGCGCGGCGGCGCCAGGTGGGCGGCGGTGGCGCCGAGGCTGACGGCCGCCGCAAAGCCCGCAGCCCCACGGGCTGTGGGGCCACGCGAGCGGCTGCCAAAGAGCTTTCCAACGAGGCATGGCTTTCCCTCCTGGCTCTTCGGGCGTGGGAGCTGTGGCCAGAGACGCGGCCCTACCGGAAAATGCTTCGCAGGCTGGTGCGGCGGCGCCAGGTGGGCGGCGGTGGTGCCGAGGCTGACGGCCGCCGCAAAGCCCGCAGCCCCACGGGCTGTGGGGCCACGCGAGCGGCTGCCAAAGAGCTTTCCAACGAGGCACGGCTTTCCCTCCTGGCTCTTCGGGCGTGGGAGCTGTGGCCAGAGCCGCGGCCCTACCGGAAAATGCTTCGCAGGCTGGTGCGGCGGCGCCAGGTGGGCACCCGTGGCGCCGAGGCTGACGGCCGCCGCAAAGCCCGCAGCCCCACGGGCTGTGGGGCCACGCGAGCGGCTGCCAAAGAGCTTTCCAACGAGGCACGGCTTTCCCTCCTGACTCTTCGGGCGTGGGAGCTGTGGCCAGAGCCGCGGCCCTACCGGAAAATGCTTCGCAGGCTGGCTCGGCGGCGCCAGGTGGGCGCCGGTGGCGCCGAGGCTGACGGCCGCCGCAAAGCCCGCAGCCCCACGGGCTGTGGGGCCACGCGAGCGGCTGCCAAAGAGCTTTCCAACGAGGCACGGCTTTCCCTCCTGGCTCTTCGGGCGTGGGAGCTGTGGCCAGAGCCGCGACCCTACCGGAAAATGCTTCGGGGGCTGGCGCGGCGGCGCCAGGTGGGCGCCGGTGGCGCCGAGGCTGACGGCCGCCGCAAAGCCCGCAGCCCCATGGGCTGTGGGGCCACGCGAGCGGCTGCCAAAGAGCTTTCCAACGAGGCACGGCTTTCCCTCCTGGCTCTTCGGGCGTGGGAGCTGTGGCCAGAGCCGCGGCCCTACCGGAAAATGCTTCGCAATCTGGCGCGGCGGCACCACGTGGGCGGCGGTGGCGCCGAGGCTGACGGCCGCCGCAAAGCCCGCAGCCCCACGGGCTGTGGGGCCACGCGAGCGTCTGCCAAAGAGCTTTCCAACGAGGCACGGCTTTCCCTCCTGGCTCTTCGGGCGTGGGAGCTGTGGCCAGAGCCGCGGCCCTACCGGAAAATGCTTCGCAGGCTGGCTCGGCGGCGCCAGGTGGGCGGCGGTGCCGCCGAGGCTGATGGCCGCCGCAAAGCCCACAGCCCCACGGGCTGTGGGGCCACGCGAGCGGCTGCCAAAGGGCTTTCCAACGAGGCACGGCTTTCCCTCCTGGCTCGTCGGGCGTGGGAGCTGTGGCCAGAGCCGCGGCCCTACCGGAAAATGCTTCGGGGGCTAGCGCGGCGGCGCCAGGTGGGCGCCGGTGGCGCCGAGGCTGACGGCCGCCGCAAAGCCCGCAGCCCCACGGGCTGTGGGGCCACGCGAGTGGCTGCCAAAGAGCTTTCCAACGAGGCACGGCTTTCCCTCCTGGCTCTTCAGGCGTGGGAGCTGTCGCCAGCGCCGCAGCCCTACCGGAAAATGCTTCGCAGGCTGGCTCGGCGGCGCCAGGTGGGCGCCGGTGGCGCCGAGGCTGACGGCCGCCGCAAAGCCCGCAGCCCCACGGGCTGTGGGGCCACGCGAGCGGCTGCCAAAGAGCTTTCCAACGAGGCACGGCTTTCCCTCCTGGCTCTTCGGGCGTGGGAGCTGTGGCCAGAGCCACGGCCCTACCGGAAAATGCTTCGCAATCTGGCGCGGCGGCACCACGTGGGCGGCGGTGGCGCCGAGGCTGACGGCCGCCGCAAAGCCCACAGCCCCACGGGCTGTGGGGCCATGCGAGCGGCTGCCAAAGAGCTTTTCAACGAGGCACGGCTTTCCCTCCTGGCTCTTCGGGCGTGGGAGCTGTGGCCAGAGCCGCGGCCCTACCGGAAAATGCTTCGCAGGCTGGCGCGGCGGCGCCAGGTGGGCGCCGGTGGCACCGAGGCTGACGGCCGCCGCAAAGCCCGCAGCCCCACGGGCTGTGGGGCCACGCGAGCGGCTGCCAAAGAGCTTTCCAACGAGGCACGGCTTTCCCTCCTGGCTCTTCGGGCGTGGGAGCTGTGCCCAGAGCCGCGGCCCTACCGGAAAATGCTTCGCAGGCTGGCGCGGCGGCGCCAGGTGGGCGGCGGTGGCGCCGAGGCTGACGGCCGCCGCAAAGCCCGCAGCCCCACGGGCTGTGGGGCCACGCGAGTGGCTGCCAAAGAGCTTTCCAACGAGGCACGGCTTTCCCTCCTGGCTCTTCAGGCGTGGGAGCTGTCGCCAGCGCCGCAGCCCTACCGGAAAATGCTTCGCAGGCTGGCTCGGCAGCGCCAGGTGGGCGCCGGTGGCGCCGAGGCTGACGGCCGCCGCAAAGCCCGCAGCCCCACGGGCTGTGGGGCCACGCGAGCGGCTGCCAAAGAGCTTTCCAACGAGGCACGGCTTTCCCTCCTGGCTCTTCGGGCGTGGGAGCTGTGGCCAGAGCCGCGGCCCTACCGGAAAATGCTTCGCAGGCTGGCGCGGCGGCACCACGTGGGCGGCGGTGGCGCCGAGGCTGACGGCCGCCGCAAAGCCCGCAGCCCCACGGGCTGTGGGGCCACGCGAGCGGCTGCCAAAGAGCTTTCCAACGAGGCACGGCTTTCCCTCCTGGCTCTTCGGGCGTGGGAGCTGTGGCCAGAGCCGCGGCCCTACCGGAAAATGCTTCGCAGGCTGGCGCGGCGGCGCCAGGTGAGCGGCGGTGGCGCCGAGGCTGACGGCCGCCGCAAAGCCCACAGCCCCACGGGCTGTGGGGCCACGCGAGCGGCTGCCAAAGAGCTTTCCAACGAGGCACGGCTTTCCCTCCTGGCTCTTCGGGCGTGGGAGCTGTGGCCAGAGCCGCGGCCCTACCGGAAAATGCTTCGCAGGCTGGCGCGGCGGCGCCAGGTGGGCGCCGGTGGCACCGAGGCTGACGGCCGCCGCAAAGCCCGCAGCCCCACGGGCTGTGGGGCCACGCGAGCGGCTGCCAAAGAGCTTTCCAACGAGGCACGGCTTTCCCTCCTGGCTCTTCGGGCGTGGGAGCTGTGCCCAGAGACGCGGCCCTACCGGAAAATGCTTCGGGGGCTGGCGCGGCGGCGCCAGGTGGGCGCCGGTGGCGCCGAGGCTGACGGCCGCCGCAAAGCCCGCAGCCCCACGGGCTGTGGGGCCACGCGAGCGGCTGCCAAAGAGCTTTCCAACGAGGCACGGCTTTCCCTCCTGGCTCTTCGGGCGTGGGAGCTGTGGCCAGAGCCGCGGCCCTACCGGAAAATGCTTCGGGGGCTGGCTCGGCGGCGCCAGGTGGGCGGCGGTGGCGCCGAGGCTGACGGCCGCCGCAAAGCCCACAGCCCCACGGGCTGTGGGGCCACGCGAGCGGCTGCCAAAGAGCTTTCCAACGAGGCACGGCTTTCCCTCCTGGCTCTTCGGGCGTGGGAGCTGTGGCCAGAGCCGCGGCCCTACCGGAAAATGCTTCGCAGGCTGGCGCGGCGGCGCCAGGTGGGCGCCGGTGGCACCGAGGCTGACGGCCGCCGCAAAGCCCGCAGCCCCACGGGCTGTGGGGCCACGCGAGCGGCTGCCAAAGAGCTTTCCAACGAGGCACGGCTTTCCCTCCTGGCTCTTCGGGCGTGGGAGCTGTGGCCAGAGCCGCGGCCCTACCGGAAAATGCTTCGCAGGCTGGCGCGGCGGCGCCAGGTGGGCGGCGGTGGCGCCGAGGCTGACGGCCGCCGCAAAGCCCGCAGCCCCACGGGCTGTGGGGCCACGCGAGTGGCTGCCAAAGAGCTTTCCAACGAGGCACGGCTTTCCCTCCTGGCTCTTCAGGCGTGGGAGCTGTCGCCAGCGCCGCAGCCCTACCGGAAAATGCTTCGCAGGCTGGCTCGGCAGCGCCAGGTGGGCGCCGGTGGCGCCGAGGCTGACGGCCGCCGCAAAGCCCGCAGCCCCACGGGCTGTGGGGCCACGCGAGCGGCTGCCAAAGAGCTTTCCAACGAGGCACGGCTTTCCCTCCTGGCTCTTCGGGCGTGGGAGCTGTGGCCAGAGCCGCGGCCCTACCGGAAAATGCTTCGCAGGCTGGCGCGGCGGCGCCAGGTGAGCGGCGGTGGCGCCGAGGCTGACGGCCGCCGCAAAGCCCACAGCCCCACGGGCTGTGGGGCCACGCGAGCGGCTGCCAAAGAGCTTTCCAACGAGGCACGGCTTTCCCTCCTGGCTCTTCGGGCGTGGGAGCTGTGGCCAGAGCCGCGGCCCTACCGGAAAATGCTTCGCAGGCTGGCGCGGCGGCGCCAGGTGGGCGCCGGTGGCACCGAGGCTGACGGCCGCCGCAAAGCCCGCAGCCCCACGGGCTGTGGGGCCACGCGAGCGGCTGCCAAAGAGCTTTCCAACGAGGCACGGCTTTCCCTCCTGGCTCTTCGGGCGTGGGAGCTGTGCCCAGAGACGCGGCCCTACCGGAAAATGCTTCGGGGGCTGGCGCGGCGGCGCCAGGTGGGCGCCGGTGGCGCCGAGGCTGACGGCCGCCGCAAAGCCCACAGCCCCACGGGCTGTGGGGCCACGCGAGCGGCTGCCAAAGAGCTTTCCAACGAGGCACGGCTTTCCCTCCTGGCTCTTCGGGCGTGGGAGCTGTGGCCAGAGCCGCGGCCCTACCGGAAAATGCTTCGCAATCTGGCGCGGCGGCACCACGTGGGCGGCGGTGGCGCCGAGGCTGACGGCCGCCGGAAAGCCCGCAGCCCCACGGGCTGTGGGGCCACGCGAGCGGCTGCCAAAGAGCTTTCCAACGAGGCATGGCTTTCCCTCCTGGCTCTTCGGGCGTGGGAGCTGTGGCCAGAGCCGCGGCCCTACCGGAAAATGCTTCGCAGGCTGGCGCGGCGACGCCAGGTGGGCGGCCGTGGTGCCGAGGCTGACGGCCGCCGCAAAGCCCGCAGCCCCACGGGCTGTGGGGCCACGCGAGCGGCTGCCAAAGAGCTTTCCAACGAGGCACGGCTTTCCCTCCTGGCTCTTCGGGCGTGGGAGCTGTGGCCAGAGCCGCGGCCCTACCGGAAAATGCTTCACAGGCTGGCGCGGCGGCGCCACGTGGGCGCCGGTGGCGCCGAGGCTGATGGTCGCCGCAAAGCTCGCAGCCCCACGGGCTGTGGGGCCACGCGAGCGGCTGCCAAAGAGCTTTCCAACGAGGCACGGCTTTCTCTCCTGGCTCTTCGGGCGTGGGAGATGTGGCCAGAGCCGCGGCCCTACCGGAAAATGCTTCGCAATCTGGCACGGCGGCACCAGGTGGGCGCCGGTGGCGCCGAGGCTGATGGCCGCCGCAAAGCCCGCAGCCCCACGGGCTGTGGGGCCACGCGAGCGGCTGCCAAAGAGCTTTCCAACGAGGCACGTCTTTCCCTCCTGGCTCTTCGGGCGTGGGAGCTGTGGCCAGAGCCGCGGCCCTACCGGAAAATGCTTCGCAGGCTGGCGCGGCGTCGCCAGGTGGGCGCCCGTAGCGCCGAGGCTAACGGCCGCCACAAAGCCCGCAGCCCCACGGGCTGTGAGGGCACGCGAGCGGCTGCCAAAGAGCTTTCCAACGAGGCACGGCTTTCCCTCCTGGCTCTTCGGGCGTGGGAGCTGTGGCCAGAGCCGCGGCCCTACTGGAAAATGCTTCGCAGGCTGGCGCGGCGGCGCCAGGTGGGCGGCGGTGGCGCCGAGGCTGACAGCCGCCGCAAAGCCCGCAGCCCCACGGGCTGTGGGGCCACGCGAGCGGCTGCCAAAGAGCTTTCCAACGAGGCATGGCTTTCCCTCCTGGCTCTTCGGGCGTGGGAGCTGTGGCCAGAGCCGCGGCCCTACCCGAAAATGCTTCGCAGGCTGGTGCGGCGGCGCCAGGTGGGCGGCGGTGGTGCCGAGGCTGACGGCCGCCGCAAAGGCCGCAGCCCCACGGGCTGTGGGGCCACGCGAGCGGCTGCCAAAGAGCTTTCCAACGAGGCACGGCTTTCCCTCCTGGCTCTTCGGGCGTGGGAGCTGTGGCCAGAGCCGCGGCCCTACCGGAAAATGCTTCGCAGGCTGGCTCGGCGGCGCCAGGTGGGCGGCGGTGGCGCCGAGGCTGACGGCCGCCGCAAAGCCCGCAGCCCCACGGGCTGTGGGGCCACGCGAGCGGCTGCCAAAGAGCTTTCCAACGAGGCACGGCTTTCCCTCCTGGCTCTTCGGGCGTGGGAGCTGTGGCCAGAGCCGCGGCCCTACCGGAAAATGCTTCGCAGGCTGGCGCGGCGACGCCAGGTGGGCGGCGGTGGTGCCGAGGCTGACGGCCGCCGCAAAGCCCGCAGCCCCACGGGCTGTGGGGCCACGCGAGCGGCTGCCAAAGAGCTTTCCAACGAGGCACGGCTTTCCCTCCTGGCTCTTCGGGCGTGGGAGCTGTGGCCAGAGCCGCGGCCCTACCGGAAAATGCTTCACAGGCTGGCGCGGCGGCGCCACGTGAGCGGCGGTGGCGCCGAGGCTGACGGCCGCCGCAAAGCCCGCAGCCCCACGGGCTGTGGGGCCACGCGAGCGGCTGCCAAAGAGCTTTCCAACGAGGCACGGCTTTCCCTCCTGGCTCTTCGGGCGTGGGAGCTGTGGCCAGAGCCGCGGCCCTACCGGAAAATGCTTCGCAGGCTGGCTCGGCGGGGCCAGGTGGGCGCCGGTGGCGCCGAGGCTGACGGCCGCCGCAAAGCCCGCAGCCCCACGGGCTGTGGGGCCACGCGAGCGGCTGCCAAAGAGCTTTCCAACGAGGCACGGCTTTCCCTCCTGGCTCTTCGGGCGTGGGAGCTGTGGCCAGAGACGCGGCCCTACCGGAAAATGCTTCGCAGGCTGGCGCGGCGGCGCCAGGTGGGCGACGGTGGCGCCGAGGCTGACGGCCGCCGCAAAGCCCGCAGCCCCACGGGCTGTGGGGCCACGCGAGCCCCTGCCAAAGAGCTTTCCAACGAGGCACGGCTTTCCCTCCTGGCTCTTCGGGCGTGGGAGCTGTGGCCAGAGCCGCGGCCCTACCGGAAAATGCTTCGCAGGCTGGCTCGGCGGCGCCAGGTGGGCGCCGGTGGCGCCGAGGCTGACGGCCGCCGCAAAGCCCGCAGCCCCACGGGCTGTGGGGCCACGCGAGCGGCTGCCAAAGAGCTTTCCAACGAGGCACGGCTTTCCCTCCTGGCTCTTCGGGCGTGGGAGCTGTGGCCAGAGCCGCGGCCCTACCGGAAAATGCTTCGCAGGCTGGCTCGGCGGCGCCAGGTGGGCGGCGGTGGCGCCGAGGCTGACGGCCGCCGCAAAGCCCGCAGCCCCACGGGCTGTGGGCCACGCGAGCGGCTGCCAAAGAGCTTTCCAATGAGGCACGGCTTTCCCTCCTGGCTCTTCGGGCGTGGGAGCTGTGGCCAGAGCCGCGGCCCTACCGGAAAATGCTTCGCAGGCTGGCTCGGCGGCGCCAGGTGGGCGCCGGTGGCGCCGAGGCTGACGGCCGCCGCAAAGCCCGCAGCCCCACGGGCTGTGGGGCCACGCGAGCGGCTGCCAAAGAGCTTTCCAACGAGGCACGGCTTTCCCTCCTGGCTCTTCGGGCGTGGGAGCTGTGGCCAGAGACGCGGCCCTACCGGAAAATGCTTCGCAGGCTGGCTCGGCGGCGCCAGGTGGGCGCCGGTGGCGCCGAGGCTGACGGCCGCCGCAAAGCCCGCAGCCCCACGGGCTGTGGGGCCACGCGAGCGGCTGCCAAAGAGCTTTCCAACGAGGCACGGCTTTCCCTCCTGGCTCTTCCGGAGTGGGAGCTGTGGCCAGAGCCGCGGCCCTACCGGAAAATGCTTCGCAGGCTGGCTCGGCGACGCCAGGTGGGCGCCGGTGGCGCCGAGGCTGACGGCCGCCGCAAAGCCCGCAGCCCCACGGGCTGTGGGGCCACGCGAGCCCCTGCCAAAGAGCTTTCCAACGAGGCACGGCTTTCCCTCCTGGCTCTTCGGGCGTGGGAGCTGTGCCCAGAGCCGCGGCCCTACCGGAAAATGCTTCGCAGGCTGGCTCGGCGACGCCAGGTGGGCGCCGGTGGCGCCGAGGCTGACGGCCGCCGCAAAGCCCGCAGCCCCACGGGCTGTGGGGCCACGCGAGCCCCTGCCAAAGAGCTTTCCAACGAGGCACGGCTTTCCCTCCTGGCTCTTCGGGCGTGGGAGCTGTGGCCAGAGCCGCGGCCCTACCGGAAAATGCTTCGCAGGCTGGCGCGTCGGCGCCACGTGAGCGGCGGTGGCGCCGAGGCTGACGGCCGCCGCAAAGCCCGCAGCCCCACGGGCTGTGGGGCCACGCGAGCGGCTGCCAAAGAGCTTTCCAACGAGGCACGGCTTTCCCTCCTGGCTCTTCGGGCGTGGGAGCTGTGGCCAGAGCCGCGGCCCTACCCGAAAATGCTTCGCAGGCTGGCTCGGCGGCGCCAGGTGGGCGGCGGTGGCGCCGAGGCTGACGGCCGCGGCAAAGCCCGCAGCCCCACGGGCTGTGGGGCCACGCGAGCCCCTGACAAAGAGCTTTCCAACGAGGCACGGCTTTCCCTCCTGGCTCTTCGGGCGTGGGAGCTGTGGCCAGAGACGCGGCCCTACCCGAAAATGCTTCGCAGGCTGGCTCGGCGACGCCAGGTGGGCGCCGGTGGCGCCGAGGCTGACGGCCGCCGCAAAGCCCGCAGCCCCACGGGCTGTGGGGCCACGCGAGCGGCTGCCAAAGAGCTTTCCAACGAGGCACGGCTTTCCCTCCTGGCTCTTCGGGCGTGGGAGCTGTGGCCAGAGCCGCGGCCCTACCGGAAAATGCTTCGCAGGCTGGCGCGGCGGCGCCAGGTGGGCGGCGGTGGTGCCGAGGCTGACGGCCGCCGCAAAGCCCGCAGCCCCACGGGCTGTGGGGCCACGCGAGCGGCTGCCAAAGAGCTTTCCAACGAGGCACGGCTTTCCCTCCTGGCTCTTCGGGCGTGGGAGCTGTGGCCAGAGCCGCGGCCCTACCGGAAAATGCTTCACAGGCTGGCGCGGCGGCGCCACGTGGGCGCCGGTGGCGCCGAGGCTGATGGTCGCCGCAAAGCTTGCAGCCCCACGAGCTGTGGGGCCACGCGAGCGGCTGCCAAAGAGCTTTCCAACGAGGCACGGCTTTCCCTCCTGGCTCTTCGGGCGTGGGAGCTGTGGCCAGAGCCGCGGCCCTACCGGAAAATGCTTCGCAGGCTGGCGCGGCGGCGCCAGGTGGGCGCCGGTGGCGCCGAGGCTGACGGCCGCCGCAAAGCCCGCAGCCCCACGGGCTGTGGGGCCACGCGAGCGGCTGCCAAAGAGCTTTCCAACGAGGCACGGCTTTCCCTCCTGGCTCTTCGGGCGTGGGAGCTGTGGCCAGAGCCGCGGCCCTACCGGAAAATGCTTCGCAGGCTGGCGCGGCGGCGCCAGGTGGGCGCCGGTGGCGCCGAGGCTGACGGCCGCCGCAAAGCCCGCAGCCCCACGGGCTGTGGGGCCACGCGAGCGGCTGCCAAAGAGCTTTCCAACGAGGCACGGCTTTCCCTCCTGGCTCTTCGGGCGTGGGAGCTGTGGCCAGAGCCGCGGCCCTACCGGAAAATGCTTCGCAGGCTGGCTCGGCGGCGCCAGGTGGGCGCCGGTGGCACCGAGGCTGACGGCCGCCGCAAAGCCCGCAGCCCCACGGGCTGTGGGGCCACGCGAGCGGCTGCCAAAGAGCTTTCCAACGAGGCACGGCTTTCCCTCCTGGCTCTTCGGGCGTGGGAGCTGTGGCCAGAGACGCGGCCCTACCCGAAAATGCTTCGCAGGCTGGCTCGGCGACGCCAGGTGGGCGGCGGTGGCGCCGAGGCTGACGGCCGCCGCAAAGCCCGCAGCCCCACGGGCTGTGGGGCCACGCGAGCGGCTGCCAAAGAGCTTTCCAACGAGGCACGGCTTTCCCTCCTGGCTCTTCGGGCGTGGGAGCTGTGGCCAGAGCCGCGGCCCTACCGGAAAATGCTTCGCAGGCTGGCGCGGCGGTGCCAGGTGGGCGGCGGTGGTGCCGAGGCTGACGGCCGCCGCAAAGCCCGCAGCCCCACGGGCTGTGGGGCCACGCGAGCGGCTGCCAAAGAGCTTTCCAACGAGGCACGGCTTTCCCTCCTGGCTCTTCGGGCGTGGGAGCTGTGGCCAGAGCCGCGGCCCTACCGGAAAATGCTTCACAGGCTGGCGCGGCGGCGCCACGTGGGCGCCGGTGGCGCCGAGGCTGATGGTCGCCGCAAAGCTCGCAGCCCCACGAGCTGTGGGGCCACGCGAGCGGCTGCCAAAGAGCTTTCCAACGAGGCACGGCTTTCCCTCCTGGCTCTTCGGGCGTGGGAGCTGTGGCCAGAGCCGCAGCCCTACCGGAAAATGCTTCGCAGGCTGGCTCGGCGGCGCCAGGTGGGCGCCGGTGGCGCCGAGGCTGACGGCCGCCGGAAAGCCCGCAGCCCCACGGGCTGTGGGGCCACGTGAGCGGCTGCCAAAGAGCTTTCCAACGAGGCACGACTTTCCCTCCTGGCTCTTCGGGCGTGGGAGCTGTGGCCAGAGCCGCGGCCCTACCGGAAAATGCTTCGCAGGCTGGCTCGGCGGCGCCAGGTGGGCGGCGGTGGCGCCGAGGCTGACGGCCGCCGCAAAGCCCACAGCCCCACGGGCTGTGGGGCCACGCGAGCGGCTGCCAAAGAGCTTTCCAACGAGGCACGGCTTTCCCTCCTGGCTCTTCGGGCGTGGGAGCTGTGGCCAGAGACGCGGCCCTACCGGAAAATGCTTCGCAGGCTGGCGCGGCGGCGCCAGGTGGGCGGCGGTGGTGCCGAGGCTGACGGCCGCCGCAAAGCCCGCAGCCCCACGGGCTGTGGGGCCACGCGAGCGGCTGCCAAAGAGCTTTCCAACGAGGCACGGCTTTCCCTCCTGGCTCTTCGGGCGTGGGAGCTGTGGCCAGAGACGCGGCCCTACCGGAAAATGCTTCGCAGGCTGGCGCGGCGGCGCCAGGTGGGCGACGGTGGCGCCGAGGCTGACGGCCGCCGCAAAGCCCGCAGCCCCACGGGCTGTGGGGCCACGCGAGCCCCTGCCAAAGAGCTTTCCAACGAGGCACGGCTTTCCCTCCTGGCTCTTCGGGCGTGGGAGCTGTGGCCAGAGCCGCGGCCCTACCGGAAAATGCTTCGCAGGCTGGCTCGGCGGCGCCAGGTGGGCGCCGGTGGCGCCGAGGCTGACGGCCGCCGCAAAGCCCGCAGCCCCACGGGCTGTGGGGCCACGCGAGCGGCTGCCAAAGAGCTTTCCAACGAGGCACGGCTTTCCCTCCTGGCTCTTCGGGCGTGGGAGCTGTGGCCAGAGCCGCGGCCCTACCGGAAAATGCTTCGCAGGCTGGCTCGGCGGCGCCAGGTGGGCGCCGGTGGCGCCGAGGCTGACGGCCGCCGCAAAGCCCGCAGCCCCACGGGCTGTGGGGCCACGCGAGCGGCTGCCAAAGAGCTTTCCAACGAGGCACGGCTTTCCCTCCTGGCTCTTCGGGCGTGGGAGCTGTGGCCAGAGCCGCGGCCCTACCCGAAAATGCTTCGCAGGCTGGCTCGGCGGCGCCAGGTGGGCGGCGGTGGCGCCGAGGCTGACGGCCGCGGCAAAGCCCGCAGCCCCACGGGCTGTGGGGCCACGCGAGCCCCTGACAAAGAGCTTTCCAACGAGGCACGGCTTTCCCTCCTGGCTCTTCGGGCGTGGGAGCTGTGGCCAGAGACGCGGCCCTACCCGAAAATGCTTCGCAGGCTGGCTCGGCGACGCCAGGTGGGCGCCGGTGGCGCCGAGGCTGACGGCCGCCGCAAAGCCCGCAGCCCCACGGGCTGTGGGGCCACGCGAGCGGCTGCCAAAGAGCTTTCCAACGAGGCACGGCTTTCCCTCCTGGCTCTTCGGGCGTGGGAGCTGTGGCCAGAGCCGCGGCCCTACCGGAAAATGCTTCGCAGGCTGGCGCGGCGGCGCCAGGTGGGCGGCGGTGGTGCCGAGGCTGACGGCCGCCGCAAAGCCCGCAGCCCCACGGGCTGTGGGGCCACGCGAGCGGCTGCCAAAGAGCTTTCCAACGAGGCACGGCTTTCCCTCCTGGCTCTTCGGGCGTGGGAGCTGTGGCCAGAGCCGCGGCCCTACCGGAAAATGCTTCACAGGCTGGCGCGGCGGCGCCACGTGGGCGCCGGTGGCGCCGAGGCTGATGGTCGCCGCAAAGCTTGCAGCCCCACGAGCTGTGGGGCCACGCGAGCGGCTGCCAAAGAGCTTTCCAACGAGGCACGGCTTTCCCTCCTGGCTCTTCGGGCGTGGGAGCTGTGGCCAGAGCCGCGGCCCTACCGGAAAATGCTTCGCAGGCTGGCGCGGCGGCGCCAGGTGGGCGCCGGTGGCGCCGAGGCTGACGGCCGCCGCAAAGCCCGCAGCCCCACGGGCTGTGGGGCCACGCGAGCGGCTGCCAAAGAGCTTTCCAACGAGGCACGGCTTTCCCTCCTGGCTCTTCGGGCGTGGGAGCTGTGGCCAGAGCCGCGGCCCTACCGGAAAATGCTTCGCAGGCTGGCGCGGCGGCGCCAGGTGGGCGCCGGTGGCGCCGAGGCTGACGGCCGCCGCAAAGCCCGCAGCCCCACGGGCTGTGGGGCCACGCGAGCGGCTGCCAAAGAGCTTTCCAACGAGGCACGGCTTTCCCTCCTGGCTCTTCGGGCGTGGGAGCTGTGGCCAGAGCCGCGGCCCTACCGGAAAATGCTTCGCAGGCTGGCTCGGCGGCGCCAGGTGGGCGCCGGTGGCACCGAGGCTGACGGCCGCCGCAAAGCCCGCAGCCCCACGGGCTGTGGGGCCACGCGAGCGGCTGCCAAAGAGCTTTCCAACGAGGCACGGCTTTCCCTCCTGGCTCTTCGGGCGTGGGAGCTGTGGCCAGAGACGCGGCCCTACCCGAAAATGCTTCGCAGGCTGGCTCGGCGACGCCAGGTGGGCGGCGGTGGCGCCGAGGCTGACGGCCGCCGCAAAGCCCGCAGCCCCACGGGCTGTGGGGCCACGCGAGCGGCTGCCAAAGAGCTTTCCAACGAGGCACGGCTTTCCCTCCTGGCTCTTCGGGCGTGGGAGCTGTGGCCAGAGCCGCGGCCCTACCGGAAAATGCTTCGCAGGCTGGCGCGGCGGTGCCAGGTGGGCGGCGGTGGTGCCGAGGCTGACGGCCGCCGCAAAGCCCGCAGCCCCACGGGCTGTGGGGCCACGCGAGCGGCTGCCAAAGAGCTTTCCAACGAGGCACGGCTTTCCCTCCTGGCTCTTCGGGCGTGGGAGCTGTGGCCAGAGCCGCGGCCCTACCGGAAAATGCTTCACAGGCTGGCGCGGCGGCGCCACGTGGGCGCCGGTGGCGCCGAGGCTGATGGTCGCCGCAAAGCTCGCAGCCCCACGAGCTGTGGGGCCACGCGAGCGGCTGCCAAAGAGCTTTCCAACGAGGCACGGCTTTCCCTCCTGGCTCTTCGGGCGTGGGAGCTGTCGCCAGAGCCGCGGCCCTACCGGAAAATGCTTCACAATCTGGCGCGGCGGCGCCACGTGAGCGGCGGTGGCGCCGAGGCTGACGGCCGCCGCAAAGCCCGCAGCCCCACGGGCTGTGGGGCCACGCGAGCGGCTGCCAAAGAGCTTTCCAACGAGGCACGGCTTTCCCTCCTGGCTCTTCGGGCGTGGGAGCTGTGGCCAGAGCCGCGGCCCTACCGGAAAATGCTTCGCAGGCTGGCTCGGCGGCGCCAGGTGGGCGGCGGTGGCGCCGAGGCTGACGGCCGCCGCAAAGCCCACAGCCCCACGGGCTGTGGGGCCACGCGAGCGGCTGCCAAAGAGCTTTCCAACGAGGCACGGCTTTCCCTCCTGGCTCTTCGGGCGTGGGAGCTGTGGCCAGAGACGCGGCCCTACCGGAAAATGCTTCGCAGGCTGGCGCGGCGGCGCCAGGTGGGCGACGGTGGCGCCGAGGCTGACGGCCGCCGGAAAGCCCGCAGCCCCACGGGCTGTGGGGCCACGCGAGCCCCTGCCAAAGAGCTTTCCAACGAGGCACGGCTTTCCCTCCTGGCTCTTCGGGCGTGGGAGCTGTGGCCAGAGCCGCGGCCCTACCGGAAAATGCTTCGCAGGCTGGCTCGGCGGCGCCAGGTGGGCGCCGGTGGCGCCGAGGCTGACGGCCGCCGCAAAGCCCGCAGCCCCACGGGCTGTGGGGCCACGCGAGCGGCTGCCAAAGAGGTTTCCAACGAGGCACGGCTTTCCCTCCTGGCTCTTCGGGCGTGGGAGCTGTGGCCAGAGCCGCGGCCCTACCGGAAAATGCTTCGAGGCTGGCTCGGCGGCGCCAGGTGGGCGCCGGTGGCGCCGAGGCTGACGGCCGCCGCAAAGCCTGCAGCCCCACGGGCTGTGGGGCCACGCGAGCGGCTGCCAAAGAGCTTTCCAACGAGGCACGACTTTCCCTCCTGGCTCTTCGGGCGTGGGAGCTGTGGCCAGAGCCGCGGCCCTACCGGAAAATGCTTCGCAGGCTGGCTCGGCGGCGCCAGGTGGGCGCCGGTGGCGCCGAGGCTGACGGCCGCCGCAAAGCCCGCAGCCCCACGGGCTGTGGGCCACGCGAGCGGCTGCCAAAGAGCTTTCCAATGAGGCACGGCTTTCCCTCCTGGCTCTTCGGGCGTGGGAGCTGTGGCCAGAGCCGCGGCCCTACCGGAAAATGCTTCGCAGGCTGGCTCGGCGGCGCCAGGTGGGCGCCGGTGGCGCCGAGGCTGACGGCCGCCGCAAAGCCCGCAGCCCCACGGGCTGTGGGGCCACGCGAGCGGCTGCCAAAGAGCTTTCCAACGAGGCACGGCTTTCCCTCCTGGCTCTTCGGGCGTGGGAGCTGTGGCCAGAGACGCGGCCCTACCGGAAAATGCTTCGCAGGCTGGCTCGGCGGCGCCAGGTGGGCGCCGGTGGCGCCGAGGCTGACGGCCGCCGCAAAGCCCGCAGCCCCACGGGCTGTGGGGCCACGCGAGCGGCTGCCAAAGAGCTTTCCAACGAGGCACGGCTTTCCCTCCTGGCTCTTCCGGAGTGGGAGCTGTGGCCAGAGACGCGGCCCTACCGGAAAATGCTTCGCAGGCTGGCTCGGCGGCGCCAAGTGGGCGCCGGTGGCGCCGAGGCTGACGGCCGCCGCAAAGCCCGCAGCCCCACGGGCTGTGGGGCCACGCGAGCCCCTGCCAAAGAGCTTTCCAACGAGGCACGGCTTTCCCTCCTGGCTCTTCGGGCGTGGGAGCTGTGCCCAGAGCCGCGGCCCTACCGGAAAATGCTTCGCAGGCTGGCTCGGCGACGCCAGGTGGGCGCCGGTGGCGCCGAGGCTGACGGCCGCCGCAAAGCCCGCAGCCCCACGGGCTGTGGGGCCACGCGAGCCCCTGCCAAAGAGCTTTCCAACGAGGCACGGCTTTCCCTCCTGGCTCTTCGGGCGTGGGAGCTGTGGCCAGAGCCGCGGCCCTACCGGAAAATGCTTCAAAATCTGGCGCGGCGGCGCCACGTGAGCGGCGGTGGCGCCGAGGCTGACGGCCGCCGCAAAGCCCGCAGCCCCACGGGCTGTGGGGCCACGCGAGCGGCTGCCAAAGAGCTTTCCAACGAGGCACGGCTTTCCCTCCTGGCTCTTCGGGCGTGGGAGCTGTGGCCAGAGCCGCGGCCCTACCCGAAAATGCTTCGCAGGCTGGCTCGGCGGCGCCAGGTGGGCGGCGGTGGCGCCGAGGCTGACGGCCGCCGCAAAGCCCACAGCCCCACGGGCTGTGGGGCCACACGAGCCCCTGACAAAGAGCTTTCCAACGAGGCACGGCTTTCCCTCCTGTCTCTTCGGGCGTGGGAGCTGTGGCCAGAGACGCGGCCCTACCGGAAAATGCTTCGCAGGCTGGCGCGGCGGCGCCAGGTGGGCGACGGTGGCGCCGAGGCTGACGGCCGCCGCAAAGCCCGCAGCCCCACGGGCTGTGGGGCCACGCGAGCGGCTGCCAAAGAGCTTTCCAACGAGGCACGGCTTTCCCTCCTGGCTCTTCGGGCGTGGGAGCTGTGGCCAGAGCCGCGGCCCTACCGGAAAATGCTTCGCAGGCTGGCTCGGCGGCGCCAGGTGGGCGCCGGTGGCGCCGAGGCTGACGGCCGCCGCAAAGCCCGCAGCCCCACGGGCTGTGGGGCCACGCGAGCGGCTGCCAAAGAGCTTTCCAACGAGGCACGGCTTTCCCTCCTGGCTCTTCGGGCGTGGGAGCTGTGGCCAGAGCCGCGGCCCTACCGGAAAATGCTTCACAGGCTGGCGCGGCGGCGCCACGTGGGCGCCGGTGGCGCCGAGGCTGATGGTCGCCGCAAAGCTTGCAGCCCCACGAGCTGTGGGGCCACGCGAGCGGCTGCCAAAGAGCTTTCCAACGAGGCACGGCTTTCCCTCCTGGCTCTTCGGGCGTGGGAGCTGTGGCCAGAGCCGCGGCCCTACCGGAAAATGCTTCGCAGGCTGGCGCGGCGGCGCCAGGTGGGCGCCGGTGGCGCCGAGGCTGACGGCCGCCGCAAAGCCCGCAGCCCCACGGGCTGTGGGGCCACGCGAGCGGCTGCCAAAGAGCTTTCCAACGAGGCACGGCTTTCCCTCCTGGCTCTTCGGGCGTGGGAGCTGTGGCCAGAGCCGCGGCCCTACCGGAAAATGCTTCGCAGGCTGGCGCGGCGGCGCCAGGTGGGCGCCGGTGGCGCCGAGGCTGACGGCCGCCGCAAAGCCCGCAGCCCCACGGGCTGTGGGGCCACGCGAGCGGCTGCCAAAGAGCTTTCCAACGAGGCACGGCTTTCCCTCCTGGCTCTTCGGGCGTGGGAGCTGTGGCCAGAGCCGCGGCCCTACCGGAAAATGCTTCGCAGGCTGGCTCGGCGGCGCCAGGTGGGCGCCGGTGGCACCGAGGCTGACGGCCGCCGCAAAGCCCGCAGCCCCACGGGCTGTGGGGCCACGCGAGCGGCTGCCAAAGAGCTTTCCAACGAGGCACGGCTTTCCCTCCTGGCTCTTCGGGCGTGGGAGCTGTGGCCAGAGCCGCGGCCCTACTGGAAAATGCTTCGCAGGCTGGCGCGGCGGCGCCAGGTGGGCGCCGGTGGCGCCGAGGCTGACGGCCGCCGCAAAGCCCGCAGCCCCACGGGCTGTGGGGCCACGCGAGCGGCTGCCAAAGAGCTTTCCAACGAGGCACGGCTTTCCCTCCTGGCTCTTCGGGCGTGGGAGCTGTGGCCAGAGACGCGGCCCTACCCGAAAATGCTTCGCAGGCTGGCTCGGCGACGCCAGGTGGGCGGCGGTGGCGCCGAGGCTGACGGCCGCCGCAAAGCCCGCAGCCCCACGGGCTGTGGGGCCACGCGAGCGGCTGCCAAAGAGCTTTCCAACGAGGCACGGCTTTCCCTCCTGGCTCTTCGGGCGTGGGAGCTGTGGCCAGAGCCGCGGCCCTACCGGAAAATGCTTCGCAGGCTGGCGCGGCGGCGCCAGGTGGGCGGCGGTGGTGCCGAGGCTGACGGCCGCCGCAAAGCCCGCAGCCCCACGGGCTGTGGGGCCACGCGAGCGGCTGCCAAAGAGCTTTCCAACGAGGCACGGCTTTCCCTCCTGGCTCTTCGGGCGTGGGAGCTGTGGCCAGAGCCGCGGCCCTACCGGAAAATGCTTCACAGGCTGGCGCGGCGGCGCCACGTGGGCGCCGGTGGCGCCGAGGCTGATGGTCGCCGCAAAGCTCGCAGCCCCACGAGCTGTGGGGCCACGCGAGCGGCTGCCAAAGAGCTTTCCAACGAGGCACGGCTTTCCCTCCTGGCTCTTCGGGCGTGGGAGCTGTGGCCAGAGCCGCGGCCCTACCGGAAAATGCTTCGCAGGCTGGCTCGGCGGCGCCAGGTGGGCGCCGGTGGCGCCGAGGCTGACGGCCGCCGGAAAGCCCGCAGCCCCACGGGCTGTGGGGCCACGTGAGCGGCTGCCAAAGAGCTTTCCAACGAGGCACGACTTTCCCTCCTGGCTCTTCGGGCGTGGGAGCTGTGGCCAGAGCCGCGGCCCTACCGGAAAATGCTTCGCAGGCTGGCTCGGCGGCGCCAGGTGGGCGGCGGTGGCGCCGAGGCTGACGGCCGCCGCAAAGCCCACAGCCCCACGGGCTGTGGGGCCACGCGAGCGGCTGCCAAAGAGCTTTCCAACGAGGCACGGCTTTCCCTCCTGGCTCTTCGGGCGTGGGAGCTGTGGCCAGAGCCGCGGCCCTACCGGAAAATGCTTCACAGGCTGGCGCGGCGGCGCCACGTGGGCGCCGGTGGCGCCGAGGCTGACGGTCGCCGCAAAGCTCGCAGCCCCACGGGCTGTGGGGCCACGCGAGCGGCTGCCAAAGAGCTTTCCAACGAGGCACGGCTTTCCCTCCTGGCTCTTCGGGCGTGGGAGCTGTGGCCAGAGCCGCGGCCCTACCGGAAAATGCTTCGCAATCTGGCGCGGCAGCACCACGTGAGCGGCGGTGGCGCCGAGGCTGACGGCCGCCGCAAAGCCCGCAGCCCCACGGGCTGTGGGGCCACGCGAGCGGCTGCCAAAGAGCTTTCCAACGAGGCACGGCTTTCCCTCCTGGCTCTTCGGGCGTGGGAGCTGTGGCCAGAGCCGCGGCCCTACCGGAAAATGCTTCGCAGGCTGGCTCGGCGGCGCCAGGTGGGCGGCGGTGGCACCGAGGCTGACGGCCGCCGCAAAGCCCGCAGCCCCACGGGCTGTGGGGCCACGCGAGCGGCTGCCAAAGAGCTTTCCAACGAGGCACGGCTTTCCCTCCTGGCTCTTCGGGCGTGGGAGCTGTGGCCAGAGCCGCGGCCCTACCGGAAAATGCTTCACAATCTGGCACGGCGGCGCCACGTGAGCGGCGGTGGCGCCGAGGCTGACGGCCGCCGCAAAGCCCGCAGCCCCACGGGCTGTGGGGCCACGCGAGCGGCTGCCAAAGAGCTTTCCAACGAGGCACGGCTTTCCCTCCTGGCTCTTCGGGCGTGGGAGCTGTGGCCAGAGTCGCGGCCCTACCGGAAAATGCTTCGCAGGCTGGCTCGGCGGCGCCAGGTGGGCGGCGGTGGCGCCGAGGCTGACGGCCGCCGCAAAGCCCACAGCCCCACGGGCTGTGGGGCCACGCGAGCGGCTGCCAAAGAGCTTTCCAACGAGGCACGGCTTTCCCTCCTGGCTCTTCGGGCGTGGGAGCTGTGGCCAGAGACGCGGCCCTACCGGAAAATGCTTCGCAGGCTGGCGCGGCGGCGCCAGGTGGGCGACGGTGGCGCCGAGGCTGACGGCCGCCGCAAAGCCCGCAGCCCCACGGGCTGTGGGGCCACGCGAGCCCCTGCCAAAGAGCTTTCCAACGAGGCACGGCTTTCCCTCCTGGCTCTTCGGGCGTGGGAGCTGTGGCCAGAGCCGCGGCCCTACCGGAAAATGCTTCGCAGGCTGGCTCGGCGGCGCCATGTGGGCGCCGGTGGCGCCGAGGCTGACGGCCGCCGCAAAGCCCGCAGCCCCACGGGCTGTGGGGCCACGCGAGCGGCTGCCAAAGAGGTTTCCAACGAGGCACGGCTTTCCCTCCTGGCTCTTCGGGCGTGGGAGCTGTGGCCAGAGCCGCGGCCCTACCGGAAAATGCTTCGAGGCTGGCTCGGCGGCGCCAGGTGGGCGCCGGTGGCGCCGAGGCTGACGGCCGCCGCAAAGCCTGCAGCCCCACGGGCTGTGGGGCCACGCGAGCGGCTGCCAAAGAGCTTTCCAACGAGGCACGACTTTCCCTCCTGGCTCTTCGGGCGTGGGAGCTGTGGCCAGAGCCGCGGCCCTACCGGAAAATGCTTCGCAGGCTGGCTCGGCGGCGCCAGGTGGGCGGCGGTGGCGCCGAGGCTGACGGCCGCCGCAAAGCCCGCAGCCCCACGGGCTGTGGGCCACGCGAGCGGCTGCCAAAGAGCTTTCCAATGAGGCACGGCTTTCCCTCCTGGCTCTTCGGGCGTGGGAGCTGTGGCCAGAGACGCGGCCCTACCGGAAAATGCTTCGCAGGCTGGCGCGGCGGCGCCAGGTGGGCGACGGTGGCGCCGAGGCTGACGGCCGCCGCAAAGCCCGCAGCCCCACGGGCTGTGGGGCCACGCGAGCCCCTGCCAAAGAGCTTTCCAACGAGGCACGGCTTTCCCTCCTGGCTCTTCGGGCGTGGGAGCTGTGGCCAGAGCCGCGGCCCTACCGGAAAATGCTTCGCAGGCTGGCTCGGCGGCGCCAGGTGGGCGCCGGTGGCGCCGAGGCTGACGGCCGCCGCAAAGCCCGCAGCCCCACGGGCTGTGGGGCCACGTGAGCGGCTGCCAAAGAGCTTTCCAACGAGGCACGGCTTTCCCTCCTGGCTCTTCGGGCGTGGGAGCTGTGGCCAGAGCCGCGGCCCTACCGGAAAATGCTTTGAGGCTGGCTCGGCGGCGCCAGGTGGGCGCCGGTGGCGCCGAGGCTGACGGCCGCCGCAAAGCCCGCAGCCCCACGGGCTGTGGGGCCACGCGAGCGGCTGCCAAAGAGCTTTCCAACGAGGCACGGCTTTCCCTCCTGGCTCTTCGGGCGTGGGAGCTGTGGCCAGAGACGCGGCCCTACCGGAAAATGCTTCGCAGGCTGGCTCGGCGGCGCCAGGTGGGCGCCGGTGGCGCCGAGG
The DNA here is from genome assembly GCF_964199755.1 of Larus michahellis. Lineage (NCBI taxonomy): Eukaryota > Metazoa > Chordata > Aves > Charadriiformes > Laridae > Larus > Larus michahellis. The sequence goes on along the minus strand of NC_133917.1, from coordinate 6,609,877 downwards.
CTGACGGCCGCCGCAAAGCCCGCAGCCCCACGGGCTGTGGGGCCACGCGAGCGGCTGCCAAAGAGCTTTCCAACGAGGCACGGCTTTCCCTCCTGGCTCTTCCGGAGTGGGAGCTGTGGCCAGAGCCGCGGCCCTACCGGAAAATGCTTTGCAGGCTGGCTCGGCGACGCCAGGTGGGCGCCGGTGGCGCCGAGGCTGACGGCCGCCGCAAAGCCCGCAGCCCCACGGGCTGTGGGGCCACGCGAGCGGCTGCCAAAGAGCTTTCCAACGAGGCACGGCTTTCCCTCCTGGCTCTTCGGGCGTGGGAGCTGTGCCCAGAGACGCGGCCCTACCGGAAAATGCTTCGCAGGCTGGCTCGGCGACGCCAGGTGGGCGCCGGTGGCGCCGAGGCTGACGGCCGCCGCAAAGCCCGCAGCCCCACGGGCTGTGGGGCCACGCGAGCCCCTGCCAAAGAGCTTTCCAACGAGGCATGGCTTTCCCTCCTGGCTCTTCGGGCGTGGGAGCTGTGGCCAGAGCCGCGGCCCTACCGGAAAATGCTTCACAATCTGGCGCGGCGGCGCCACGTGAGCGGCGGTGGCGCCGAGGCTGACGGCCGCCGCAAAGCCCGCAGCCCCACGGGCTGTGGGGCCACGCGAGCGGCTGCCAAAGAGCTTTCCAACGAGGCACGGCTTTCCCTCCTGGCTCTTCGGGCGTGGGAGCTGTGGCCAGAGCCGCGGCCCTACCCGAAAATGCTTCGCAGGCTGGCTCGGCGGCGCCAGGTGGGCGGCGGTGGCGCCGAGGCTGACGGCCGCCGCAAAGCCCACAGCCCCACGGGCTGTGGGGCCACACGAGCCCCTGACAAAGAGCTTTCCAACGAGGCACGGCTTTCCCTCCTGGCTCTTCGGGCGTGGGAGCTGTGGCAAGAGACGCGGCCCTACCGGAAAATGCTTCGCAGGCTGGCGCGGCGGCGCCAGGTGGGCGACGGTGGCGCCGAGGCTGACGGCCGCCGCAAAGCCCGCAGCCCCACGGGCTGTGGGGCCACGCGAGCCCCTGCCAAAGAGCTTTCCAACGAGGCACGGCTTTCCCTCCTGGCTCTTCGGGCGTGGGAGCTGTGGCCAGAGCCGCGGCCCTACCGGAAAATGCTTCGCAGGCTGGCTCGGCGGCGCCAGGTGGGCGCCGGTGGCGCCGAGGCTGACGGCCGCCGCAAAGCCCGCAGCCCCACGGGCTGTGGGGCCACGTGAGCGGCTGCCAAAGAGCTTTCCAACGAGGCACGGCTTTCCCTCCTGGCTCTTCGGGCGTGGGAGCTGTGGCCAGAGCCGCGGCCCTACCGGAAAATGCTTTGAGGCTGGCTCGGCGGCGCCAGGTGGGCGCCGGTGGCGCCGAGGCTGACGGCCGCCGCAAAGCCCGCAGCCCCACGGGCTGTGGGGCCACGCGAGCGGCTGCCAAAGAGCTTTCCAACGAGGCACGACTTTCCCTCCTGGCTCTTCGGGCGTGGGAGCTGTGGCCAGAGCCGCGGCCCTACCGGAAAATGCTTCGCAGGCTGGCTCGGCGGCGCCAGGTGGGCGCCGGTGGCGCCGAGGCTGACGGCCGCCGCAAAGCCCGCAGCCCCACGGGCTGTGGGCCACGCGAGCGGCTGCCAAAGAGCTTTCCAATGAGGCACGGCTTTCCCTCCTGGCTCTTCGGGCGTGGGAGCTGTGGCCAGAGCCGCGGCCCTACCGGAAAATGCTTCGCAGGCTGGCTCGGCGGCGCCAGGTGGGCGCCGGTGGCGCCGAGGCTGACGGCCGCCGCAAAGCCCGCAGCCCCACGGGCTGTGGGGCCACGCGAGCGGCTGCCAAAGAGCTTTCCAACGAGGCACGGCTTTCCCTCCTGGCTCTTCGGGCGTGGGAGCTGTGGCCAGAGACGCGGCCCTACCGGAAAATGCTTCGCAGGCTGGCTCGGCGGCGCCAGGTGGGCGCCGGTGGCGCCGAGGCTGACGGCCGCCGCAAAGCCCGCAGCCCCACGGGCTGTGGGGCCACGCGAGCGGCTGCCAAAGAGCTTTCCAACGAGGCACGGCTTTCCCTCCTGGCTCTTCCGGAGTGGGAGCTGTGGCCAGAGCCGCGGCCCTACCGGAAAATGCTTCGCAGGCTGGCTCGGCGACGCCAGGTGGGCGCCGGTGGCGCCGAGGCTGACGGCCGCCGCAAAGCCCGCAGCCCCACGGGCTGTGGGGCCACGCGAGCCCCTGCCAAAGAGCTTTCCAACGAGGCACGGCTTTCCCTCCTGGCTCTTCGGGCGTGGGAGCTGTGGCCAGAGCCGCGGCCCTACCGGAAAATGCTTCGCAGGCTGGCTCGGCGGCGCCAGGTGGGCGCCGGTGGCGCCGAGGCTGACGGCCGCCGCAAAGCCCGCAGCCCCACGGGCTGTGGGGCCACGCGAGCGGCTGCCAAAGAGCTTTCCAACGAGGCACGGCTTTCCCTCCTGGCTCTTCGGGCGTGGGAGCTGTGGCCAGAGCCGCGGCCCTACCGGAAAATGCTTCGCAATCTGGCGCGGCAGCACCACGTGAGCGGCGGTGGCGCCGAGGCTGACGGCCGCCGCAAAGCCCGCAGCCCCACGGGCTGTGGGGCCACGCGAGCGGCTGCCAAAGAGCTTTCCAACGAGGCACGGCTTTCCCTCCTGGCTCTTCGGGCGTGGGAGCTGTGGCCAGAGCCGCGGCCCTACCGGAAAATGCTTCGCAGGCTGGCTCGGCGGCGCCAGGTGGGCGGCGGTGGCGCCGAGGCTGACGGCCGCCGCAAAGCCCACAGCCCCACGGGCTGTGGGGCCACGCGAGCGGCTGCCAAAGAGCTTTCCAACGAGGCACGGCTTTCCCTCCTGGCTCTTCGGGCGTGGGAGCTGTGGCCAGAGCCGCGGCCCTACCGGAAAATGCTTCACAATCTGGCGCGGCGGCGCCACGTGAGCGGCGGTGGCGCCGAGGCTGACGGCCGCCGCAAAGCCCGCAGCCCCACGGGCTGTGGGGCCACGCGAGCGGCTGCCAAAGAGCTTTCCAACGAGGCACGGCTTTCCCTCCTGGCTCTTCGGGCGTGGGAGCTGTGGCCAGAGCCGCGGCCCTACCGGAAAATGCTTCGCAGGCTGGCTCGGCGGCGCCAGGTGGGCGGCGGTGGCGCCGAGGCTGACGGCCGCCGCAAAGCCCACAGCCCCACGGGCTGTGGGGCCACGCGAGCCCCTGACAAAGAGCTTTCCAACGAGGCACGGCTTTCCCTCCTGGCTCTTCGGGCGTGGGAGCTGTGGCCAGAGACGCGGCCCTACCGGAAAATGCTTCGCAGGCTGGCGCGGCGGCGCCAGGTGGGCGACGGTGGCGCCGAGGCTGACGGCCGCCGCAAAGCCCGCAGCCCCACGGGCTGTGGGGCCACGCGAGCCCCTGCCAAAGAGCTTTCCAACGAGGCACGGCTTTCCCTCCTGGCTCTTCGGGCGTGGGAGCTGTGGCCAGAGCCGCGGCCCTACCGGAAAATGCTTCGCAGGCTGGCTCGGCAGCGCCAGGTGGGCGCCGGTGGCGCCGAGGCTGACGGCCGCCGCAAAGCCCGCAGCCCCACGGGCTGTGGGGCCACGCGAGCGGCTGCCAAAGAGGTTTCCAACGAGGCACGGCTTTCCCTCCTGGCTCTTCGGGCGTGGGAGCTGTGGCCAGAGCCGCGGCCCTACCGGAAAATGCTTCGAGGCTGGCTCGGCGGCGCCAGGTGGGCGCCGGTGGCGCCGAGGCTGACGGCCGCCGCAAAGCCCGCAGCCCCACGGGCTGTGGGGCCACGCGAGCGGCTGCCAAAGAGCTTTCCAACGAGGCACGACTTTCCCTCCTGGCTCTTCGGGCGTGGGAGCTGTGGCCAGAGCCGCGGCCCTACCGGAAAATGCTTCGCAGGCTGGCTCGGCGGCGCCAGGTGGGCGCCGGTGGCGCCGAGGCTGACGGCCGCCGCAAAGCCCGCAGCCCCACGGGCTGTGGGCCACGCGAGCGGCTGCCAAAGAGCTTTCCAATGAGGCACGGCTTTCCCTCCTGGCTCTTCGGGCGTGGGAGCTGTGGCCAGAGCCGCGGCCCTACCGGAAAATGCTTCGCAGGCTGGCTCGGCGGCGCCAGGTGGGCGCCGGTGGCGCCGAGGCTGACGGCCGCCGCAAAGCCCGCAGCCCCACGGGCTGTGGGGCCACGCGAGCGGCTGCCAAAGAGCTTTCCAACGAGGCACGGCTTTCCCTCCTGGCTCTTCGGGCGTGGGAGCTGTGGCCAGAGACGCGGCCCTACCGGAAAATGCTTCGCAGGCTGGCTCGGCGGCGCCAGGTGGGCGCCGGTGGCGCCGAGGCTGACGGCCGCCGCAAAGCCCGCAGCCCCACGGGCTGTGGGGCCACGCGAGCGGCTGCCAAAGAGCTTTCCAACGAGGCACGGCTTTCCCTCCTGGCTCTTCGGGCGTGGGAGCTGTGGCCAGAGCCGCGGCCCTACCGGAAAATGCTTCGCAATCTGGCGCGGCAGCACCACGTGAGCGGCGGTGGCGCCGAGGCTGACGGCCGCCGCAAAGCCCGCAGCCCCACGGGCTGTGGGGCCACGCGAGCGGCTGCCAAAGAGCTTTCCAACGAGGCACGGCTTTCCCTCCTGGCTCTTCGGGCGTGGGAGCTGTGGCCAGAGCCGCGGCCCTACCGGAAAATGCTTCGCAGGCTGGCTCGGCGGCGCCAGGTGGGCGGCGGTGGCACCGAGGCTGACGGCCGCCGCAAAGCCCACAGCCCCACGGGCTGTGGGGCCACGCGAGCGGCTGCCAAAGAGCTTTCCAACGAGGCACGGCTTTCCCTCCTGGCTCTTCGGGCGTGGGAGCTGTCGCCAGAGCCGCGGCCCTACCGGAAAATGCTTCACAATCTGGCGCGGCGGCGCCACGTGAGCGGCGGTGGCGCCGAGGCTGACGGCCGCCGCAAAGCCCGCAGCCCCACGGGCTGTGGGGCCACGCGAGCGGCTGCCAAAGAGCTTTCCAACGAGGCACGGCTTTCCCTCCTGGCTCTTCGGGCGTGGGAGCTGTGGCCAGAGCCGCGGCCCTACCGGAAAATGCTTCGCAGGCTGGCTCGGCGGCGCCAGGTGGGCGGCGGTGGCGCCGAGGCTGACGGCCGCCGCAAAGCCCACAGCCCCACGGGCTGTGGGGCCACGCGAGCGGCTGCCAAAGAGCTTTCCAACGAGGCACGGCTTTCCCTCCTGGCTCTTCGGGCGTGGGAGCTGTGGCCAGAGCCGCGGCCCTACCGGAAAATGCTTCAGGGGCTGGCGCGGCGGCGCCAGGTGGGCGCCGTTGGCGCCGAGGCTGATGGCCGCCGGAAAGCCCGCAGCCCCACGGGCTGTGGGGCCACGCGAGCGGCTGCCAAAGAGGTTTCCAACGAGGCACGGCTTTCCCTCCTGGCTCTTCGGGCGTGGGAGCTGTGGCCAGAGCCGCGGCCCTACCGGAAAATGCTTCGAGGCTGGCTCGGCGGCGCCAGGTGGGCGCCGGTGGCGCCGAGGCTGACGGCCGCCGCAAAGCCTGCAGCCCCACGGGCTGTGGGGCCACGCGAGCGGCTGCCAAAGAGCTTTCCAACGAGGCACGACTTTCCCTCCTGGCTCTTCGGGCGTGGGAGCTGTGGCCAGAGCCGCGGCCCTACCGGAAAATGCTTCGCAGGCTGGCTCGGCGGCGCCAGGTGGGCGCCGGTGGCGCCGAGGCTGACGGCCGCCGCAAAGCCCGCAGCCCCACGGGCTGTGGGCCACGCGAGCGGCTGCCAAAGAGCTTTCCAATGAGGCACGGCTTTCCCTCCTGGCTCTTCGGGCGTGGGAGCTGTGGCCAGAGCCGCGGCCCTACCGGAAAATGCTTCGCAGGCTGGCTCGGCGGCGCCAGGTGGGCGCCGGTGGCGCCGAGGCTGACGGCCGCCGCAAAGCCCGCAGCCCCACGGGCTGTGGGGCCACGCGAGCGGCTGCCAAAGAGCTTTCCAACGAGGCACGGCTTTCCCTCCTGGCTCTTCGGGCGTGGGAGCTGTGGCCAGAGACGCGGCCCTACCGGAAAATGCTTCGCAGGCTGGCTCGGCGGCGCCAGGTGGGCGCCGGTGGCGCCGAGGCTGACGGCCGCCGCAAAGCCCGCAGCCCCACGGGCTGTGGGGCCACGCGAGCGGCTGCCAAAGAGCTTTCCAACGAGGCACGGCTTTCCCTCCTGGCTCTTCCGGAGTGGGAGCTGTGGCCAGAGCCGCGGCCCTACCGGAAAATGCTTCGCAGGCTGGCTCGGCGAAACCAGGTGGGCGCCGGTGGCGCCGAGGCTGACGGCCGCCGCAAAGCCCGCAGCCCCACGGGCTGTGGGGCCACGCGAGCCCCTGCCAAAGAGCTTTCCAACGAGGCACGGCTTTCCCTCCTGGCTCTTCGGGCGTGGGAGCTGTGCCCAGAGCCGCGGCCCTACCCGAAAATGCTTCGCAGGCTGGCTCGGCGACGCCAGGTGGGCGCCGGTGGCGCCGAGGCTGACGGCCGCCGCAAAGCCCGCAGCCCCACGGGCTGTGGGGCCACGCGAGCCCCTGCCAAAGAGCTTTCCAACGAGGCACGGCTTTCCCTCCTGGCTCTTCGGGCGTGGGAGCTGTGGCCAGAGCCGCGGCCCTACCGGAAAATGCTTCAAAATCTGGCGCGGCGGCGCCACGTGAGCGGCGGTGGCGCCGAGGCTGACGGCCGCCGCAAAGCCCGCAGCCCCACGGGCTGTGGGGCCACGCGAGCGGCTGCCAAAGAGCTTTCCAACGAGGCACGGCTTTCCCTCCTGGCTCTTCGGGCGTGGGAGCTGTGGCCAGAGCCGCGGCCCTACCCGAAAATGCTTCGCAGGCTGGCTCGGCGGCGCCAGGTGGGCGGCGGTGGCGCCGAGGCTGACGGCCGCCGCAAAGCCCACAGCCCCACGGGCTGTGGGGCCACACGAGCCCCTGACAAAGAGCTTTCCAACGAGGCACGGCTTTCCCTCCTGGCTCTTCGGGCGTGGGAGCTGTGGCCAGAGACGCGGCCCTACCGGAAAATGCTTCGCAGGCTGGCGCGGCGGCGCCAGGTGGGCGACGGTGGCGCCGAGGCTGACGGCCGCCGCAAAGCCCGCAGCCCCACGGGCTGTGGGGCCACGCGAGCGGCTGCCAAAGAGCTTTCCAACGAGGCACGGCTTTCCCTCCTGGCTCTTCGGGCGTGGGAGCTGTGGCCAGAGCCGCGGCCCTACCGGAAAATGCTTCGCAGGCTGGCTCGGCGGCGCCAGGTGGGCGCCGGTGGCGCCGAGGCTGACGGCCGCCGCAAAGCCCGCAGCCCCACGGGCTGTGGGGCCACGCGAGCGGCTGCCAAAGAGCTTTCCAACGAGGCACGGCTTTCCCTCCTGGCTCTTCGGGCGTGGGAGCTGTGGCCAGAGCCGCGGCCCTACCGGAAAATGCTTCACAGGCTGGCGCGGCGGCGCCACGTGGGCGCCGGTGGCGCCGAGGCTGATGGTCGCCGCAAAGCTTGCAGCCCCACGAGCTGTGGGGCCACGCGAGCGGCTGCCAAAGAGCTTTCCAACGAGGCACGGCTTTCCCTCCTGGCTCTTCGGGCGTGGGAGCTGTGGCCAGAGCCGCGGCCCTACCGGAAAATGCTTCGCAGGCTGGCGCGGCGGCGCCAGGTGGGCGCCGGTGGCGCCGAGGCTGACGGCCGCCGCAAAGCCCGCAGCCCCACGGGCTGTGGGGCCACGCGAGCGGCTGCCAAAGAGGTTTCCAACGAGGCACGGCTTTCCCTCCTGGCTCTTCGGGCGTGGGAGCTGTGGCCAGAGCCGCGGCCCTACCGGAAAATGCTTCGAGGCTGGCTCGGCGGCGCCAGGTGGGCGCCGGTGGCGCCGAGGCTGACGGCCGCCGCAAAGCCTGCAGCCCCACGGGCTGTGGGGCCACGCGAGCGGCTGCCAAAGAGCTTTCCAACGAGGCACGACTTTCCCTCCTGGCTCTTCGGGCGTGGGAGCTGTGGCCAGAGCCGCGGCCCTACCGGAAAATGCTTCGCAGGCTGGCTCGGCGGCGCCAGGTGGGCGCCGGTGGCGCCGAGGCTGACGGCCGCCGCAAAGCCCGCAGCCCCACGGGCTGTGGGCCACGCGAGCGGCTGCCAAAGAGCTTTCCAATGAGGCACGGCTTTCCCTCCTGGCTCTTCGGGCGTGGGAGCTGTGGCCAGAGCCGCGGCCCTACCGGAAAATGCTTCGCAGGCTGGCTCGGCGGCGCCAGGTGGGCGCCGGTGGCGCCGAGGCTGACGGCCGCCGCAAAGCCCGCAGCCCCACGGGCTGTGGGGCCACGCGAGCGGCTGCCAAAGAGCTTTCCAACGAGGCACGGCTTTCCCTCCTGGCTCTTCGGGCGTGGGAGCTGTGGCCAGAGACGCGGCCCTACCGGAAAATGCTTCGCAGGCTGGCTCGGCGGCGCCAGGTGGGCGCCGGTGGCGCCGAGGCTGACGGCCGCCGCAAAGCCCGCAGCCCCACGGGCTGTGGGGCCACGCGAGCGGCTGCCAAAGAGCTTTCCAACGAGGCACGGCTTTCCCTCCTGGCTCTTCCGGAGTGGGAGCTGTGGCCAGAGCCGCGGCCCTACCGGAAAATGCTTCGCAGGCTGGCTCGGCGAAACCAGGTGGGCGCCGGTGGCGCCGAGGCTGACGGCCGCCGCAAAGCCCGCAGCCCCACGGGCTGTGGGGCCACGCGAGCCCCTGCCAAAGAGCTTTCCAACGAGGCACGGCTTTCCCTCCTGGCTCTTCGGGCGTGGGAGCTGTGCCCAGAGCCGCGGCCCTACCCGAAAATGCTTCGCAGGCTGGCTCGGCGACGCCAGGTGGGCGCCGGTGGCGCCGAGGCTGACGGCCGCCGCAAAGCCCGCAGCCCCACGGGCTGTGGGGCCACGCGAGCCCCTGCCAAAGAGCTTTCCAACGAGGCACGGCTTTCCCTCCTGGCTCTTCGGGCGTGGGAGCTGTGGCCAGAGCCGCGGCCCTACCGGAAAATGCTTCAAAATCTGGCGCGGCGGCGCCACGTGAGCGGCGGTGGCGCCGAGGCTGACGGCCGCCGCAAAGCCCGCAGCCCCACGGGCTGTGGGGCCACGCGAGCGGCTGCCAAAGAGCTTTCCAACGAGGCACGGCTTTCCCTCCTGGCTCTTCGGGCGTGGGAGCTGTGGCCAGAGCCGCGGCCCTACCCGAAAATGCTTCGCAGGCTGGCTCGGCGGCGCCAGGTGGGCGGCGGTGGCGCCGAGGCTGACGGCCGCCGCAAAGCCCACAGCCCCACGGGCTGTGGGGCCACACGAGCCCCTGACAAAGAGCTTTCCAACGAGGCACGGCTTTCCCTCCTGGCTCTTCGGGCGTGGGAGCTGTGGCCAGAGACGCGGCCCTACCGGAAAATGCTTCGCAGGCTGGCGCGGCGGCGCCAGGTGGGCGACGGTGGCGCCGAGGCTGACGGCCGCCGCAAAGCCCGCAGCCCCACGGGCTGTGGGGCCACGCGAGCGGCTGCCAAAGAGCTTTCCAACGAGGCACGGCTTTCCCTCCTGGCTCTTCGGGCGTGGGAGCTGTGGCCAGAGCCGCGGCCCTACCGGAAAATGCTTCGCAGGCTGGCTCGGCGGCGCCAGGTGGGCGCCGGTGGCGCCGAGGCTGACGGCCGCCGCAAAGCCCGCAGCCCCACGGGCTGTGGGGCCACGCGAGCGGCTGCCAAAGAGCTTTCCAACGAGGCACGGCTTTCCCTCCTGGCTCTTCGGGCGTGGGAGCTGTGGCCAGAGCCGCGGCCCTACCGGAAAATGCTTCACAGGCTGGCGCGGCGGCGCCACGTGGGCGCCGGTGGCGCCGAGGCTGATGGTCGCCGCAAAGCTTGCAGCCCCACGAGCTGTGGGGCCACGCGAGCGGCTGCCAAAGAGCTTTCCAACGAGGCACGGCTTTCCCTCCTGGCTCTTCGGGCGTGGGAGCTGTGGCCAGAGCCGCGGCCCTACCGGAAAATGCTTCGCAGGCTGGCGCGGCGGCGCCAGGTGGGCGCCGGTGGCGCCGAGGCTGACGGCCGCCGCAAAGCCCGCAGCCCCACGGGCTGTGGGGCCACGCGAGCGGCTGCCAAAGAGCTTTCCAACGAGGCACGGCTTTCCCTCCTGGCTCTTCGGGCGTGGGAGCTGTGGCCAGAGCCGCGGCCCTACCGGAAAATGCTTCGCAGGCTGGCGCGGCGGCGCCAGGTGGGCGCCGGTGGCGCCGAGGCTGACGGCCGCCGCAAAGCCCGCAGCCCCACGGGCTGTGGGGCCACGCGAGCGGCTGCCAAAGAGCTTTCCAACGAGGCACGGCTTTCCCTCCTGGCTCTTCGGGCGTGGGAGCTGTGGCCAGAGCCGCGGCCCTACCGGAAAATGCTTCGCAGGCTGGCTCGGCGGCGCCAGGTGGGCGCCGGTGGCACCGAGGCTGACGGCCGCCGCAAAGCCCGCAGCCCCACGGGCTGTGGGGCCACGCGAGCGGCTGCCAAAGAGCTTTCCAACGAGGCACGGCTTTCCCTCCTGGCTCTTCGGGCGTGGGAGCTGTGGCCAGAGCCGCGGCCCTACTGGAAAATGCTTCGCAGGCTGGCGCGGCGGCGCCAGGTGGGCGCCGGTGGCGCCGAGGCTGACGGCCGCCGCAAAGCCCGCAGCCCCACGGGCTGTGGGGCCACGCGAGCGGCTGCCAAAGAGCTTTCCAACGAGGCACGGCTTTCCCTCCTGGCTCTTCGGGCGTGGGAGCTGTGGCCAGAGACGCGGCCCTACCCGAAAATGCTTCGCAGGCTGGCTCGGCGACGCCAGGTGTGCGGCGGTGGCGCCGAGGCTGACGGCCGCCGCAAAGCCCGCAGCCCCACGGGCTGTGGGGCCACGCGAGCGGCTGCCAAAGAGCTTTCCAACGAGGCACGGCTTTCCCTCCTGGCTCTTCGGGCGTGGGAGCTGTGGCCAGAGCCGCGGCCCTACCGGAAAATGCTTCGCAGGCTGGCGCGGCGGCGCCAGGTGGGCGGCGGTGGTGCCGAGGCTGACGGCCGCCGCAAAGCCCGCAGCCCCACGGGCTGTGGGGCCACGCGAGCGGCTGCCAAAGAGCTTTCCAACGAGGCACGGCTTTCCCTCCTGGCTCTTCGGGCGTGGGAGCTGTGGCCAGAGCCGCGGCCCTACCGGAAAATGCTTCACAGGCTGGCGCGGCGGCGCCACGTGGGCGCCGGTGGCCCCGAGGCTGATGGTCGCCGCAAAGCTCGCAGCCCCACGAGCTGTGGGGCCACGCGAGCGGCTGCCAAAGAGCTTTCCAACGAGGCACGGCTTTCCCTCCTGGCTCTTCGGGCGTGGGAGCTGTGGCCAGAGCCGCGGCCCTACCGGAAAATGCTTCGCAGGCTGGCTCGGCGGCGCCAGGTGGGCGCCGGTGGCGCCGAGGCTGACGGCCGCCGGAAAGCCCGCAGCCCCACGGGCTGTGGGGCCACGTGAGCGGCTGCCAAAGAGCTTTCCAACGAGGCACGACTTTCCCTCCTGGCTCTTCGGGCGTGGGAGCTGTGGCCAGAGCCGCGGCCCTACCGGAAAATGCTTCGCAGGCTGGCTCGGCGGCGCCAGGTGGGCGGCGGTGGCGCCGAGGCTGACGGCCGCCGCAAAGCCCACAGCCCCACGGGCTGTGGGGCCACGCGAGCGGCTGCCAAAGAGCTTTCCAACGAGGCACGGCTTTCCCTCCTGGCTCTTCGGGCGTGGGAGCTGTGGCCAGAGCCGCGGCCCTACCGGAAAATGCTTCACAGGCTGGCGCGGCGGCGCCACGTGGGCGCCGGTGGCGCCGAGGCTGACGGTCGCCGCAAAGCTCGCAGCCCCACGGGCTGTGGGGCCACGCGAGCGGCTGCCAAAGAGCTTTCCAACGAGGCACGGCTTTCCCTCCTGGCTCTTCGGGCGTGGGAGCTGTGGCCAGAGCCGCGGCCCTACCGGAAAATGCTTCACAGGCTGGCGCGGCGGCGCCACGTGGGCGCCGGTGGCGCCGAGGCTGACGGTCGCCGCAAAGCTCGCAGCCCCACGGGCTGTGGGGCCACGCGAGCGGCTGCCAAAGAGCTTTCCAACGAGGCACGGCTTTCCCTCCTGGCTCTTCGGGCGTGGGAGCTGTGGCCAGAGCCGCGGCCCTACCGGAAAATGCTTCGCAATCTGGCGCGGCAGCACCACGTGAGCGGCGGTGGCGCCGAGGCTGACGGCCGCCGCAAAGCCCGCAGCCCCACGGGCTGTGGGGCCACGCGAGCGGCTGCCAAAGAGCTTTCCAACGAGGCACGGCTTTCCCTCCTGGCTCTTCGGGCGTGGGAGCTGTGGCCAGAGCCGCGGCCCTACCGGAAAATGCTTCGCAGGCTGGCTCGGCGGCGCCAGGTGGGCGGCGGTGGCACCGAGGCTGACGGCCGCCGCAAAGCCCACAGCCCCACGGGCTGTGGGGCCACGCGAGCGGCTGCCAAAGAGCTTTCCAACGAGGCACGGCTTTCCCTCCTGGCTCTTCGGGCGTGGGAGCTGTCGCCAGAGCCGCGGCCCTACCGGAAAATGCTTCACAATCTGGCGCGGCGGCGCCACGTGAGCGGCGGTGGCGCCGAGGCTGACGGCCGCCGCAAAGCCCGCAGCCCCACGGGCTGTGGGGCCACGCGAGCGGCTGCCAAAGAGCTTTCCAACGAGGCACGGCTTTCCCTCCTGGCTCTTCGGGCGTGGGAGCTGTGGCCAGAGTCGCGGCCCTACCGGAAAATGCTTCGCAGGCTGGCTCGGCGGCGCCAGGTGGGCGGCGGTGGCGCCGAGGCTGACGGCCGCCGCAAAGCCCACAGCCCCACGGGCTGTGGGGCCACGCGAGCGGCTGCCAAAGAGCTTTCCAACGAGGCACGGCTTTCCCTCCTGGCTCTTCGGGCGTGGGAGCTGTGGCCAGAGACGCGGCCCTACCGGAAAATGCTTCGCAGGCTGGCGCGGCGGCGCCAGGTGGGCGACGGTGGCGCCGAGGCTGACGGCCGCCGCAAAGCCCGCAGCCCCACGGGCTGTGGGGCCACGCGAGCCCCTGCCAAAGAGCTTTCCAACGAGGCACGGCTTTCCCTCCTGGCTCTTCGGGCGTGGGAGCTGTGGCCAGAGCCGCGGCCCTACCGGAAAATGCTTCGCAGGCTGGCGCGGCGGCGCCAGGTGGGCGACGGTGGCGCCGAGGCTGACGGCCGCCGCAAAGCCCGCAGCCCCACGGGCTGTGGGGCCACGCGAGCCCCTGCCAAAGAGCTTTCCAACGAGGCACGGCTTTCCCTCCTGGCTCTTCGGGCGTGGGAGCTGTGGCCAGAGCCGCGGCCCTACCGGAAAATGCTTCGCAGGCTGGCTCGGCGGCGCCAGGTGGGCGCCGGTGGCGCCGAGGCTGACGGCCGCCGCAAAGCCCGCAGCCCCACGGGCTGTGGGGCCACGTGAGCGGCTGCCAAAGAGCTTTCCAACGAGGCACGGCTTTCCCTCCTGGCTCTTCGGGCGTGGGAGCTGTGGCCAGAGCCGCGGCCCTACCGGAAAATGCTTTGAGGCTGGCTCGGCGGCGCCAGGTGGGCGCCGGTGGCGCCGAGGCTGACGGCCGCCGCAAAGCCCGCAGCCCCACGGGCTGTGGGGCCACGCGAGCGGCTGCCAAAGAGCTTTCCAACGAGGCACGGCTTTCCCTCCTGGCTCTTCGGGCGTGGGAGCTGTGGCCAGAGACGCGGCCCTACCGGAAAATGCTTCGCAGGCTGGCTCGGCGGCGCCAGGTGGGCGCCGGTGGCGCCGAGGCTGACGGCCGCCGCAAAGCCCGCAGCCCCACGGGCTGTGGGGCCACGCGAGCGGCTGCCAAAGAGCTTTCCAACGAGGCACGGCTTTCCCTCCTGGCTCTTCCGGAGTGGGAGCTGTGGCCAGAGCCGCGGCCCTACCGGAAAATGCTTCGCAGGCTGGCTCGGCGACGCCAGGTGGGCGCCGGTGGCGCCGAGGCTGACGGCCGCCGCAAAGCCCGCAGCCCCACGGGCTGTGGGGCCACGCGAGCCCCTGCCAAAGAGCTTTCCAACGAGGCACGGCTTTCCCTCCTGGCTCTTCGGGCGTGGGAGCTGTGGCCAGAGCCGCGGCCCTACCGGAAAATGCTTCGCAGGCTGGCTCGGCGACGCCAGGTGGGCGCCGGTGGCGCCGAGGCTGACGGCCGCCGCAAAGCCCGCAGCCCCACGGGCTGTGGGGCCACGCGAGCCCCTGCCAAAGAGCTTTCCAACGAGGCACGGCTTTCCCTCCTGGCTCTTCGGGCGTGGGAGCTGTGGCCAGAGCCGCGGCCCTACCGGAAAATGCTTCACAATCTGGCGCGGCGGCGCCACGTGAGCGGCGGTGGCGCCGAGGCTGACGGCCGCCGCAAAGCCCGCAGCCCCACGGGCTGTGGGCCACGCGAGCGGCTGCCAAAGAGCTTTCCAACGAGGCACGGCTTTCCCTCCTGGCTCTTCGGGCGTGGGAGCTGTGGCCAGAGCCGCGGCCCTACCCGAAAATGCTTCGCAGGCTGGCTCGGCGGCGCCAGGTGGGCGCCGGTGGCGCCGAGGCTGACGGCCGCCGCAAAGCCCACAGCCCCACGGGCTGTGGGGCCATACGAGCCCCTGACAAAGAGCTTTCCAACGAGGCACGGCTTTCCCTCCTGGCTCTTCGGGCGTGGGAGCTGTGGCCAGAGACGCGGCCCTACCGGAAAATGCTTCGCAGGCTGGCGCGGCGGCGCCAGGTGGGCGACGGTGGCGCCGAGGCTGACGGCCGCCGCAAAGCCCGCAGCCCCACGGGCTGTGGGGCCACGCGAGCCCCTGCCAAAGAGCTTTCCAACGAGGCACGGCTTTCCCTCCTGGCTCTTCGGGCGTGGGAGCTGTGGCCAGAGCCGCGGCCCTACCGGAAAATGCTTCGCAGGCTGGCTCGGCGGCGCCAGGTGGGCGCCGGTGGCGCCGAGGCTGACGGCCGCCGCAAAGCCCGCAGCCCCACGGGCTGTGGGGCCACGTGAGCGGCTGCCAAAGAGCTTTCCAACGAGGCACGGCTTTCCCTCCTGGCTCTTCGGGCGTGGGAGCTGTGGCCAGAGCCGCGGCCCTACCGGAAAATGCTTTGAGGCTGGCTCGGCGGCGCCAGGTGGGCGCCGGTGGCGCCGAGGCTGACGGCCGCCGCAAAGCCCGCAGCCCCACGGGCTGTGGGGCCACGCGAGCGGCTGCCAAAGAGCTTTCCAACGAGGCACGACTTTCCCTCCTGGCTCTTCGGGCGTGGGAGCTGTGGCCAGAGCCGCGGCCCTACCGGAAAATGCTTCGGGGGCTGGCTCGGCGGCGCCAGGTGGGCGGCGGTGGCGCCGAGGCTGACGGCCGCCGCAAAGCCCGCAGCCCCACGGGCTGTGGGCCACGCGAGCGGCTGCCAAAGAGCTTTCCAATGAGGCACGGCTTTCCCTCCTGGCTCTTCGGGCGTGGGAGCTGTGGCCAGAGCCGCGGCCCTACCGGAAAATGCTTCGCAGGCTGGCTCGGCGGCGCCAGGTGGGCGCCGGTGGCGCCGAGGCTGACGGCCGCCGCAAAGCCCGCAGCCCCACGGGCTGTGGGGCCACGCGAGCGGCTGCCAAAGAGCTTTCCAACGAGGCACGGCTTTCCCTCCTGGCTCTTCGGGCGTGGGAGCTGTGGCCAGAGACGCGGCCCTACCGGAAAATGCTTCGCAGGCTGGCTCGGCGGCGCCAGGTGGGCGCCGGTGGCGCCGAGGCTGACGGCCGCCGCAAAGCCCGCAGCCCCACGGGCTGTGGGGCCACGCGAGCGGCTGCCAAAGAGCTTTCCAACGAGGCACGGCTTTCCCTCCTGGCTCTTCCGGAGTGGGAGCTGTGGCCAGAGCCGCGGCCCTACCGGAAAATGCTTCGCAGGCTGGCTCGGCGACGCCAGGTGGGCGCCGGTGGCGCCGAGGCTGACGGCCGCCGCAAAGCCCGCAGCCCCACGGGCTGTGGGGCCACGCGAGCCCCTGCCAAAGAGCTTTCCAACGAGGCACGGCTTTCCCTCCTGGCTCTTCGGGCGTGGGAGCTGTGGCCAGAGCCGCGGCCCTACCGGAAAATGCTTCGCAGGCTGGCTCGGCGGCGCCAGGTGGGCGCCGGTGGCGCCGAGGCTGACGGCCGCCGCAAAGCCCGCAGCCCCACGGGCTGTGGGGCCACGCGAGCGGCTGCCAAAGAGCTTTCCAACGAGGCACGGCTTTCCCTCCTGGCTCTTCGGGCGTGGGAGCTGTGGCCAGAGCCGCGGCCCTACCGGAAAATGCTTCGCAATCTGGCGCGGCAGCACCACGTGAGCGGCGGTGGCGCCGAGGCTGACGGCCGCCGCAAAGCCCGCAGCCCCACGGGCTGTGGGGCCACGCGAGCGGCTGCCAAAGAGCTTTCCAACGAGGCACGGCTTTCCCTCCTGGCTCTTCGGGCGTGGGAGCTGTGGCCAGAGCCGCGGCCCTACCGGAAAATGCTTCGCAGGCTGGCTCGGCGGCGCCAGGTGGGCGGCGGTGGCGCCGAGGCTGACGGCCGCCGCAAAGCCCACAGCCCCACGGGCTGTGGGGCCACGCGAGCGGCTGCCAAAGAGCTTTCCAACGAGGCACGGCTTTCCCTCCTGGCTCTTCGGGCGTGGGAGCTGTGGCCAGAGCCGCGGCCCTACCGGAAAATGCTTCACAATCTGGCGCGGCGGCGCCACGTGAGCGGCGGTGGCGCCGAGGCTGACGGCCGCCGCAAAGCCCGCAGCCCCACGGGCTGTGGGGCCACGCGAGCGGCTGCCAAAGAGCTTTCCAACGAGGCACGGCTTTCCCTCCTGGCTCTTCGGGCGTGGGAGCTGTGGCCAGAGCCGCGGCCCTACCGGAAAATGCTTCGCAGGCTGGCTCGGCGGCGCCAGGTGGGCGGCGGTGGCGCCGAGGCTGACGGCCGCCGCAAAGCCCACAGCCCCACGGGCTGTGGGGCCACGCGAGCCCCTGACAAAGAGCTTTCCAACGAGGCACGGCTTTCCCTCCTGGCTCTTCGGGCGTGGGAGCTGTGGCCAGAGACGCGGCCCTACCGGAAAATGCTTCGCAGGTTGGCGCGGCGGCGCCAGGTGGGCGACGGTGGCGCCGAGGCTGACGGCCGCCGCAAAGCCCGCAGCCCCACGGGCTGTGGGGCCACGCGAGCCCCTGCCAAAGAGCTTTCCAACGAGGCACGGCTTTCCCTCCTGGCTCTTCGGGCGTGGGAGCTGTGGCCAGAGCCGCGGCCCTACCGGAAAATGCTTCGCAGGCTGGCTCGGCAGCGCCAGGTGGGCGCCGGTGGCGCCGAGGCTGACGGCCGCCGCAAAGCCCGCAGCCCCACGGGCTGTGGGGCCACGCGAGCGGCTGCCAAAGAGCTTTCCAACGAGGCACGGCTTTCCCTCCTGGCTCTTCGGGCGTGGGAGCTGTGGCCAGAGCCGCGGCCCTACCGGAAAATGCTTCGAGGCTGGCTCGGCGGCGCCAGGTGGGCGCCGGTGGCGCCGAGGCTGACGGCCGCCGCAAAGCCCGCAGCCCCACGGGCTGTGGGGCCACGCGAGCGGCTGCCAAAGAGCTTTCCAACGAGGCACGGCTTTCCCTCCTGGCTCTTCGGGCGTGGGAGCTGTGGCCAGAGCCGCGGCCCTACCGGAAAATGCTTCGCAGGCTGGCTCGGCGGCGCCAGGTGGGCGCCGGTGGCGCCGAGGCTGACGGCCGCCGCAAAGCCCGCAGCCCCACGGGCTGTGGGCCACGCGAGCGGCTGCCAAAGAGCTTTCCAATGAGGCACGGCTTTCCCTCCTGGCTCTTCGGGCGTGGGAGCTGTGGCCAGAGCCGCGGCCCTACCGGAAAATGCTTCGCAGGCTGGCTCGGCGGCGCCAGGTGGGCGGCGGTGGCGCCGAGGCTGACGGCCGCCGCAAAGCCCGCAGCCCCACGGGCTGTGGGGCCACGCGAGCGGCTGCCAAAGAGCTTTCCAACGAGGCACGGCTTTCCCTCCTGGCTCTTCGGGCGTGGGAGCTGTGGCCAGAGACGCGGCCCTACCGGAAAATGCTTCGCAGGCTGGCTCGGCGGCGCCAGGTGGGCGCCGGTGGCGCCGAGGCTGACGGCCGCCGCAAAGCCCGCAGCCCCACGGGCTGTGGGGCCACGCGAGCGGCTGCCAAAGAGCTTTCCAACGAGGCACGGCTTTCCCTCCTGGCTCTTCCGGAGTGGGAGCTGTGGCCAGAGCCGCGGCCCTACCGGAAAATGCTTCGCAGGCTGGCTCGGCGACGCCAGGTGGGCGCCGGTGGCGCCGAGGCTGACGGCCGCCGCAAAGCCCGCAGCCCCACGGGCTGTGGGGCCACGCGAGCCCCTGCCAAAGAGCTTTCCAACGAGGCACGGCTTTCCCTCCTGGCTCTTCGGGCGTGGGAGCTGTGCCCAGAGCCGCGGCCCTACCGGAAAATGCTTCGCAGGCTGGCTCGGCGACGCCAGGTGGGCGCCGGTGGCGCCGAGGCTGACGGCCGCCGCAAAGCCCGCAGCCCCACGGGCTGTGGGGCCACGCGAGCCCCTGCCAAAGAGCTTTCCAACGAGGCACGGCTTTCCCTCCTGGCTCTTCGGGCGTGGGAGCTGTGGCCAGAGCCGCGGCCCTACCGGAAAATGCTTCGAGGCTGGCGCGACGGCACCACGTGGGCGGCGGTGGCGCCGAGGCTGACGGCCGCCGCAAAGCCTGCAGCCCCACGGGCTGTGGGGCCACGCGAGCGGCTGCCAAAGAGCTTTCCAACGAGGCACGGCTTTCCCTCCTGGCTCTTCGGGCGTGGGAGCTGTGGCCAGAGACGCGGCCCTACCGGAAAATGCTTCGCAGGCTGGCGCGGCGGCGCCAGGTGGGCGACGGTGGCGCCGAGGCTGACGGCCGCCGCAAAGCCCGCAGCCCCACGGGCTGTGGGGCCACGCGAGCCCCTGCCAAAGAGCTTTCCAACGAGGCACGGCTTTCCCTCCTGGCTCTTCGGGCGTGGGAGCTGTGGCCAGAGCCGCGGCCCTACCGGAAAATGCTTCGCAGGCTGGCTCGGCAGCGCCAGGTGGGCGCCGGTGGCGCCGAGGCTGACGGCCGCCGCAAAGCCCGCAGCCCCACGGGCTGTGGGGCCACGCGAGCGGCTGCCAAAGAGGTTTCCAACGAGGCACGGCTTTCCCTCCTGGCTCTTCGGGCGTGGGAGCTGTGGCCAGAGCCGCGGCCCTACCGGAAAATGCTTCGAGGCTGGCTCGGCGGCGCCAGGTGGGCGCCGGTGGCGCCGAGGCTGACGGCCGCCGCAAAGCCCGCAGCCCCACGGGCTGTGGGGCCACGCGAGCGGCTGCCAAAGAGCTTTCCAACGAGGCACGACTTTCCCTCCTGGCTCTTCGGGCGTGGGAGCTGTGGCCAGAGCCGCGGCCCTACCGGAAAATGCTTCGCAGGCTGGCTCGGCGGCGCCAGGTGGGCGCCGGTGGCGCCGAGGCTGACGGCCGCCGCAAAGCCCGCAGCCCCACGGGCTGTGGGCCACGCGAGCGGCTGCCAAAGAGCTTTCCAATGAGGCACGGCTTTCCCTCCTGGCTCTTCGGGCGTGGGAGCTGTGGCCAGAGCCGCGGCCCTACCGGAAAATGCTTCGCAGGCTGGCTCGGCGGCGCCAGGTGGGCGCCGGTGGCGCCGAGGCTGACGGCCGCCGCAAAGCCCGCAGCCCCACGGGCTGTGGGGCCACGCGAGCGGCTGCCAAAGAGCTTTCCAACGAGGCACGGCTTTCCCTCCTGGCTCTTCGGGCGTGGGAGCTGTGGCCAGAGACGCGGCCCTACCGGAAAATGCTTCGCAGGCTGGCTCGGCGGCGCCAGGTGGGCGCCGGTGGCGCCGAGGCTGACGGCCGCCGCAAAGCCCGCAGCCCCACGGGCTGTGGGGCCACGCGAGCGGCTGCCAAAGAGCTTTCCAACGAGGCACGGCTTTCCCTCCTGGCTCTTCCGGAGTGGGAGCTGTGGCCAGAGCCGCGGCCCTACCGGAAAATGCTTCGCAGGCTGGCTCGGCGACGCCAGGTGGGCGCCGGTGGCGCCGAGGCTGACGGCCGTCGCAAAGCCCGCAGCCCCACGGGCTGTGGGGCCACGCGAGCGGCTGCCAAAGAGCTTTCCAACGAGGCACGGCTTTCCCTCCTGGCTCTTCCGGAGTGGGAGCTGTGGCCAGAGCCGCGGCCCTACCGGAAAATGCTTCGCAGGCTGGCTCGGCGACGCCAGGTGGGCGCCGGTGGCGCCGAGGCTGACGGCCGCCGCAAAGCCCGCAGCCCCACGGGCTGTGGGGCCACGCGAGCGGCTGCCAAAGAGCTTTCCAACGAGGCACGGCTTTCCCTCCTGGCTCTTCGGGCGTGGGAGCTGTGCCCAGAGCCGCGGCCCTACCGGAAAATGCTTCGCAGGCTGGCTCGGCGACGCCAGGTGGGCGCCGGTGACGACGAGGCTGACGGCCGCCGCAAAGCCCGCAGCCCCACGGGCTGTGGGGCCACGCGAGCCCCTGCCAAAGAGCTTTCCAACGAGGCACGGATTTCCCTCCTGGCTCTTCGGGCGTGGGAGCTGTGGCCAGAGCCGCGGCCCTACCGGAAAATGCTTCGAGGCTGGCGCGACGGCACCACGTGGGCGGCGGTGGCGCCGAGGCTGACGGCCGCCGCAAAGCCCGCAGCCCCACGGGCTGTGGGGCCACGCGAGCGGCTGCCAAAGAGCTTTCCAACGAGGCACGGCTTTCCCTCCTGGCTCTTCGGGCGTGGGAGCTGTGGCCAGAGACGCGGCCCTACCGGAAAATGCTTCGCAGGCTGGCGCGGCGGCGCCAGGTGGGCGACGGTGGCGCCGAGGCTGACGGCCGCCGCAAAGCCCGCAGCCCCACGGGCTGTGGGGCCACGCGAGCCCCTGCCAAAGAGCTTTCCAACGAGGCACGGCTTTCCCTCCTGGCTCTTCGGGCGTGGGAGCTGTGGCCAGAGCCGCGGCCCTACCGGAAAATGCTTCGCAGGCTGGCTCGGCAGCGCCAGGTGGGCGCCGGTGGCGCCGAGGCTGACGGCCGCCGCAAAGCCCGCAGCCCCACGGGCTGTGGGGCCACGCGAGCGGCTGCCAAAGAGGTTTCCAACGAGGCACGGCTTTCCCTCCTGGCTCTTCGGGCGTGGGAGCTGTGGCCAGAGCCGCGGCCCTACCGGAAAATGCTTCGAGGCTGGCGCGGCGGCGCCAGGTGGGCGCCGGTGGCGCCGAGGCTGACGGCCGCCGCAAAGCCCGCAGCCCCACGGGCTGTGGGGCCACGCGAGCGGCTGCCAAAGAGCTTTCCAACGAGGCACGACTTTCCCTCCTGGCTCTTCGGGCGTGGGAGCTGTGGCCAGAGCCGCGGCCCTACCGGAAAATGCTTCGCAGGCTGGCTCGGCGGCGCCAGGTGGGCGCCGGTGGCGCCGAGGCTGACGGCCGCCGCAAAGCCCGCAGCCCCACGGGCTGTGGGCCACGCGAGCGGCTGCCAAAGAGCTTTCCAATGAGGCACGGCTTTCCCTCCTGGCTCTTCGGGCGTGGGAGCTGTGGCCAGAGCCGCGGCCCTACCGGAAAATGCTTCGCAGGCTGGCTCGGCGGCGCCAGGTGGGCGCCGGTGGCGCCGAGGCTGACGGCCGCCGCAAAGCCCGCAGCCCCACGGGCTGTGGGGCCACGCGAGCGGCTGCCAAAGAGCTTTCCAACGAGGCACGGCTTTCCCTCCTGGCTCTTCGGGCGTGGGAGCTGTGGCCAGAGACGCGGCCCTACCGGAAAATGCTTCGCAGGCTGGCTCGGCGGCGCCAGGTGGGCGCCGGTGGCGCCGAGGCTGACGGCCGCCGCAAAGCCCGCAGCCCCACGGGCTGTGGGGCCACGCGAGCGGCTGCCAAAGAGCTTTCCAACGAGGCACGGCTTTCCCTCCTGGCTCTTCCGGAGTGGGAGCTGTGGCCAGAGCCGCGGCCCTACCGGAAAATGCTTCGCAGGCTGGCTCGGCGACGCCAGGTGGGCGCCGGTGGCGCCGAGGCTGACGGCCGCCGCAAAGCCCGCAGCCCCACGGGCTGTGGGGCCACGCGAGCCCCTGCCAAAGAGCTTTCCAACGAGGCACGGCTTTCCCTCCTGGCTCTTCGGGCGTGGGAGCTGTGCCCAGAGCCGCGGCCCTACCGGAAAATGCTTCGCAGGCTGGCTCGGCGACGCCAGGTGGGCGCCGGTGGCGCCGAGGCTGACGGCCGCCGCAAAGCCCGCAGCCCCACGGGCTGTGGGGCCACGCGAGCCCCTGCCAAAGAGCTTTCCAACGAGGCACGGATTTCCCTCCTGGCTCTTCGGGCGTGGGAGCTGTGGCCAGAGCCGCGGCCCTACCGGAAAATGCTTCGAGGCTGGCGCGACGGCACCACGTGGGCGGCGGTGGCGCCGAGGCTGACGGCCGCCGCAAAGCCCGCAGCCCCACGGGCTGTGGGGCCACGCGAGCGGCTGCCAAAGAGCTTTCCAACGAGGCACGGCTTTCCCTCCTGGCTCTTCGGGCGTGGGAGCTGTGGCCAGAGCCGCGGCCCTACCGGAAAATGCTTCGCAGGCTGGCTCGGCGGCGCCACGTGGGCGCCGGTGGCACCGAGGCTGACGGCCGCCGCAAAGCCCGCAGCCCCACGGGCTGTGGGGCCACGCGAGCGGCTGCCAAAGAGCTTTCCAACGAGGCACGGCTTTCCCTCCTGGCTCTTCGGGCGTGGGAGCTGTGGCCAGAGCCGCGGCCCTACCGGAAAATGCTTCGCAGGCTGGCTCGGCGGCGCCAGGTGGGCGCCGGTGGCGCCGAGGCTGACGGCTGCCGCAAAGCCCGCAGCCCCACGGGCTGTGGGGCCACGCGAGCGGCTGCCAAAGAGCTTTCCAACGAGGCACGGCTTTCCCTCCTGGCTCTTCGGGCGTGGGAGCTGTGGCCAGAGCTGCGGCCCTACCGGAAAATGCTTCGCAGGCTGGCGCGGCGGCGCCACGTGGGCGCCTGTGGCGCCGAGGCTGACGGCCGCCACAAAGCCCGCAGCCCCACGGGCTGTGGGGCCACGCGAGCGGCTGCCAAAGAGCTTTCCAACGAGGCACGGCTTTCCCTCCTGGCTCTTCCGGCGTGGGAGCTGTGGCCAGAGCCGCGGCCCTACCGGAAAATGCTTCGCAGGCTGGCACGGCGGCACCACGTGGGCGCCGGTGGCGCCGAGGCTGACGGCCGCCGCAAAGCCCGCAGCCCCACGGGCTGTGGGGCCACGCGAGCGGCTGCCAAAGAGCTTTCCAACGAGGCACGGCTTTCCCTCCTGGCGCTTCGGGCGTGGGAGCTGTGGCCAGAGCCGCGGCCCTACCCGAAAATGCTTCGCAGGCTGGCTCGGCGGCGCCAGGTGGGCGCCGGTGGCGCCGAGGCTGACGGCCGCTGCAAAGCCCGCAGCCCCACGGGCTGTGGGGCCACGCGAGCGGCTGCCAAAGAGCTTTCCAACGAGGCACGGCTTTCCCTCCTGGCTCTTCGGGCGTGGGAGCTGTCGCCAGAACCGCAGCCCTACCGGAAAATGCTTCGCAGGCTGGCTCGGCGGCGCCAGGTGGGCGCCGGTGGCGCCGAGGCTGACGGCCGCCGCAAAGCCCGCAGCCCCACGGGCTGTGGGGCCACGCGAGCGGCTGCCAAAGAGCTTTCCAACGAGGCACGGCTTTCCCTCCTGGCTCTTCGGGCGTGGGAGCTGTGGCCAGAGCCGCGGCCCTACCGGAAAATGCTTCGGGGGCTGGCGCGGCGGCGCCAGGTGGGCGGCGGTGGCGCCGAGGCTGACGGCCGCCGCAAAGCCCGCAGCCCCACGGGCTGTGGGGCCACGCGAGCGGCTGCCAAAGAGCTTTCCAACGAAGCACGGCTTTCCCTCCTGGCTCTTAGGGCATGGGAGCTGTGGCCAGAGCCGCGGCCCTACTGGAAAATGCTTCGCAGGCTGGCTCCGCGGCGCCAAGTGGGCGCCGGTGGCGCCGAGGCTGACGGCCGCCGCAAAGCCCACAGCCCCACGGGCTGTGGGCCACGCGAGCGGCTGCCAAAGAGCTTTCCAATGAGGCACGGCTTTCCCTCCTGGCTCTTCGGGCGTGGGAGCTGTGGCCAGAGCCGCGGCCCTACCGGAAAATGCTTCGCAGGCTGGCTCGGCGGCGCCAGGTGGGCGCCGGTGGCGCCGAGGCTGACGGCCGCCGCAAAGCCCGCAGCCCCACGGGCTGTGGGGCCACGCGAGCGGCTGCCAAAGAGCTTTCCAACGAGGCACGGCTTTCCCTCCTGGCGCTTCGGGCGTGGGAGCTGTGGCCAGAGCCGCGGCCCTACCGGAAAATGCTTCGCACGCTGGCGCGGCGGCGCCACGTGGGCGCCGGTGGTGCCAAGGCTGATGGCCGCCGCAAAGCCCGCAGCCCCACGGGCTGTGGGGCCACGCGAGCGGCTGCCAAAGAGCTTTCCAACGAGGCACGGCTTTCCCTCCTGGCTCTTCGGGCGTGGGAGCTGTGGCCAGAGCCGCGGCCCTACCGGAAAATGCTTCGCAGGCTGGCACGGCGGCACCACGTGGGCGCCGGTGGCGCCGAGGCTGACGGCCGCCGCAAAGCCCGCAGCCCCACGGGCTGTGGGGCCACGCGAGCGGCTGCCAAAGAGCTTTCCAACGAGGCACGGCTTTCCCTCCTGGCGCTTCGGGCGTGGGAGCTGTGGCCAGAGCCGCGGCCCTACCGGAAAATGCTTCGCAGGCTGGCTCGGCGGCGCCAGGTGGGCGCCGGTGGCGCCGAGGCTGACGGCCGCCGCAAAGCCCGCAGCCCCACGGGCTGTGGGGCCACGCGAGCGGCTGCCAAAGAGCTTTCCAACGAGGCACGGCTTTCCCTCCTGGCGCTTCGGGCGTGGGAGCTGTGGCCAGAGCCGCGGCCCTACCGGAAAATGCTTCAAAGGCTGGCGCGGCGGCGCCACGTGGGCGCCGGTGGTGCCAAGGCTGATGGCCGCCGCAAAGCCCGCAGCCCCACGGGCTGTGGGGCCACGCGAGCGGCTGCCAAAGAGCTTTCCAACGAGGCACGGCTTTCCCTCCTGGCTCTTCGGGCGTGGGAGCTGTGGCCAGAGCCGCGGCCCTACCGGAAAATGTTTCGCAGGCTGGCTCGGCGGCGCCAGGTGGGCGCCGGTGGCGCCGAGGCTGACGGCCGCCGCAAAGCCCGCAGCCCCACGGGCTGTGGGGCCACGTGAGCGGCTGCCAAAGAGCTTTCCAACGAGGCACGGCTTTCCCTCCTGGCTCTTCCGGAGTGGGAGCTGTGGCCAGAGCCGCGGCCCTACCGGAAAATGCTTCGCAGGCTGGCTCGGCGACGCCAGGTGGGCGCCGGTGGCGCCGAGGCTGACGGCCGCCGCAAAGCCCGCAGCCCCACGGGCTGTGGGGCCACGCGAGCGGCTGCCAAAGAGCTTTCCAACGAGGCACGGCTTTCCCTCCTGGCTCTTCGGGCGTGGGAGCTGTGGCCAGAGCCGCGGCCCTACCGGAAAATGCTTCTCAGGCTGGCTCGGCGACGCCAGGTGGGCGCCGGTGGCGCCGAGGCTGACGGCCGCCGCAAAGCCCGCAGCCCCACGGGCTGTGGGGCCACGCGAGCCCCTGCCAAAGAGCTTTCCAACGAGGCACGGATTTCCCTCCTGGCTCTTCGGGCGTGGGAGCTGTGGCCAGAGCCGCGGCCCTACCGGAAAATGCTTCGAGGCTGGCGCGACGGCACCACGTGGGCGGCGGTGGCGCCGAGGCTGACGGCCGCCGCAAAGCCCGCAGCCCCACGGGCTGTGGGGCCACGCGAGCGGCTGCCAAAGAGCTTTCCAACGAGGCACGGCTTTCCCTCCTGGCTCTTCGGGCGTGGGAGCTGTGGCCAGAGCCGCGGCCCTACCGGAAAATGTTTCGCAGGCTGGCTCGGCGGCGCCAGGTGGGCGCCGGTGGCGCCGAGGCTGACGGCCGCCGCAAAGCCCGCAGCCCCACGGGCTGTGGGGCCACGCGAGCGGCTGCCAAAGAGCTTTCCAACGAGGCACGGCTTTCCCTCCTGGCTCTTCCGGAGTGGGAGCTGTGGCCAGAGCCGCGGCCCTACCGGAAAATGCTTCGCAGGCTGGCTCGGCGACGCCAGGTGGGCGCCGGTGGCGCCGAGGCTGACGGCCGCCGCAAAGCCCGCAGCCCCACGGGCTGTGGGGCCACGCGAGCGGCTGCCAAAGAGGTTTCCAACGAGGCACGGCTTTCCCTCCTGGCTCTTCGGGCGTGGGAGCTGTGGCCAGAGCCGCGGCCCTACCGGAAAATGCTTCGAGGCTGGCTCGGCGGCGCCAGGTGGGCGCCGGTGGCGCCGAGGCTGACGGCCGCCGCAAAGCCCGCAGCCCCACGGGCTGTGGGGCCACGCGAGCGGCTGCCAAAGAGCTTTCCAACGAGGCACGACTTTCCCTCCTGGCTCTTCGGGCGTGGGAGCTGTGGCCAGAGCCGCGGCCCTACCGGAAAATGCTTCGCAGGCTGGCTCGGCAGCGCCAGGTGGGCGCCGGTGGCGCCGAGGCTGACGGCCGCCGCAAAGCCCGCAGCCCCACGGGCTGTGGGCCACGCGAGCGGCTGCCAAAGAGCTTTCCAATGAGGCACGGCTTTCCCTCCTGGCTCTTCGGGCGTGGGAGCTGTGGCCAGAGCCGCGGCCCTACCGGAAAATGCTTCGCAGGCTGGCTCGGCGGCGCCAGGTGGGCGCCGGTGGCGCCGAGGCTGACGGCCGCCGCAAAGCCCGCAGCCCCACGGGCTGTGGGGCCACGCGAGCCCCTGCCAAAGAGCTTTCCAACGAGGCACGGCTTTCCCTCCTGGCTCTTCGGGCGTGGGAGCTGTGGCCAGAGCCGCGGCCCTACCGGAAAATGCTTCGCAGGCTGGCTCGGCGGCGCCAGGTGGGCGCCGGTGGCGCCGAGGCTGACGGCCGCCGCAAAGCCCGCAGCCCCACGGGCTGTGGGGCCACGCGAGCGGCTGCCAAAGAGCTTTCCAACGAGGCACGGCTTTCCCTCCTGGCTCTTCCGGAGTGGGAGCTGTGGCCAGAGCCGCGGCCCTACCGGAAAATGCTTCGCAGGCTGGCTCGGCGACGCCAGGTGGGCGCCGGTGGCGCCGAGGCTGACGGCCGCCGCAAAGCCCGCAGCCCCACGGGCTGTGGGGCCACGCGAGCCCCTGCCAAAGAGCTTTCCAACGAGGCACGGCTTTCCCTCCTGGCTCTTCGGGCGTGGGAGCTGTGCCCAGAGCCGCGGCCCTACCGGAAAATGCTTCGCAGGCTGGCTCGGCGACGCCAGGTGGGCGCCGGTGGCGCCGAGGCTGACGGCCGCCGCAAAGCCCGCAGCCCCACGGGCTGTGGGGCCACGCGAGCCCCTGCCAAAGAGCTTTCCAACGAGGCACGGATTTCCCTCCTGGCTCTTCGGGCGTGGGAGCTGTGGCCAGAGCCGCGGCCCTACCGGAAAATGCTTCGAGGCTGGCGCGACGGCACCACGTGGGCGGCGGTGGCGCCGAGGCTGACGGCCGCCGCAAAGCCCGCAGCCCCACGGGCTGTGGGGCCACGCGAGCGGCTGCCAAAGAGCTTTCCAACGAGGCACGGCTTTCCCTCCTGGCTCTTCGGGCGTGGGAGCTGTGGCCAGAGCCGCGGCCCTACCGGAAAATGCTTCGCAGGCTGGCTCGGCGGCGCCAGGTGGGCGCCGGTGGCACCGAGGCTGACGGCCGCCGCAAAGCCCGCAGCCCCACGGGCTGTGGGGCCACGCGAGCGGCTGCCAAAGAGCTTTCCAACGAGGCACGGCTTTCCCTCCTGGCTCTTCGGGCGTGGGAGCTGTGGCCAGAGCCGCGGCCCTACCGGAAAATGCTTCGCAGGCTGGCTCGGCGGCGCCAGGTGGGCGCCGGTGGCGCCGAGGCTGACGGCTGCCGCAAAGCCCGCAGCCCCACGGGCTGTGGGGCCACGCGAGCGGCTGCCAAAGAGCTTTCCAACGAGGCACGGCTTTCCCTCCTGGCTCTTCGGGCGTGGGAGCTGTGGCCAGAGCTGCGGCCCTACCGGAAAATGCTTCGCAGGCTGGCGCGGCGGCGCCACGTGGGCGCCTGTGGCGCCGAGGCTGACGGCCGCCACAAAGCCCGCAGCCCCACGGGCTGTGGGGCCACGCGAGCGGCTGCCAAAGAGCTTTCCAACGAGGCACGGCTTTCCCTCCTGGCTCTTCGGGCGTGGGAGCTGTGGCCAGAGCCGCGGCCCTACCGGAAAATGCTTCGCAGGCTGGCACGGCGGCACCACGTGGGCGCCGGTGGCGCCGAGGCTGACGGCCGCCGCAAAGCCCGCAGCCCCACGGGCTGTGGGGCCACGCGAGCGGCTGCCAAAGAGCTTTCCAACGAGGCACGGCTTTCCCTCCTGGCGCTTCGGGCGTGGGAGCTGTGGCCAGAGCCGCGGCCCTACCCGAAAATGCTTCGCAGGCTGGCTCGGCGGCGCCAGGTGGGCGCCGGTGGCGCCGAGGCTGACGGCCGCTGCAAAGCCCGCAGCCCCACGGGCTGTGGGGCCACGCGAGCGGCTGCCAAAGAGCTTTCCAACGAGGCACGGCTTTCCCTCCTGGCTCTTCGGGCGTGGGAGCTGTCACCAGAACCGCAGCCCTACCGGAAAATGCTTCGCAGGCTGGCTCGGCATCGCCAGGTGGGCGCCGGTGGCGCCGAGGCTGACGGCCGCCGCAAAGCCCGCAGCCCCACGGGCTGTGGGGCCACGCGAGCGGCTGCCAAAGAGCTTTCCAACGAGGCACGGCTTTCCCTCCTGGCTCTTCGGGCGTGGGAGCTGTGGCCAGAGCCGCGGCCCTACCGGAAAATGCTTCGGGGGCTGGCGCGGCGGCGCCAGGTGGGCGGCGGTGGCGCCGAGGCTGACGGCCGCCGCAAAGCCCGCAGCCCCACGGGCTGTGGGGCCACGCGAGCCCCTGCCAAAGAGCTTTCCAACGAAGCACGGCTTTCCCTCCTGGCTCTTAGGGCATGGGAGCTGTGGCCAGAGCCGCGGCCCTACCGGAAAATGCTTCGCAGGCTGGCTCCGCGGCGCCAAGTGGGCGCCGGTGGCGCCGAGGCTGACGGCCGCCGCAAAGCCCACAGCCCCACGGGCTGTGGGCCACGCGAGCGGCTGCCAAAGAGCTTTCCAATGAGGCACGGCTTTCCCTCCTGGCTCTTCGGGCGTGGGAGCTGTGGCCAGAGCCGCGGCCCTACCGGAAAATGCTTCGCAGGCTGGCTCGGCGGCGCCAGGTGGGCGCCGGTGGCGCCGAGGCTGACGGCCGCCGCAAAGCCCGCAGCCCCACGGGCTGTGGGGCCACGCGAGCGGCTGCCAAAGAGCTTTCCAACGAGGCACGGCTTTCCCTCCTGGCGCTTCGGGCGTGGGAGCTGTGGCCAGAGCCGCGGCCCTACCGGAAAATGCTTCGCACGCTGGCGCGGCGGCGCCACGTGGGCGCCGGTGGTGCCAAGGCTGATGGCCGCCGCAAAGCCCGCAGCCCCACGGGCTGTGGGGCCACGCGAGCGGCTGCCAAAGAGCTTTCCAACGAGGCACGGCTTTCCCTCCTGGCTCTTCGGGCGTGGGAGCTGTGGCCAGAGCCGCGGCCCTACCGGAAAATGCTTCGCAGGCTGGCACGGCGGCACCACGTGGGCGCCGGTGGCGCCGAGGCTGACGGCCGCCGCAAAGCCCGCAGCCCCACGGGCTGTGGGGCCACGCGAGCGGCTGCCAAAGAGCTTTCCAACGAGGCACGGCTTTCCCTCCTGGCTCTTCGGGCGTGGGAGCTGTGGCCAGAGCCGCGGCCCTACCGGAAAATGCTTCGCAGGCTGGCGCGGCGGCGCCACGTGGGCGCCGGTGGTGCCAAGGCTGATGGCCGCCGCAAAGCCAGCAGCCCCACGGGCTGTGGGGCCACGCGAGCGGCTGCCAAAGAGCTTTCCAACGAGGCACGGCTTTCCCTCCTGGCTCTTAGGGCATGGGAGCTGTGGCCAGAGCCGCGGCCCTACCGGAAAATGCTTCGCAGGCTGGCTCCGCGGCGCCAAGTGGGCGCCGGTGGCGCCGAGGCTGACGGCCGCCGCAAAGCCCACAGCCCCACGGGCTGTGGGCCACGCGAGCGGCTGCCAAAGAGCTTTCCAATGAGGCACGGCTTTCCCTCCTGGCTCTTCGGGCGTGGGAGCTGTGGCCAGAGCCGCGGCCCTACCCGAAAATGCTTCGCAGGCTGGCTCGGCGGCGCCAGGTGGGCGCCGGTGGCGCCGAGGCTGACGGCCGCCGCAAAGCCCGCAGCCCCACGGGCTGTGGGGCCACGCGAGCGGCTGCCAAAGAGCTTTCCAACGAGGCACGGCTTTCCCTCCTGGCGCTTCGGGCGTGGGAGCTGTGGCCAGAGCCGCGGCCCTACCGGAAAATGCTTCAAAGGCTGGCGCGGCGGCGCCACGTGGGCGCCGGTGGTGCCAAGGCTGATGGCCGCCGCAAAGCCCGCAGCCCCACGGGCTGTGGGGCCACGCGAGCGGCTGCCAAAGAGCTTTCCAACGAGGCACGGCTTTCCCTCCTGGCTCTTCGGGCGTGGGAGCTGTGGCCAGAGCCGCAGCCCTACCGGAAAATGCTTCGCAGGCTGGCTCGGCGGCGCCAGGTGGGCGCCGGTGGCGCCGAGGCTGACGGCCGCCGCAAAGCCCGCAGCCCCACGGGCTGTGGGGCCACGCGAGCGGCTGCCAAAGAGCTTTCCAACGAGGCACGGCTTTCCCTCCTGGCTCTTCGGGCGTGGGAGCTGTGGCCAGAGCCGCGGCCCTACCGGAAAATGTTTCGCAGGCTGGCTCGGCGGCGCCAGGTGGGCGCCGGTGGCGCCGAGGCTGACGGCCGCCGCAAAGCCCGCAGCCCCACGGGCTGTGGGGCCACGCGAGCGGCTGCCAAAGAGCTTTCCAACGAGGCACGGCTTTCCCTCCTGGCTCTTCCGGAGTGGGAGCTGTGGCCAGAGCCGCGGCCCTACCGGAAAATGCTTCGCAGGCTGGCTCGGCGACGCCAGGTGGGCGCCGGTGGCGCCGAGGCTGACGGCCGCCGCAAAGCCCGCAGCCCCACGGGCTGTGGGGCCACGCGAGCGGCTGCCAAAGAGCTTTCCAACGAGGCACGGCTTTCCCTCCTGGCTCTTCGGGCGTGGGAGCTGTGGCCAGAGCCGCGGCCCTACCGGAAAATGCTTCTCAGGCTGGCTCGGCGACGCCAGGTGGGCGCCGGTGGCGCCGAGGCTGACGGCCGCCGCAAAGCCCGCAGCCCCACGGGCTGTGGGGCCATGCGAGCCCCTGCCAAAGAGCTTTCCAACGAGGCACGGATTTCCCTCCTGGCTCTTCGGGCGTGGGAGCTGTGGCCAGAGCCGCGGCCCTACCGGAAAATGCTTCGAGGCTGGCGCGACGTCACCACGTGGGCGGCGGTGGCGCCGAGGCTGACGGCCGCCGCAAAGCCCGCAGCCCCACGGGCTGTGGGGCCACGCGAGCGGCTGCCAAAGAGCTTTCCAACGAGGCACGGCTTTCCCTCCTGGCTCTTCGGGCATGGGAGCTGTGGCCAGAGCCGCGGCCCTACCGGAAAATGCTTCGCAGGCTGGCTCGGCGGCGCCAGGTGGGCGGCGGTGGCGCCGAGGCTGACGGCCGCCGCAAAGCCCGCAGCCCCACGGGCTGTGGGGCGACGCGAGCGGCTGCCAAAGAGCTTTCCAACGATGCACGGCTTTCCCTCCTGGCTCTTCGGGCGTGGGAGCTGTGGCCAGAGCTGCGGCCCTACCGGAAAATGCTTCGCAGGCTGGCGCGGCGGCGCCACGTGGGCGCCTGTGACGCCGAGGCTGACGGCCGCCACAAAGCCCGCAGCCCCACGGGCTGTGGGGCCACGCGAGTGGCTGCCAAAGAGCTTTCCAACGAGGCACGGCTTTCCCTCCTGGCTCTTCGGGCGTGGGAGCTGTGGCCAGAGCTGCGGCCCTACCGGAAAATGCTTCGCAGGGGGGCGCGGCGGCGCCACGTGGGCGCCTGTGGCGCCGAGGCTGACGGCCGCCACAAAGCCCGCAGCCCCACGGGCTGTGGGGCCACGCGAGTGGCTGCCAAAGGGCGTTCCAACGAGGCACGGCTTTCCCTCCTGGCTCTTCGGGCGTGGGAGCTGTGGCCAGAGCCGCGGCCCTACCGGAAAATGCTTCGCAGGCTGGCACGGCGGCACCACATGGGCGCCGGTGGCGCCGAGGCTGACGGCCGCCGCAAAGCCCGCAGCCCCACGGGCTGTGGGGCCACGCGAGCGGCTGCCAAAGAGTTTTCCAACGAGGCACGGCTTTCCCTCCTGGCGCTTCGGGCGTGGGAGCTGTGGCCAGAGCCGCGGCCCTACCGGAAAATGCTTCGCCATCTGGCTCGGTGGCGCCAGGTGGGCGGCGGTGGCGCCGAGGCTGACGGCCGCCGCAAAGCCCGCAGCCCCACGGGCTGTGGGGCCACGCGAGCGGCTGCCAAAGAGCTTTCCAACGAGGCACGGCTTTCCCTCCTGGCTCTTCGGGCGTGGGAGCTGTGGCCAGAGCCGCGGCCCTACCGGAAAATGCTTCGCAGGCTGGCTCGGCGGCGCCAGGTGGGCGGCGGTGGCGCCGAGGCTGACCGCCGCCGCAAAGCCCGCAGCCCCACGGGCTGTGGGGCCACGCGAGCGGCTGCCAAAGAGCTTTCCAACGAGGCACGGCTTTCCCTCCTGGCTCTTCGGGCGTGGGAGCTGTGGCCAGAGCCGCGGCCCTACCGGAAAATGCTTCGCAGGCTGGCTCGGCGGCGCCAGGTGGGCGGCGGTGGCGCCGAGGCTGATGGCCGCCGCAAAGCCCGCAGCCCCACGGGCTGTGGGGCCACGTGAGCGGCTGCCAAAGAGCTTTCCAACGAGGCACGGCTTTCCCTCCTGGCTCTTCGGGCATGGGAGCTGTGGCCAGAGCCGCGGCCCTACCGGAAAATGCTTCGCAGGCTGGCTCGGCGGCGCCAGGTGGGCGGCGGTGGCGCCGAGGCTGACGGCTGCCGCAAAGCCCGCAGCCCCACGGGCTGTGGGGCGACGCGAGCGGCTGCCAAAGAGCTTTCCAACGATGCACGGCTTTCCCTCCTGGCTCTTCGGGCGTGGGAGCTGTGGCCAGAGCCGCGGCCCTACCGGAAAATGCTTCGCAGGCTGGCGCGGCGGCGCCACGTGGGCGCCTGTGGCGCCGAGGCTGACGGCCGCCACAAAGCCCGCAGCCCCACGGGCTGTGGGGCCACGCGAGTGGCTGCCAAAGAGCTTTCCAACGAGGCACGGCTTTCCCTCCTGGCTCTTCGGGCGTGGGAGCTGTGGCCAGAGCTGCGGCCCTACCGGAAAATGCTTCGCAGGCTGGCGCGGCGGCGCCACGTGGGCGCCTGTGGCGCCGAGGCTGACGGCCGCCACAAAGCCCGCAGCCCCACGGGCTGTGGGGCCACGCGAGTGGCTGCCAAAGAGCGTTCCAACGAGGCACGGCTTTCCCTCCTGGCTCTTCGGGCGTGGGAGCTGTGGCCAGAGCCGCGGCCCTACCGGAAAATGCTTCGCAGGCTGGCACGGCGGCACCACGTGGGCGCCGGTGGCGCCGAGGCTGACGGCCGCCGCAAAGCCCGCAGCCCCACGGGCTGTGGGGCCACGCGAGCGGCTGCCAAAGAGCTTTCCAACGAGGCACGGCTTTCCCTCCTGGCGCTTCGGGCGTGGGAACTGTGGCCAGAGCCGCGGCCCTACCGGAAAATGCTTCGCAGGCTGGCGCGGCGGCGCCACGTGGGCGCCGGTGGTGCCAAGGCTGATGGCCGCCGTAAAGCCCGCAGCCCCACGGGCTGTGGGGCCACGCGAGCGGCTGCCAAAGAGCTTTCCAACGAGGCACAGCTTTCCCTCCTGGCTCTTCGGGCGTGGGAGCTGTCGCCAGAGCCGCAGCCCTACCGGAAAATGCTTCGCAGGCTGGCTCGGCGGCGCCAGGTGGGCGCCGGTGGCGCCGAGGCTGACGGCCGCCGCAAAGCCCGCAGCCCCACGGGCTGTGGGGCCACGCGAGCGGCTGCCAAAGAGCTTTCCAACGAGGCACGGCTTTCCCTCCTGGCTCTTCGGGCGTGGGAGCTGTGGCCAGAGACGCGGCCCTACCGGAAAATGCTTCGCAGGCTGGCTCGGCGGCGCCAGGTGGGCGGCGGTGGCGCCGAGGCTGACGGCCGCCGCAAAGCCCGCAGCCCCACGGGCTGTGGGGCCACGCGAGCGGCTGCCAAAGAGCTTTCCAACGAGGCACGGCTTTCCCTCCTGGCTCTTCCGGAGTGGGAGCTGTGGCCAGAGCCGCGGCCCTACCGGAAAATGCTTCGCAGGCTGGCTCGGCGACGCCAGGTGGGCGCCGGTGGCGCCGAGGCTGACGGCCGCCGCAAAGCCCGCAGCCCCACGGGCTGTGGGGCCACGCGAGCCCCTGCCAAAGAGCTTTCCAACGAGGCACGGATTTCCCTCCTGGCTCTTCGGGCGTGGGAGCTGTGGCCAGAGCCGCGGCCCTACCGGAAAATGCTTCGCAGGCTGGCACGGCGGCACCACGTGGGCGCCGGTGGCGCCGAGGCTGACGGCCGCCGCAAAGCCCGCAGCCCCACGGGCTGTGGGGCCACGCGAGCGGCTGCCAAAGAGCTTTCCAACGAAGCACGGCTTTCCCTCCTGGCTCTTCGGGCATGGGAGCTGTGGCCAGAGCCGCGGCCCTACCGGAAAATGCTTCGCAGGCTGGCTCGGCGGCGCCAGGTGGGCGGCGGTGGCGCCGAGGCTGACGGCCGCCGCAAAGCCCGCAGCCCCACGGGCTGTGGGCCACGAGAGCGGCTGCCAAAGAGCTTTCCAATGAGGCACGGCTTTCCCTCCTGGCTCTTCGGGCGTGGGAGCTGTGGCCAGAGCCGCGGCCCTACTGGAAAATGCTTCGCAGGCTGGCGCGGCGGCGCCACGTGGGCGCCGGTGGTGCCAAGGCTGATGGCCGCCGCAAAGCCTGCAGCCCCACGGGCTGTGGGGCCACGCGAGCGGCTGCCAAAGAGCTTTCCAACGAGGCACGGCTTTCCCTCCTGGCTCTTCGGGCGTGGGAGCTGTCGCCAGAGCCGCAGCCCTACCGGAAAATGCTTCGCAGGCTGGCTCGGTGGCGCCAGGTGGGCACCGGTGGCGCCGAGGCTGACGGCCGCCGCAAAGCCCGCAGCCCCACGGGCTGTGGGGCCACGCGAGCGGCTGCCAAAGAGCTTTCCAACGAGGCACGGCTTTCCCTCCTGGCTCTTCGGGCGTGGGAGCTGTGGCCAGAGCCGCGGCCCTACCGGAAAATGCTTCGGGGGCTGGCTCGGCGGCGCCAGGTGGGCGGCGGTGGCGCCGAGGCTGACGGCCGCCGCAAAGCCCGCAGCCCCACGGGCTGTGGGGCCACGCGAGCGGCTGCCAAAGAGCTTTCCAACGAGGCACGGCTTTCCCTCCTGGCTCTTCGGGCGTGGGAGCTGTGGCCAGAGCCGCGGCCCTACCGGAAAATGCTTCGCAGGCTGGCTCGGCGGCGCCAGGTGGGCGGCGGTGGCGCCGAGGCTGACGGCCGCCGCAAAGCCCGCAGCCCCACGGGCTGTGGGGCCACGTGAGCGGCTGCCAAAGAGCTTTCCAACGAGGCACGGCTTTCCCTCCTGGCTCTTCGGGCGTGGGAGCTGTGGCCAGAGCCGCGGCCCTACCCGAAAATGCTTCGCAGGCTGGCTCGGCGGCGCCAGGTGGGCGCCGGTGGCGCCGAGGCTGACGGCCGCCGCAAAGCCCGCAGCCCCACGGGCTGTGGGGCCACGCGAGCGGCTGCCAAAGAGCTTTCCAACGAGGCACGGCTTTCCCTCCTGGCTCTTCGGGCGTGGGAGCTGTGGCCAGAGCCGCGGCCCTACCGGAAAATGCTTCGAGGCTGGCACAGTGGCACCACGTGGGCGGCGGTGGCACCGAGGCTGACGGCCGCCGCAAAGCCCGCAGCCCCACGGGCTGTGGGGCCACGCGAACGGCTGCCAAAGAGCTTTGCAACGAGGCACGGCTTTCCCTCCTGGCTCTTCGGGCGTGGGAGCTGTGGCCAGAGCTGCGGCCCTACCGGAAAATGCTTCGCAGGCTGGCTCGGCGTCGCCAGGTGGGCGCCGGTGGCACCGAGGCTGACGGCCGCCGCAAAGCCCGCAGCCCCACGGGCTGTGGGGCCACGCGAGCGGCTGCCAAAGAGCTTTCCAACGAGGCACGACTTTCCCTCCTGGCTCTTCGGGCGTGGGAGCTGTGGCCAGAGCCGCGGCCCTACCCGAAAATGCTTCGCAGGCTGGCTCGGCGGCGCCAGGTGGGCGCCGGTGGCGCCGAGGCTGACGGCCGCCGCAAAGCCCGCAGCCCCACGGGCTGTGGGGCCACGCGAGCGGCTGCCAAAGAGCTTTCCAACGAGGCACGGCTTTCCCTCCTGGCTCTTCGGGCGTGGGAGCTGTCGCCAGAGCCGCAGCCCTACCGGAAAATGCTTCGCAGGCTGGCTCGGTGGCGCCACGTGGGCGCCGGTGGTGCCAAGGCTGATGGCCGCCGCAAAGCCTGCAGCCCCACGGGCTGTGGGGCCACGCGAGCGGCTGCCAAAGAGCTTTCCAACGAGGCACGGCTTTCCCTCCTGGCTCTTCGGGCGTGGGAGCTGTGGCCAGAGCCGCGGCCCTACCGGAAAATGCTTCGCAGGCTGGCGCGGCGGCGCCACGTGGGCGCCGGTGGTGCCAAGGCTGATGGCCGCCGCAAAGCCTGCAGCCCCACGGGCTGTGGGGCCACGCGAGCGGCTGCCAAAGAGCTTTCCAACGAGGCACGGCTTTCCCTCCTGGCTCTTCGGGCGTGGGAGCTGTCGCCAGAGCCGCAACCCTACCGGAAAATGCTTCGCAGGCTGGCTCGGTGGCGCCAGGTGGGCGGCGGTGGCGCCGAGGCTGACGGCCGCCGCAAAGCCCGCAGCCCCACGGGCTGTGGGGCCACGCGAGCGGCTGCCAAAGAGCTTTCCAACGAGGCACGGCTTTCCCTCCTGGCTCTTCGGGCGTGGGAGCTGTGGCCAGAGCCGCGGCCCTACCGGAAAATGCTTCGCAGGCTGGCTCGGCGGCGCCAGGTGGGCGGCGGTGGCGCCGAGGCTGACGGCCGCCGCAAAGCCCGCAGCCCCACGGGCTGTGGGGCCACGTGAGCGGCTGCCAAAGAGCTTTCCAACGAGGCACGGCTTTCCCTCCTGGCTCTTCGGGCGTGGGAGCTGTGGCCAGAGCCGCGGCCCTACCCGAAAATGCTTCGCAGGCTGGCTCGGCGGCGCCAGGTGGGCGCCGGTGGCGCCGAGGCTGACGGCCGCCGCAAAGCCCGCAGCCCCACGGGCTGTGGGGCCACGCGAGCGGCTGCCAAAGAGCTTTCCAACGAGGCACGGCTTTCCCTCCTGGCTCTTCGGGCGTGGGAGCTGTGGCCAGAGCCGCGGCCCTACCGGAAAATGCTTCGAGGCTGGCACAGTGGCACCACGTGGGCGGCGGTGGCACCGAGGCTGACGGCCGCCGCAAAGCCCGCAGCCCCACGGGCTGTGGGGCCACGCGAGCGGCTGCCAAAGAGCTTTCCAACGAGGCACGGCTTTCCCTCCTGGCTCTTCGGGCGTGGGAGCTGTGGCCAGAGCTGCGGCCCTACCGGAAAATGCTTCGCAGGCTGGCTCGGCGGCACCACGTGGGCGCCGGTGGCACCGAAGCTGACGGCCGCCGCAAAGCCCGCAGCCCCACGGGCTGTGGGGCCACGCGAGCGGCTGCCAAAGAGCTTTCCAACGAGGCACGGCTTTCCCTCCTGGCTCTTCGGGCGTGGGAGCTGTGGCCAGAGCCGCGGCCCTACCCGAAAATGCTTCGCAGGCTGGCTCGGCGGCGCCAGGTGGGCGCCGGTGGCGCCGAGGCTGACGGCCGCCGCAAAGCCCGCAGCCCCACGGGCTGTGGGGCCACGCGAGCGGCTGCCAAGAGCTTTCCAACGAGGCACGGCTTTCCCTCCTGGCTCTTCGGGCGTGGGAGCTGTCGCCAGAACCGCGGCCCTACCGGAAAATGCTTCGCAGGCTGGCGCGGCGGCGCCAGGTGGGCGCCTGTGGCGCCGAGGCTGACGGCCGCCACAAAGCCCACAGCCCCACGGGCTGTGGGGCCACGCGAGCGGCTGCCAAAGAGCTTTCCAACGAGGCACGGCTTTCCCTCCTGGCTCTTCGGGCGTGGGAGCTGTGGCCAGAGCCGCGGCCCTACCGGAAAATGCTTCGCAGGCTGGCGCGGCGGCACCACGTGGGCGCCGGTGGCGCCGAGGCTGACGGCCGCCGCAAAGCCCGCAGCCCCACGGGCTGTGGGGCCACGTGAGCGGCTGCCAAAGAGCTTTCCAACGAGGCACGGCTTTCCCTCCTGGCTCTTCGGGCGTGGGAGCTGTGGCCAGAGCCGCGGCCCTACCGGAAAATGCTTCGCAGGCTGGCTCGGCGGCGCCAGGTGGGCGCCGGTGGCGCCGAGGCTGACGGCCGCCGCAAAGCCCGCAGCCCCACGGGCTGTGGGGCCACGCGAGCGGCTGCCAAAGAGCTTTCCAACGAGGCACGGCTTTCCCTCCTGGCTCTTCGGGCGTGGGAGCTGTGGCCAGAGCCGCGGCCCTACCGGAAAATGCTTCGCAGGCTGGCTCGGCGGCGCCAGGTGGGCGCCGGTGGCGCCGAGGCTGACGGCCGCCGCAAAGCCCGCAGCCCCACGGGCTGTGGGGCCACGCGAGCGGCTGCCAAAGAGCTTTCCAACGAGGCACGGCTTTCCCTCCAGGCTCTTCGGGCGTGGGAGCTGTGGCCAGAGCCGCGGCCCTACCGGAAAATGCTTCGCAGGCTGGCTCGGCGGCGCCAAGTGGGCGCCGGTGGCGCCGAGGCTGACGGCCGCCACAAAGCCCGCAGCCCCACGGGCTGTGGGGCCACGCGAGCGGCTGCCAAAGAGCTTTCCAACGAGGCACGGCTTTCCCTCCAGGCTCTTCGGGCGTGGGAGCTGTGGCCAGAGCCGCGGCCCTACCGGAAAATGCTTCGCAGGCTGGCTCGGCGGCGCCAAGTGGGCGCCGGTGGCGCCGAGGCTGACGGCCGCCACAAAGCCCGCAGCCCCACGGGCTGTGGGGCCACGCGAGCGGCTGCCAAAGAGCTTTCCAACGAGGCACGGCTTTCCCTCCTGGCTCTTCGGGCGTGGGAGCTGTGGCCAGAGCCGCGGCCCTACCAGAAAATGCTTCGCAGGCTGGCTCGGCGGCGCCAGGTGGGTGCCGGTGGCACCGAGGCTGATGGCCGCCGCAAAGCCCGCAGCCCCACGGGCTGTGGGGCCACGCGAGCGGCTGCCAAAGAGCTTTCCAACGAGGCACGGCTTTCCCTCCTGGCTCTTCGGGCGTGGGAGCTGTGGCCAGAGCCGCGGCCCTACCGGAAAATGCTTCGCAGGCTGGATCGGCGGCGCCAGGTGGGCGGCGGTGGCGCCGAGGCTGACGGCCGCCGCAAAGCCCGCAGCCCCACGGGCTGTGGGGCCACGTGAGCGGCTGCCAAAGAGCTTTCCAACGAGGCACGGCTTTCCCTCCTGGCTCTTCGGGCGTGGGAGCTGTGGCCAGAGCCGCGGCCCTACCCGAAAATGCTTCGCAGGCTGGCTCGGCGGCGCCAGGTGGGCGCCGGTGGCGCTGAGGCTGACGGCCGCCGCAAAGCCCGCAGCCCCACGGGCTGTGGGGCCACGCGAGCGGCTGCCAAAGAGCTTTCCAACGAGGCACGGCTTTCCCTCCTGGCTCTTCGGGCGTGGGAGCTGTGGCCAGAGCCGCGGCCCTACCGGAAAATGCTTCGAGGCTGGCACAGTGGCACCACGTGGGCGGCGGTGGCACCGAGGCTGACGGCCGCCGCAAAGCCCGCAGCCCCACGGGCTGTGGGGCCACGCGAGCGGCTGCCAAAGAGCTTTCCAACGAGGCACGGCTTTCCCTCCTGGCTCTTCGGGCGTGGGAGCTGTGGCCAGAGCCGCGGCCCTACCGGAAAATGCTTCGCAGGCTGGCTCGGCGGCACCACGTGGGCGCCGGTGGCACCGAGGCTGACGGCCGCCGCAAAGCCCGCAGCCCCACGGGCTGTGGGGCCACGCGAGCGGCTGCCAAAGAGCTTTCCAACGAGGCACGGCTTTCCCTCCTGGCTCTTCGGGCGTGGGAGCTGTGGCCAGAGTCGCGGCCCTACCGGAAAATGCTTCGGGGGCTGGCGCGGCGGCGCCAGGTGGGCGGCGGTGGCGCCGAGGCTGACGGCCGCCGCAAAGCCCGCAGCCCCACGGGCTGTGGGGCCACGCGAGCGGCTGCCAAAGGGCTTTCCAACGAGGCACGGCTTTCCCTCCTGGCTCTTCGGGCGTGGGAGCTGTGGCCAGAGCCGCGGCCCTACCGGAAAATGCTTCGCACGCTGGCGCGGCGGCACCACGTGGGCGCCGGTGGCGCCGAGGCTGACGGCCGCCGGAAAGCCCGCAGCCCCACGGGCTGTGGGGCCACGCGAGCCCCTGCCAAAGAGCTTTCCAACGAAGCACGGCTTTCCCTCCTGGCTCTTAGGGCATGGGAGCTGTGGCCAGAGCCGCGGCCCTACCGGAAAATGCTTCGCAGGCTGGCTGGGCGGCGCCAGGTGGGCGCCGGTGGCGCCGAGGCTGACGGCCGCCGCAAAGCCCGCAGCCCCACGGGCTGTGGGGCCACGCGAGCGGCTGCCAAAGAGCTTTCCAATGAGGCACGGCTTTCCCTCCTGGCTCTTCGGGCGTGGGAGCTGTGGCCAGAGCCGCGGCCCTACCGGAAAATGCTTCGCAGGCTGGCTCCGCGGCGCCACGTGGGCGCCGGTGGCGCCGAGGCTGACGGCCGCCGCAAAGCCCGCAGCCCCACGGGCTGTGGGGCCACGCGAGCGGCTGCCAAAGAGCTTTCCAACGAGGCACGGCTTTCCCTCCTGGCGCTTCGGGCGTGGGAGCTGTGGCCAGAGCCGCGGCCCTACCGGAAAATGCTTCGCAGGCTGGCGCGGCGGCGCCACGTGGGCGCCGGTGGTGCCAAGGCTGATGGCCGCCGTAAAGCCCGCAGCCCCACGGGCTGTGGGGCCACGCGAGCGGCTGCCAAAGAGCTTTCCAACGAGGCATGGCTTTCCCTCCTGGCTCTTCGGGCGTGGGAGCTGTCGCCAGAGCCGCAGCCCTACCGGAAAATGCTTCGCAGGCTGGCTCGGCGGCGCCAGGTGGGCGCCGGTGGCGCCGAGGCTGACGGCCGCCGCAAAGCCCGCAGCCCCACGGGCTGTGGGGCCACGCGAGCGGCTGCCAAAGAGCTTTCCAACGAGGCACGGCTTTCCCTCCTGGCTCTTCGGGCGTGGGAGCTGTGGCCAGAGCCGCGGCCATACCGGAAAATGCTTCGCAGGCTGGCTCGGCGGCGCCAGGTGGGCGGCGGTGGCGCCGAGGCTGACGGCCGCCGCAAAGCCCGCAGCCCCACGGGCTGTGGGGCCACGCGAGCGGCTGCCAAAGAGCTTTCCAACGAGGCACGGCTTTCCCTCCTGGCTCTTCCGGAGTGGGAGCTGTGGCCAGAGCCGCGGCCCTACCGGAAAATGCTTCGCAGGCTGGCTCGGCGGCGCCAGGTGGGCGGCGGTGGCGCCGAGGCTGACGGCTGCCGCAAAGCCCGCAGCCCCACGGGCTGTGGGGCGACGCGAGCGGCTGCCAAAGAGCTTTCCAACGAGGCACGGCTTTCCCTCCTGGCTCTTCGGGCGTGGGAGCTGTGGCCAGAGCTGCGGCCCTACCGGAAAATGCTTCGCAGGCTGGCGCGGCGGCGCCACGTGGGCGCCTGTGGCGCCGAGGCTGACGGCCGCCACAAAGCCCGCAGCCCCACGGGCTGTGGGGCCACGCGAGCGGCTGCCAAAGAGCTTTCCAACGAGGCACGGCTTTCCCTCCTGGCTCTTCGGGCGTGGGAGCTGTGGCCAGAGCCGCGGCCCTACCGGAAAATGCTTCGCAGGCTGGCACGGCGGCACCACGTGGGCGCCGGTGGCGCCGAGGCTGACGGCCGCCGCAAAGCCCGCAGCCCCACGGGCTGTGGGGCCACGCGAGCCCCTGCCAAAGAGCTTTCCAACGAGGCACGGCTTTCCCTCCTGGCTCTTCGGGCGTGGGAGCTGTGCCCAGAGCCGCGGCCCTACCGGAAAATGCTTCGCAGGCTGGCTCGGCGACGCCAGGTGGGCGCCGGTGGCGCCGAGGCTGACGGCCGCCGCAAAGCCCGCAGCCCCACGGGCTGTGGGGCCACGCGAGCCCCTGCCAAAGAGCTTTCCAACGAGGCATGGATTTCCCTCCTGGCTCTTCGGGCGTGGCAGCTGTGGCCAGAGCCGCGGCCCTACCGGAAAATGCTTCGAGGCTGGCACAGTGGCACCACGTGGGCGGCGGTGGCGCCGAGGCTGACGGCCGCCGCAAAGCCCGCAGCCCCACGGGCTGTGGGGCCACGCGAGCGGCTGCCAAAGAGCTTTCCAACGAGGCACGGCTTTCCCTCCTGGCTCTTCGGGCGTGGGAGCTGTGGCCAGAGACGCGGCCCTACCGGAAAATGCTTCGCAGGCTGGCTCGGCGGCGCCAGGTGGGCGCCGGTGGCACCGAGGCTGACGGCCGCCGCAAAGCCCGCAGCCCCACGGGCTGTGGGGCCACGCGAGCGGCTGCCAAAGAGCTTTCCAACGAGGCACGACTTTCCCTCCTGGCTCTTCGGGCGTGGGAGCTGGGGCCAGAGACGCGGCCCTACCGGAAAATGCTTCGCAGGCTGGCTCGGCGGCGCCAGGTGGGCGCCGGTGGCGCCGAGGCTGACGGCCGCCGCAAAGCCCGCAGCCCCACGGGCTGTGGGGCCACGCGAGCGGCTGCCAAAGAGCTTTCCAACGAGGCACGGCTTTCCCTCCTGGCTCTTCGGGCGTGGGAGCTGTGGCCAGAGCCGCGGCCCTACCGGAAAATGCTTCGCAGGCTGGCTCGGCGGCGCCAGGTGGGCGGCGGTGGCGCCGAGGCTGACGGCTGCCGCAAAGCCCGCAGCCCCACGGGCTGTGGGGCCACGCGAGCGGCTGCCAAAGAGCTTTCCAACGAGGCACGGCTTTCCCTCCTGGCTCTTCGGGCGTGGGAGCTGTGGCCAGAGCCGCGGCCCTACCGGAAAATGCTTCGCAGGCTGGCTCGGCGGCGCCAAGTGGGCGCCGGTGGCGCCGAGGCTGACGGCCGCCACAAAGCCCGCAGCCCCACGGGCTGTGGGGCCATGCGAGCGGCTGCCAAAGAGCTTTCCAACGAGGCACGGCTTTCCCTCCTGGCTCTTCGGGCGTGGGAGCTGTGGCCAAAGCCGCGGCCCTACCAGAAAATGCTTCGCAGGCTGGCTCGGCGGCGCCAGGTGGGTGCCGGTGGCACCGAGGCTGATGGCCGCCGCAAAGCCCGCAGCCCCACGGGCTGTGGGGCCACGCGAGCGGCTGCCAAAGAGCTTTCCAACGAGGCACGGCTTTCCCTCCTGGCTCTTCGGGCGTGGGAGCTGTGGCCAGAGCCGCGGCCCTACCGGAAAATGCTTCGGGGGCTGGCGCGGCGGCGCCACGTGGGCGCCGGTGGCGCCGAGGCTGACGGCCGCCGCAAAGCCCGCAGCCCCACGGGCTGTGGGGCCACGCGAGCGGCTGCCAAAGAGCTTTCCAACGAGGCACGGCTTTCCCTCCTGGCTCTTCGGGCGTGGGAGCTGTGGCCAGAGCTGCGGCCCTACCGGAAAATGCTTCGCCATCTGGCGCGGCGGCACCACGTGGGCGCCGGTGGCACCGAGGCTGACGGCCGCCGCAAAGCCCGCAGCCCCACGGGCTGTGGGGCCACGCGAGCGGCTGCCAAAGAGCTTTCCAACGAGGCACGGCTTTCCCTCCTGGCTCTTCGGGCGTGGGAGCTGTGGCCAGAGCTGCGGCCCTACCGGAAAATGCTTCGCAGGCTGGCTCGGCGGCGCCAGGTGGGCGGCGGTGGCGCCGAGGCTGACGGCCGCCGCAAAGCCCGCAGCCCCACGGGCTGTGGGGCCACGCGAGCGGCTGCCAAAGAGCTTTCCAACGAGGCACGGCTTTCCCTCCTGGCTCTTCGGGCGTGGGAGCTGTGGCCAGAGCCGCAGCCCTACCGGAAAATGCTTCGCAGGCTGGCTCAGCGGCGCCAGGTGGGCGCCGGTGGCGCCGAGGCTGACGGCCGCCGCAAAGCCCGCAGCCCCACGGGCTGTGGGGCCACGCGAGCGGCTGCCAAAGAGCTTTCCAACGAGGCACGGCTTTCCCTCCTGGCTCTTCGGGCGTGGGAGCTGTGGCCAGAGCCGCGGCCCTACCCGAAAATGCTTCGCAGGCTGGCTCGGCGGCGCCAGGTGGGCGCCGGTGGCGCCGAGGCTGACGGCCGCCGCAAAGCCCGCAGCCCCACGGGCTGTGGGGCCACGCGAGCGGCTGCCAAAGAGCTTTCCAACGAGGCACGGCTTTCCCTCCTGGCTCTTCGGGCGTGGGAGCTGTGGCCAGAGCCGCGGCCCTACCGGAAAATGCTTCGCAGGCTGGTTCGGCGGCGCCACGTGGGCGCCGGTGGCGCCGAGGCTGACGGCCGCCGCAAAGCCCGCAGCCCCACGGGCTGTGGGGCCACGCGAGCGGCTGCCAAAGAGCTTTCCAACGAGGCACGGCTTTCCCTCCTGGCTCTTCGGGCGTGGGAGCTGTGGCCAGAGCCGCGGCCCTACCGGAAAATGCTTCGCCATCTGGCGCGGCGGCACCACGTGGGCGCCGGTGGCACCGAGGCTGACGGCCGCCGGAAAGCCCGCAGCCCCACGGGCTGTGGGGCCACGCGAGCGGCTGCCAAAGAGCTTTCCAACGAGGCACGGCTTTCCCTCCTGGCTCTTCGGGCGTGGGAGCTGTGGCCAGAGCCGCGGCCCTACCGGAAAATGCTTCGCAGGCTGGCTCGGCGGCGCCAGGTGGGCGGCGGTGGCGCCGAGGCTGACGGCCGCCGCAAAGCCCGTAGCCCCACGGGCTGTGGGGCCACGCCAGCGGCTGCCAAAGAGCTTTCCAACGAGGCACGGCTTTCCCTCCTGGCTCTTCGGGCGTGCGAGCTGTGGCCAGAGCCGCGGCCCTACCGGAAAATGCTTCAAAGG
Source organism: Larus michahellis (assembly GCF_964199755.1). Classification (NCBI taxonomy): domain Eukaryota; kingdom Metazoa; phylum Chordata; class Aves; order Charadriiformes; family Laridae; genus Larus; species Larus michahellis. Next base: position 6,565,102 of record NC_133917.1, on the reverse strand, counting down.
CTGGCGCGGCGGCGCCAGGTGGGCGCCGGTGGCGCCGAGGCTGATGGCCGCCGCAAAGCCCGCAGCCCCACGAACTGTGGGGCCACGCGAGCGGCTGCCAAAGAGCTTTCCAACGAGGCACGGCTTTCCCTCCTGGCTCTTCGGGCGTGGGAGCTGTCGCCAGAGCCGCAGCCCTACCGGAAAATGCTTCGCAGGCTGGCTCTGCGGCGCCAGGTGGGCGCCGGTGGCGCCGAGGCTGACGGCCGCCGCAAAGCCCGCAGCCCCACGGGCTGTGGGGCCACGCGAGCGGCTGCCAAAGAGCTTTCCAACGAGGCACGGCTTTCCCTCCTGGCTCTTCAGGCGTGGGAGCTGTGGCCAGAGACGCGGCCCTACCGGAAAATGCTTCGGGGGCTGGCTCGGCGGCGCCAGGTGGGCGGCGGTGGCGCCGAGGCTGACGGCCGCCGCAAAGCCCGCAGCCCCACGGGCTGTGGGGCCACGCGAGCGGCTGCCAAAGAGCTTTCCAACGAGGCACGGCTTTCCCTCCTGGCTCTTTGGGCGTGGGAGCTGTGGCCAGAGCCGCGGCCCTACCGGAAAATGCTTCGCAGGCTGGCTCGGCGACGCCAGGTGGGCGCCGGTGGCGCCGAGGCTGACGGCTGCCGCAAAGCCCGCAGCCCCACGGGCTGTGGGGCCACGCGAGCCCCTGCCAAAGAGCTTTCCAACGAGGCACGGCTTTCCCTCCTGGCTCTTCGGGCGTGGGAGCTGTGGCCAGAGCCGCGGCCCTACCGGAAAATGCTTCACAGGCTGGCTCGGCGGCGCCAGGTGGGCGCCGGTGGCGCCGAGGCTGACGGCCGCCGCAAAGCCCGCAGCCCCACGGGCTGTGGGGCCACGCGAGCGGCTGCCAAAGAGCTTTCCAACGAGGCACGGCTTTCCCTCCTGGCTCTTCGGGCGTGGGAGCTGTGGCCAGAGCCGCGGCCCTACCAGAAAATGCTTCGGGGGCTGGCTCGGCGGCGCCAGGTGGGTGCCGGTGGCACCGAGGCTGATGGCCGCCGCAAAGCCCGCAGCCCCACGGGCTGTGGGGCCACGCGAGCGGCTGCCAAAGAGCTTTCCAACGAGGCACGGCTTTCCCTCCTGGCTCTTCGGGCGTGGGAGCTGTGGCCAGAGCCGCGGCCCTACCGGAAAATGCTTCGCAGGCTGGCTCGGCGACGCCAGGTGGGCGCCGGTGGCGCCGAGGCTGACGGCCGCCGCAAAGCCCGCAGCCCCACGGGCTGTGGGGCCACGCGAGCGGCTGCCAAAGAGCTTTCCAACGAGGCACGGCTTTCCCTCCTGGCTCTTCGGGCGTGAGAGCTGTGGCCAGAGCCGCGGCCCTACCAGAAAATGCTTCGGGGGCTGGCTCGGCGGCGCCAGGTGGGTGCCGGTGGCACCGAGGCTGATGGCCGCCGCAAAGCCCGCAGCCCCACGGGCTGTGGGGCCACGCGAACGGCTGCCAAAGAGCTTTCCAACGAGGCACGGCTTTCCCTCCTGGCTCTTCGGGCGTGGGAGCTGTGGCCAGAGCCGCGGCCCTACCGGAAAATGCTTCGCAGGCTGGCTCGGCGACGCCAGGTCGGCGCCGGTGGCGCCGAGGCTGATGGCCGCCGCAAAGCCCGCAGCCCCACGGGCTGTGGGGCCACGCGAGCGGCTGCCAAAGAGCTTTCCAACGAGGCACGGCTTTCCCTCCTGGCTCTTCGGGCGTGGGAGCTGTGGCCAGAGCCGCGGCCCTACCGGAAAATGCTTCTCAGGCTGGCTCGGCGGCGCCAGGTGTGCGCCGGTGGCGCCGAGGCTGACGGCCGCCGCAAAGCCCGCAGCCCCACGGGCTGTGGGGCCACGCGAGCGGCTGCCAAAGAGCTTTCCAACGAGGCACGGCTTTCCCTCCTGGCTCTTCGGGCGTGGGAGCTGTGGCCAGAGCCGCGGCCCTACCGGAAAATGCTTTGCAGGCTGGCTCGGCGGCGCCAGGTGGGCGCCGGTGGCGCCGAGGCTGACGGCCGCCGCAAAGCCCGCAGCCCCACGGGCTGCGGGGCCACGCGAGTTGCTGCCAAAGAGCTTTCCAACGAGGCACGGCTTTCCCTCCTGGCTCTTCGGGCGTGGGAGCTGTGGCCAGAGCCGCGGCCCTACCGGAAAATGCTTCGCAGGCTGGCTCGGCGGCGCCAGGTGGGCACCGGTGGAGCCGAGGCTGACGGCCGCCGCAAAGCCCGCAGCCCCACGGGCTGTGGGGCCACGCGAGCAGCTGCCAAAGAGCTTTCCAACGAGGCACGGCTTTCCCTCCTGGCTCTTCGGGCGTGGGAGCTGTGGCCAGAGCCGCGGCCCTACCGGAAAATGCTTCGCCATCTGGCGCGGCGGCACCACGTGGGCGCCGGTGGCGCCGAGGCTGACGGCCGCCGCAAAGCCCGCAGCCCCACGGGCTGTGGGGCCACGCGAGCGGCTGCCAAAGAGCTTTCCAACGAGGCACGGCTTTCCCTCCTGGCTCTTCGGGCGTGGGAGCTGTGGCCAGAGCCGCGGCCCTACCGGAAAATGCTTCGCAGGCTGGCTCAGCGGCGCCAGGTGGGCGGCGGTGGCGCCGAGGCTGACGGCCGCCGCAAAGCCCACAGCCCCACGGGCTGTGGGGCCACGCGAGCGGCTGCCAAAGAGCTTTCCAACGAGGCACGGCTTTCCCTCCTGGCTCTTCGGGCGTGGGAGCTGTGGCCAGAGCCGCGGCCCTACCGGAAAATGCTTCGCAGGCTGGCTCGGCGGCGCCAGGTGGGCGCCGGTGGCGCCGAGGCTGACGGCCGCCGCAAAGCCCGCAGCCCCACGGGCTGTGGGGCCACGCGAGCGGCTGCCAAAGAGCTTTCCATCGAGGCACGGCTTTCCCTCCTGGCTCTTCGGGCGTGGGAGCTGTGGCCAGAGACGCGGCCCTACCGGAAAATGCTTCGCAGGCTGGCTCGGCGGCGCCAGGTGGGCGCCGGTGGCGCCGAGGCTGACGGCCGCCGCAAAGCCCGCAGCCCCACGGGCTGTGGGGCCACGCGAGCGGCTGCCAAAGAGCTTTCCAACGAGGCACGGCTTTCCCTCCTGGCTCTTCGGGCGTGGGAGCTGTGGCCAGAGATGCGGCCCTACCGGAAAATGCTTCGCAGGCTGGCTCGGCGGCGCCAGGTGGGCGCCGGTGGAGCCGAGGCTGACGGCCGCCGCAAAGCCCGCAGCCCCACGGGCTGTGGGGCCACGCGAGCGGCTGCCAAAGAGCTTTCCAACGAGGCACGGCTTTCCCTCCTGGCTCTTCGGGCGTGGGTGCTGTGGCCAGAGACGCGGCCCTACCGGAAAATGCTTCGCAGGCTGGCACGGCGGCACCACGTGGGCGGCGGTGGCGCCGAGGCTGACGGCCGCCGCAAAGCCCGCAGCCCCACGGGCTGTGGGGCCACGCGAGCGGCTGCCAAAGAGCTTTCCAACGAGGCACGGCTTTCCCTCCTGGCTCTTCGGGCGTGGGAGCTGTGGCCAGAGCCGCGGCCCTACCGGAAAATGCTTCGCAGGCTGGCACGGCGGCACCACGTGGGCGGCGGTGGCGCCGAGGCTGACGGCCGCCGCAAAGCCCGCAGCCCCACGGGCTGTGGGGCCACGCGAGCGGCTGCCAAAGAGCTTTCCAACGAGGCACGGCTTTCCCTCCTGGCTCTTCGGGCGTGGGAGCTGTGGCCAGAGCCGCGGCCCTACCCGAAAATGCTTCGCAGGCTGGCTCGGCGGCGCCAGGTGGGCGGCGGTGGCGCCGAGGCTGACGGCCGCCGCAAAGCCCGCAGCCCCACGGGCTGTGGGGCCACGCGAGCGGCTGCCAAAGAGCTTTCCAACGAGGCACGGCTTTCCCTCCTGGCTCTTCGGGCGTGGGAGCTGTGGCCAGAGCCGCGGCCCTACCCGAAAATGCTTCGCAGGCTGGCTCGGCGGCGCCAGGTGGGCGCCGGTGGCGCCGAGGCTGACGGCCGCCGCAAAGCCCGCAGCCCCACGGGCTGTGGGGCCACGCGAGCGGCTGCCAAAGAGCTTTCCAACGAGGCACGGCTTTCCCTCCTGGCTCTTCGGGCGTGGGAGCTGTGGCCAGAGACGCGGCCCTACCGGAAAATGCTTCGCCATCTGGCGCGGCGGCACCACGTGGGCGCCGGTGGCACCAAGGCTGACGGCCGCCGCAAAGCCCGCAGCCCCACGGGCTGTGGGGCCACGCGAGCGGCTGCCAAAGAGCTTTCCAACGAGGCACGGCTTTCCCTCCTGGCTCTTCGGGCGTGGGAGCTGTGGCCAGAGCCGCGGCCCTACCGGAAAATGCTTCGCAGGCTGGCGCGGCGGCGCCAGGTGGGCGCCGGTGGCGCCAAGGATGACGGCTGCCGCAAAGCCCGCAGCCCCACGGGCTGTGGGGCCATGCGAGCGGCTGCCAAAGAGCTTTCCAACGAGGCACGGCTTTCCCTCCTGGCTCTTCGGGCGTGGCAGCTGTGGCCAGAGCCGCGGCCCTACCAGAAAATGCTTCGCAGGCTGGCTCGGCGGCGCCAGGTGGGCGCCGGTGGCGCCGAGGCTGACGGCCGCCGCAAAGCCCGCAGCCCCACGGGCTGTGGGGCCACGCGAGCGGCTGCCAAAGAGCTTTCCAACGAGGCACGGCTTTCCCTCCTGGCTCTTCGGGCGTGGGAGCTGTGGCCAGAGCCGCGGCTCTACCGGAAAATGCTTCGCAGGCTGGCACGGCGGCACCACGTGGGCGGCGGTGGCGCCGAGGCTGACGGCCGCCGCAAAGCCCGCAGCCCCACGGGCTGTGGGGCCACGCGAGCGGCTGCCAAAGAGCTTTCCAACGAGGCACGGCTTTCCCTCCTGGCTCTTCGGGCGTGGGAGCTGTGGCCAGAGCCGCGGCCCTACCGGAAAATGCTTCGCCATCTGGCGCGGCGGCACCACGTGGGCGCCGGTGGCACCGAGGCTGACGGCCGCCGCAAAGCCCGCAGCCCCACGGGCTGTGGGGCCACGCGAGCGGCTGCCAAAGAGCTTTCCAACGAGGCACGGCTTTCCCTCCTGGCTCTTCGGGCGTGGGAGCTGTGGCCAGAGCCGCGGCCCTACCGGAAAATGCTTCGCAGGCTGGCGCGGCGGCGCCAGGTGGGCGCCGGTGGCGCCAAGGATGACGGCTGCCGCAAAGCCCGCAGCCCCACGGGCTGTGGGGCCATGCGAGCAGCTGCCAAAGAGCTTTCCAACGAGGCACGGCTTTCCCTCCTGGCTCTTCGGGCGTGGGAGCTGTGGCCAGAGCCGCGGCCCTACCAGAAAATGCTTCGCAGGCTGGCTCGGCGGCGCCAGGTGGGCGCCGGTGGCGCCGAGGCTGACGGCCGCCGCAAAGCCCGCAGCCCCACGGGCTGTGGGGCCACGCGAGCGGCTGCCAAAGAGCTTTCCAACGAGGCACGGCTTTCCCTCCTGGCTCTTCGGGCGTGGGAGCTGTGGCCAGAGCCGCGGCTCTACCGGAAAATGCTTCGCAGGCTGGCACGGCGGCACCACGTGGGCGGCGGTGGCGCCGAGGCTGACGGCCGCCGCAAAGCCCGCAGCCCCACGGGCTGTGGGGCCACGCGAGCGGCTGCCAAAGAGCTTTCCAACGAGGCACGGCTTTCCCTCCTGGCTCTTCGGGCGTGGGAGCTGTGGCCAGAGCCGCGGCCCTACCCGAAAATGCTTCGCAGGCTGGCTCGGCGGCGCCAGGTGGGCACCGGTGGCGCCGAGGCTGACGGCCGCCGCAAAGCCCGCAGCCCCACGGGCTGTGGGGCCACGCGAGCGGCTGCCAAAGAGCTTTCCAACGAGGCACGGCTTTCCCTCCTGGCTCTTCGGGCGTGGGAGCTGTGGCCAGAGCCGCGGCCCTACCCGAAAATGCTTCGCAGGCTGGCTCGGCGGCGCCAGGTGGGCGCCGGTGGCGCCGAGGCTGACGGCCGCCGCAAAGCCCGCAGCCCCACGGGCTGTGGGGCCACGCGAGCGGCTGCCAAAGAGCTTTCCAACGAGGCACGGCTTTCCCTCCTGGCTCTTCGGGCGTGGGAGCTGTGGCCAGAGCCACGGCCCGACCGGAAAATGCTTCGCAGGCTGGCTCGGCGGCGCCACGTGGGCGCCGGTGGCGCCGAGGCTGACGGCCGCCGCAAAGCCCGCAGCCCCACGGGCTGTGGGGCCACGCGAGCGGCTGCCAAAGAGCTTTCCAACGAGGCACGGCTTTCCCTCCTGGCTCTTCGGGCGTGGGAGCTGTGGCCAGAGCCGCGGCCCTACCGGAAAATGCTTCGCAGGCTGGCTCGGCGGTGCCAGGTGGGCGGCGGTGGCGCCGAGGCTGACGGCCGCCGCAAAGCCCGCAGCCCCACGGGCTGTGGGGCCACGCGAGCGGCTGCCAAAGAGCTTTCCAACGAGGCACGGCTTTCCCTCCTGGCTCTTCGGGCGTGGGAGCTGTGGCCAGAGACGCGGCCCTACCGGAAAATGCTTCGCAGGCTGGCTCGGCGGCGCCAGGTGGGCGCCGGTGGTGCCGAGGCTGACGGCCGCCGCAAAGCCCGCAGCCCCACGGGCTGAGGGGCCATGCGAGCGGCTGCCAAAGAGCTTTCCAACGAGGCACGGCTTTCCCTCCTGGCTCTTCGGGCGTGGGAGCTGTGGCCAGAGACGCGGCCCTACCGGAAAATGCTTCGCAGGCTGGCGCGGCGGCGCCACGTGGGCGCCGGTGGCGCCGAGGCTGACGGCCGCCGCAAAGCCCGCAGCCCCACAGGCTCTGGGGCCACGTGAGCGGCTGCCAAAGAGCTTTCCAACGAGGCACGGCTTTCCCTCCTGGCTCTTCGGGCGTGGGAGCTGTGGCCAGAGCCGCGGCCCTACCGGAAAATGCTTCGCAGGCTGGCTCGGCGGCGCCAGGTGGGCGGCGGTGGCGCCGAGGCTGACGGCCGCCGCAAAGCCCGCAGCCCCACGGGCTGTGGGGCCACGCGAGCGGCTGCCAAAGAGCTTTCCAACGAGGCACGGCTTTCCCTCCTGGCTCTTCGGGCGTGGGAGCTGTGGCCAGAGCCGCGGCCCTACCGGAAAATGCTTCGCAGGCTGGCTCGGCGGCGCCAGGTGGGCGCCGGTGGCGCCGAGGCTGACGGCCGCCGCAAAGCCCGCAGCCCCACGGGCTGTGGGGCCACGCGAGCGGCTGCCAAAGAGCTTTCCAACGAGGCACGGCTTTCCCTCCTGGCTCTTCAGGCGTGGGAGCTGTGGCCAGAGCCGCGGCCCTACCGGAAAATGCTTCGCAGGCTGGCTGGGCGGCGCCACGTGGGCGCCGGTGGCGCCGAGGCTGATGGCCGCCGCAAAGCCCGCAGCCCCACGGGCTGTGGGGCCACGCGAGCGGCTGCCAAAGAGCTTTCCAACGAGGCACGGCTTTCCCTCCTGGCTCTTCGGGCGTGGGAGCTGTGGCCGGAGCCGCGGCCCTACCGGAAAATGCTTCGCAGGCTGGCTCGGCGGCAACACGTGGGCGCCGGTGGCGCCGAGGCTGACGGCCGCCACAAAGCCCGCAGCCCCACGGGCTGTGGGGCCACGCGAGCGGCTGCCAAAGAGCTTTCCAACGAGGCACGGCTTTCCCTCCTGGCTCTTCGGGCGTGGGAGCTGTGGCCAGAGACGCGGCCCTACCGGAAAATGCTTCGCAGGCTGGCTCGGCGGCGCCTGGTGGGCGCCGGTGGCGCCGAGGCTGACGGCCGCCGCAAAGCCCGCAGCCCCACGGGCTGTGGGGCCACGCGAGCGGCTGCCAAAGAGCTTTCCAACGAGGCACGGCTTTCCCTCCTGGCTCTTCGGGCGTGGGAGCTGTGGCCAGAGCCGCGGCCCTACCGGAAAATGCTTCGCAGGCTGGCGCGGCGGCAACACGTGGGCGCCGGTGGCGCCGAGGCTGATGGCCGCCGCAAAGCCCGCAGCCCCACGGGCTGTGGGGCCACGCGAGCGGCTGCCAAAGAGCTTTCCAACGAGGCACGGCTTTCCCTCCTGGCTCTTCGGGCGTGGGAGCTGTGGCCAGAGCCGCGGCCCTACCGGAAAATGCTTCGCAGGCTGGCTCGGCGGCGCCACGTGGGCGCCGGTGGCGCCGAGGCTGACGGCCGCCGCAAAGCCCACAGCCCCACGGGCTGTGGGGCCACGCGAGCGGCTGCCAAAGAGCTTTCCAACGAGGCACGGCTTTCCCTCCTGGCTCTTCGGGCGTGGGAGCTGTGGCCAGAGCCGCGGCCCTACCGGAAAATGCTTCGCAGGCTGGCTCGGCGGCGCCAGGTGGGTGCCGGTGGCGCCGAGGCTGACGGCCGCCGCAAAGCCCGCAGCCCCACGGGCTGTGGGGCCACGCGAGCGGCTGCCAAAGAGCTTTCCAACGAGGCACGGCTTTCCCTCCTGGCTCTTCGGGCGTGGGAGCTGTGGCCAGAGCCGCGGCCCTACCGGAAAATGCTTCGCAGGCTGCCTCGGCGGCGCCAGGTGGGCGCCGGTGGCGCCGAGGCTGACGGCCGCCGCAAAGCCCGCAGCCCCACGGGCTGTGGGGCCACGCGAGCGGCTGCCAAAGAGCTTTCCAACGAGGCACGGCTTTCCCTCCTGGCTCTTCGGGCGTGGGAGCTGTGGCCAGAGCCGCGGCCCTACCGGAAAATGCTTCGCAGGCTGGCGCGGCGGCGCCACGTGGGCGCCGGTGGCGCCGAGGCTGACGGCCGCCACAAAGCCCGCAGCCCCACGGGCTGTGGGGCCACGCGAGCGGCTGCCAAAGAGCTTTCCAACGAGGCACGGCTTTCCCTCCTGGCTCTTCGGGCGTGGGAGCTGTGGCCAGAGCCGCGGCCCTACCAGAAAATGCTTCGCAGGCTGGCTCGGCGGCGCCAGGTGGGTGCCGGTGGCACCGAGGCTGATGGCCGCCGCAAAGCCCGCAGCCCCACGGGCTGTGGGGCCACGCGAGCGGCTGCCAAAGAGCTTTCCAACGAGGCACGGCTTTCCCTCCTGGCTCTTCGGGCGTGGGAGCTGTGGCCAGAGCCGCGGCCCTACCGGAAAATGCTTCGCAGGCTGGCTCGGCGGCGCCACGTGGGCGCCGGTGGCGCCGAGGCTGACGGCCGCCGCAAAGCCCGCAGCCCCACGGGCTGTGGGGCCACGCGAGCGGCTGCCAAAGAGCTTTCCAACGAGGCACGGCTTTCCCTCCTGGCTCTTCGGGCGTGGGAGCTGTGGCCAGAGCCGCGGCCCTACCGGAAAATGCTTCGCAGGCTGGCTCGGCGGCGCCAGGTGGGCGCCGGTGGCACCGAGGCTGACGGCCGCCGCAAAGCCCGCAGCCCCACGGGCTGTGGGGCCACGCGAGCCCCTGCCAAAGAGCTTTCCAACGAGGCACGGCTTTCCCTCCTGGCTCTTCGGGCGTGGGAGCTGTGGCCAGAGACGCGGCCCTACCGGAAAATGCTTCGCAGGCTGGCTCGGCGGCGCCACGTGGGCGCCGGTGGCGCCGAGGCTGACGGCCGCCGCAAAGCCCGCAGCCCCACGGGCTGTGGGGCCACGCGAGCGGCTGCCAAAGAGCTTTCCAACGAGGCACGGCTTTCCCTCCTGGCTCTTCGGGCGTGGGAGCTGTGGCCAGAGACGCGGCCCTACCGGAAAATGCTTCGCAGGCTGGCGCGGCGGCGCCACGTGGGCGCCGGTGGCGCCGAGGCTGACGGCCGCCGCAAAGCCCGCAGCCCCACGGGCTGTGGGGCCACGCGAGCGGCTGCCAAAGAGCTTTCCAACGAGGCACGGCTTTCCCTCCTGGCTCTACGGGCGTGGGAGCTGTGGCCAGAGACGCGGCCCTACCCGAAAATGCTTCGCAGGCTGGCGCGGCGGCAACACGTGGGCGCCGGTGGCGCCGAGGCTGACGGCCGCCGCAAAGCCCGCAGCCCCACGGGCTGTGGGGCCACGCGAGCGGCTGCCAAAGAGCTTTCCAACGAGGCACGGCTTTCCCTCCTGGCTCTTCGGGCGTGGGAGCTGTGGCCAGAGCCGCGGCCCTACCGGAAAATGCTTCGCAGGCTGGCGCGGCGGCGCCACGTGGGCGCCGGTGGCGCCGAGGCTGACGGCCGCCGCAAAGCCCGCAGCCCCACGGGCTGTGGGGCCACGCGAGCGGCTGCCAAAGAGCTTTCCAACGAGGCACAGCTTTCCCTCCTGGCTCTTCGGGCATGGGAGCTGTGGCCAGAGCCGCGGCCCTACCGGAAAATGCTTCGCAGGCTGGCTCGGCGGCGCCAGGTGGGCGGCGGTGGCGCCGAGGCTGACGGCCGCCGCAAAGCCCGCAGCCCCACGGGCTGTGGGGCCACGCGAGCGGCTGCCAAAGAGCTTTCCAACGAGGCACGGCTTTCCCTCCTGGCTCTTCGGGCGTGGGAGCTGTGGCCAGAGCCGCGGCCCTACCGGAAAATGCTTCGCAGGCTGGCTCGGCGGCACCAGGTGGGCGCCGGTGGCGCCGAGGCTGACGGCCGCCGCAAAGCCCGCAGCCCCACGCGCTGTGGGGCCACGCGAGCGGCTGCCAAAGAGCTTTCCAACGAGGCACGGCTTTCCCTCCTGGCTCTTCAGGCGTGGGAGCTGTGGCCAGAGCCGCGGCCCTACCGGAAAATGCTTCGCAGGCTGGCTGGGCGGCGCCACGTGGGCGCCGGTGGCGCCGAGGCTGATGGCCGCCGCAAAGCCCGCAGCCCCACGGGCTGTGGGGCCACGCGAGCGGCTGCCAAAGAGCTTTCCAACGAGGCACGGCTTTCCCTCCTGGCTCTTCGGGCGTGGGAGCTGTGGCCAGAGCCGCGGCCCTACCGGAAAATGCTTCGCAGGCTGGCTCGGCGGCAACACGTGGGCGCCGGTGGCGCCGAGGCTGACGGCCGCCACAAATCCCGCAGCCCCACGGGCTGTGGGGCCACGCGAGCGGCTGCCAAAGAGCTTTCCAACGAGGCACGGCTTTCCCTCCTGGCTCTTCAGGCGTGGGAGCTGTGGCCAGAGACGCGGCCCTACCGGAAAATGCTTCGCAGGCTGGCTCGGCGGCGCCAGGTGGGCGCCGGTGGCGCCGAGGCTGACGGCCGCCGCAAAGCCCGCAGCCCCACGGGCTGTGGGGCCACGCGAGCGGCTGCCAAAGAGCTTTCCAACGAGGCACGGCTTTCCCTCCTGGCTCTTCGGGCGTGGGAGCTGTGGCCAGAGCCGCGGCCCTACCGGAAAATGCTTCGCAGGCTGGCGCGGCGGCGCCACGTGGGCGCCGGTGGCGCCGAGGCTGACGGCCGCCACAAAGCCCGCAGCCCCACGGGCTGTGGGGCCACGCGAGCGGCTGCCAAAGAGCTTTCCAACGAGGCACGGCTTTCCCTCCTGGCTCTTCGGGCGTGGGAGCTGTGGCCAGAGCCGCGGCCCTACCGGAAAATGCTTCGCAGGCTGGCTCGGCGGCGCCACGTGGGCGCCGGTGGCGCCGAGGCTGACGGCCGCCGCAAAGCCCGCAGCCCCACGGGCTGTGGGGCCACGCGAGCGGCTGCCAAAGAGCTTTCCAACGAGGCACGGCTTTCCCTCCTGGCTCTTCGGGCGTGGGAGCTGTGGCCAGAGCCGCGGCCCTACCGGAAAATGCTTCGCAGGCTGGCTCGGCGGCGCCAGGTGGGCGGTGGTGGCGCCGAGGCTGACGGCCGCCGCAAAGCCCGCAGCCCCACGGGCTGTGGGGCCACGTGAGCGGCTGCCAAAGAGCTTTCCAACGAGGCACGGCTTTCCCTCCTGGCTCTTCGGGCGTGGGAGCTGTGGCCAGAGACGCGGCCCTACCGGAAAATGCTTCGCAGGCTGGCTCGGTGGCGCCAGGTGGGCGCCGGTGGCGCCGAGGCTGACGGCCGCCGCAAAGCCCGCAGCCCCACGAGCTGTGGGGCCACGCGAGCGGCTGCCAAAGAGCTTTCCAACGAGGCACGGCTTTCCCTCCTGGCTCTTCGGGTGTGGGAGCTGTGGCCAGAGCCGCGGCCCTACCGGAAAATGCTTCGCAGGCTGGCTCGGCGGCGCCAGGTGGGCGCCGGTGGCGCCGAGGCTGACGGCCGCCGCAAAGCCCGCAGCCCCACGGGCTGTGGGGCCACGCGAGCGGCTGCCAAAGAGCTTTCCAACGAGGCACGGCTTTCCCTCCTGGCTCTTCGGGCGTGGGAGCTGTGGCCAGACCCGCGGCCCTACCGGAAAATGCTTCGCAGGCTGGCGCGGCGGCGCCAGGTGGGCGCCGGTGGCGCCGAGGCTGATGGCCGCCGCAAAGCCCGCAGCCCCACGGGCTGTGGGGCCACGCGAGCGGCTGCCAAAGAGCTTTCCAACGAGGCACGGCTTTCCCTCCTGGCTCTTCGGGCGTGGGAGCTGTGGCCAGAGCCGCGGCCCTACCGGAAAATGCTTCGCAGGCTGGCGCGGCGGCGCCACGTGGGCGCCGGTGGCGCCGAGGCTGACGGCCGCCGCAAAGCCCGCAGCCCCACGGGCTGTGGGGCCACGCGAGCGGCTGCCAAAGAGCTTTCCAACGAGGCACGGCTTTCCCTCCTGGCTCTTCGGGCCTGGGAGCTGTGGCCAGAGCCGCGGCCCTACCGGAAAATGCTTCGCAGGCTGGCGCGGCGGCGCCACGTGGGCGCCGGTGGCGCCGAGGCTGACGGCCGCCACAAAGCCCACAGCCCCACGGGCTGTGGGGCCACGCGAGCGGCTGCCAAAGAGCTTTCCAACGAGGTACGGCTTTCCCTCCTGGCTCTTCGGGCGTGGGAGCTGTGGCCAGAGCCGCGGCCCTACCAGAAAATGCTTCGCAGGCTGGCTCGGCGGCGCCAGGTGGGTGCCGGTGGCACCGAGGCTGATGGCCGCCGCAAAGCCCGCAGCCCCACGGGCTGTGGGGCCACGCGAGCGGCTGCCAAAGAGCTTTCCAACGAGGCACGGCTTTCCCTCCTGGCTCTTCGGGCGTGGGAGCTGTGGCCAGAGCCGCGGCCCTACTGGAAAATGCTTCGCAGGCTGGCTCGGCGGCGCCACGTGGGCGCCGGTGGCGCCGAGGCTGACGGCCGCCGCAAAGCCCGCAGCCCCACGGGCTGTGGGGCCACGCGAGCGGCTGCCAAAGAGCTTTCCAACGAGGCACGGCTTTCCCTCCTGGCTCTTCGGGCGTGGGAGCTGTGGCCAGAGCCGCGGCCCTACCGGAAAATGCTTCGCAGGCTGGCTCGGCGGCGCCAGGTGGGCGGCGGTGGCGCCGAGGCTGACGGCCGCCGCAAAGCCCGCAGCCCCACGGGCTGTGGGGCCACGCGAGCGGCTGCCAAAGAGCTTTCCAACGAGGCACGGCTTTCCCTCCTGGCTCTTCGGGCGTGGGAGCTGTGGCCAGAGACGCGGCCCTACCGGAAAATGCTTCGCAGGCTGGCTCGGTGGCGCCAGGTGGGCGCCGGTGGCGCCGAGGCTGACGGCCGCCGCAAAGCCCGCAGCCCCACGGGCTGTGGGGCCACGCGAGCGGCTGCCAAAGAGCTTTCCAACGAGGCACGGCTTTCCCTCCTGGCTCTTCGGGTGTGGGAGCTGTGGCCAGAGCCGCGGCCCTACCGGAAAATGCTTCGCAGGCTGGCTCGGCGGCGCCAGGTGGGCGGCGGTGGCGCCGAGGCTGACGGCCGCCGCAAAGCCCGCAGCCCCACGGGCTGTGGGGCCACGCGAGCGGCTGCCAAAGAGCTTTCCAACGAGGCACGGCTTTCCCTCCTGGCTCTTCGGGCGTGGGAGCTGTGGCCAGACCCGCGGCCCTACCGGAAAATGCTTCGCAGGCTGGCGCGGCGGCGCCAGGTGGGCGCCGGTGGCGCCGAGGCTGATGGCCGCCGCAAAGCCCGCAGCCCCACGGGCTGTGGGGCCACGCGAGCGGCTGCCAAAGAGCTTTCCAACGAGGCACGGCTTTCCCTCCTGGCTCTTCGGGCGTGGGAGCTGTGGCCAGACCCGCGGCCCTACCGGAAAATGCTTCGCAGGCTGGCTCGGCGGCGCCAGGTGGGCGCCGGTGGCGCCGAGGCTGACGGCCGCCGCAAAGCCCGCAGCCCCACGGGCTGTGGGGCCACGCGAGCGGCTGCCAAAGAGCTTTCCAACGAGGCACGGCTTTCCCTCCTGGCTCTTCGGGCGTGGGAGCTGTGGCCAGAGCCGCGGCCCTACCGGAAAATGCTTCGCAGGCTGGCGCGGCGGCGCCACGTGGGCGCCGGTGGCGCCGAGGCTGACGGCCGCCGCAAAGCCCGCAGCCCCACGGGCTGTGGGGCCACGCGAGCGGCTGCCAAAGAGCTTTCCAACGAGGCACGGCTTTCCCTCCTGGCTCTTCGGGCGTGGGAGCTGTGGCCAGAGCCGCGGCCCTACCAGAAAATGCTGCGCAGGCTGGCTCGGCGGCGCCAGGTGGGTGCCGGTGGCACCGAGGCTGATGGCCGCCGCAAAGCCCGCAGCCCCACGGGCTGTGGGGCCACGCGAGCGGCTGCCAAAGAGCTTTCCAACGAGGCACGGCTTTCCCTCCTGGCTCTTCGGGCGTGGGAGCTGTGGCCAGAGCCGCGGCCCTACCGGAAAATGCTTCGCAGGCTGGCTCGGCGGCGCCAGGTGGGCGCCGGTGGCGCCGAGGCTGACGGCCGCCGCAAAGCCCGCAGCCCCACGGGCTGTGGGGCCACGCGAGCGGCTGCCAAAGAGCTTTCCAACGAGGCACGGCTTTCCCTCCTGGCTCTTCGGGCGTGGGAGCTGTGGCCAGAGCCGCGGCCCTACCGGAAAATGCTTCGCAGGCTGGCTCGGCGGCGCCAGGTGGGCGCCGGTGGCGCCAAGGCTGACGGCCGCCGCAAAGCCCGCAGCCCCACGGGCTGTGGGGCCACGCGAGCGGCTGCCAAAGAGCTTTCCAACGAGGCACGGCTTTCCCTCCTGGCTCTTCGGGCGTGGGAGCTGTGGCCAGAGCCGCGGCCCTACCGGAAAATGCTTCGCAGGCTGGCGCGGCGGCGCCACGTGGGCGCCGGTGGCGCCGAGGCTGATGGCCGCCGCAAAGCCCGCAGCCCCACGGGCTGTGGGGCCACGCGAGCGGCTGCTAAAGAGCTTTCCAACGAGGCACGGCTTTCCCTCCTGGCTCGTCGGGCGTGGGAGCTGTGGCCAGAGACGCGGCCCTACCCGAAAATGCTTCGCAGGCTGGCTCGGCGGCGCCAGGTGGGCGCCGGTGGCGCCGAGGCTGACGGCCGCCGCAAAGCCCGCACCCCCACGGGCTGTGGGGCCACGCGAGCGGCTGCCAAAGAGCTTTCCAACGAGGCACGGCTTTCCCTCCTGGCTCTTCGGGCGTGGGAGCTGTGGCCAGAGCCGCGGCCCTACCGGAAAATGCTTCGCAGGCTGGCTCGGCGGCGCCACGTGGGCGGCGGTGGCGCCGAGGCTGACGGCCGCCGCAAAGCCCGCAGCCCCACAAGCTGTGGGGCCACGCGAGGGGCTGCCAAAGAGCTTTCCAACGAGGCACGGCTTTCCCTCCTGGCTCGTCGGGCGTGGGAGCTGTGGCCAGAGACGCGGCCCTACCCGAAAATGCTTCGCAGGCTGGCTGGGCGGCGCCAGGTGGGCGCCGGTGGCGCCGAGGCTGACGGCCGCCGCAAAGCCCGCAGCCCCACGGGCTGTGGGGCCACGCGAGCGGCTGCCAAAGAGCTTTCCAACGAGGCACGGCTTTCCCTCCTGGCTCTTCGGGCGTGGGAGCTGTGGCCAGAGCCGCGGCCCTACCGGAAAATGCTTCGCAGGCTGGCTCGGCGGCGCCACGTGGGCGGCGGTGGCGCCGAGGCTGACGGCCGCCGCAAAGCCCGCAGCCCCACAAGCTGTGGGGCCACGCGAGGGGCTGCCAAAGAGCTTTCCAACGAGGCACGGCTTTCCCTCCTGGCTCTTCGGGCGTGGGAGCTGTGGCCAGAGACGCGGCCCTACCCGAAAATGCTTCGCAGGCTGGCTCGGCGGCGCCAGGTGGGCGCCGGTGGCGCCGAGGCTGACGGCCGCCGCAAAGCCCGCAGCCCCACGGGCTGTGGGGCCACGCGAGCGGCTGCCAAAGAGCTTTCCAACGAGGCACGGCTTTCCCTCCTGGCTCTTCGGGCGTGGGAGCTGTGGCCAGAGCCGCGGCCCTACCGGAAAATGCTTCGCAGGCTGGCGCGGCGGCGCCACGTGGGCGCCGGTGGCGCCGAGGCTGACGGCCGCCGCAAAGCCCGCAGCCCCACGGGCTGTGGGGCCACGCGAGCGGCTGCCAAAGAGCTTTCCAACGAGGCACGGCTTTCCCTCCTGGCTCTTCGGGCGTGGGAGCTGTGGCCAGAGCCGCGGCCCTACCAGAAAATGCTGCGCAGGCTAGCTCGGCGGCGCCAGGTGGGTGCCGGTGGCACCGAGGCTGATGGCCGCTGCAAAGCCCGCAGCCCCACGGGCTGTGGGGCCACGCGAGCGGCTGCCAAAGAGCTTTCCAACGAGGCACGGCTTTCCCTCCTGGCTCTTCGGGCGTGGGAGCTGTGGCCAGAGCCGCGGCCCTACCGGAAAATGCTTCGCAGGCTGGCTCGGCGGCGCCAGGTGGGCGCCGGTGGCGCCGAGGCTGACGGCCGCCGCAAAGCCCGCAGCCCCACGGGCTGTGGGGCCACGCGAGCGGCTGCCAAAGAGCTTTCCAACGAGGCACGGCTTTCCCTCCTGGCTCTTCGGGCGTGGGAGCTGTGGCCAGAGCCGCGGCCCTACCGGAAAATGCTTCGCAGGCTGGCTCGGCGGCGCCAGGTGGGCGCCGGTGGCGCCAAGGCTGACGGCCGCCGCAAAGCCCGCAGCCCCACGGGCTGTGGGGCCACGCGAGCGGCTGCCAAAGAGCTTTCCAACGAGGCACGGCTTTCCCTCCTGGCTCTTCGGGCGTGGGAGCTGTGGCCAGAGCCGCGGCCCTACCGGAAAATGCTTCGCAGGCTGGCGCGGCGGCGCCACGTGGGCGCCGGTGGCGCCGAGGCTGATGGCCGCCGCAAAGCCCGCAGCCCCACGGGCTGTGGGGCCACGCGAGCGGCTGCTAAAGAGCTTTCCAACGAGGCACGGCTTTCCCTCCTGGCTCTTCGGGCGTGGGAGCTGTGGCCAGAGCCGCGGCCCTACCGGAAAATGCTTCGCAGGCTGGCGCGGCGGCGCCAGGTGGGCGCCGGTGGCGCCGAGGCTGACGGCCGCCGCAAAGCCCACAGCCCCACGGGCTGTGGGGCCACGCGAGCGGCTGCCAAAGAGCTTTCCAACGAGGCATGGCTTTCCCTCCTGGCTCTTCGGGCGTGGGAGCTGTGGCCAGAGCCGCGTCCCTACCGGAAAATGCTTCGCAGGCTGGCTCGGCGGCGCCAGGTGGGTGCCGGTGGCACCGAGGCTGACGGCCGCCGTAAAGCCCGCAGTCCCACGGGCTGTGGGGCCACGCGAGCGGCTGCCAAAGAGCTTTCCAACGAGGCACGGCTTTCCCTCCTGGCTCTTCGGGCGTGGGAGCTGTGGCCAGAGCCGCGGCCCTACCCGAAAATGCTTCGCAGGCTGGCTCGGCGGCGCCAGGTGGGCGCCGGTGGCGCCGAGGCTGACGGCCGCCACAAAGCCCGCAGCCCCACGGGCTGTGGGGCCACGCGAGCGGCTGCCAAAGAGCTTTCCAACGAGGCACGGCTTTCCCTCCTGGCTCTTCGGGCGTGGGAGCTGTGGCCAGAGCCGCGGCCCTACCGGAAAATGCTTCGCAGGCTGGCGCGGCGGCGCCAGGTGGGCGCCGGTGGCGCCGAGGCTGACGGCCGCCGCAAAGCCCGCAGCCCCACGGGCTGTGGGGCCACGCGAGCGGCTGCCAAAGAGCTTTCCAACGAGGCATGGCTTTCCCTCCTGGCTCTTCGGGCGTGGGAGCTGTGGCCAGAGCCGCGTCCCTACCGGAAAATGCTTCGCAGGCTGGCTCGGCGGCGCCAGGTGGGTGCCGGTGGCACCGAGGCTGACGGCCGCCGTAAAGCCCGCAGTCCCACGGGCTGTGGGGCCACGCGAGCGGCTGCCAAAGAGCTTTCCAACGAGGCACGGCTTTCCCTCCTGGCTCGTCGGGCGTGGGAGCTGTGGCCAGAGACGCGGCCCTACCCGAAAATGCTTCGCAGGCTGGCTCGGCGGCGCCAGGTGGGCGCCGGTGGCGCCGAGGCTGACGGCCGCCGCAAAGCCCGCACCCCCACGGGCTGTGGGGCCACGCGAGCGGCTGCCAAAGAGCTTTCCAACGAGGCACGGCTTTCCCTCCTGGCTCTTCGGGCGTGGGAGCTGTGGCCAGAGCCGCGGCCCTACCGGAAAATGCTTCGCAGGCTGGCTCGGCGGCGCCACGTGGGCGGCGGTGGCGCCGAGGCTGACGGCCGCCGCAAAGCCCGCAGCCCCACAAGCTGTGGGGCCACGCGAGGGGCTGCCAAAGAGCTTTCCAACGAGGCACGGCTTTCCCTCCTGGCTCGTCGGGCGTGGGAGCTGTGGCCAGAGACGCGGCCCTACCCGAAAATGCTTCGCAGGCTGGCTCGGCGGCGCCAGGTGGGCGCCGGTGGCGCCGAGGCTGACGGCCGCCGCAAAGCCCGCACCCCCACGGGCTGTGGGGCCACGCGAGCGGCTGCCAAAGAGCTTTCCAACGAGGCACGGCTTTCCCTCCTGGCTCTTCGGGCGTGGGAGCTGTGGCCAGAGCCGCGGCCCTACCGGAAAATGCTTCGCAGGCTGGCTCGGCGGCGCCACGTGGGCGGCGGTGGCGCCGAGGCTGACGGCCGCCGCAAAGCCCGCAGCCCCACAAGCTGTGGGGCCACGCGAGGGGCTGCCAAAGAGCTTTCCAACGAGGCACGGCTTTCCCTCCTGGCTCTTCGGGCGTGGGAGCTGTGGCCAGAGACGCGGCCCTACCCGAAAATGCTTCGCAGGCTGGCTCGGCGGCGCCAGGTGGGCGCCGGTGGCGCCGAGGCTGACGGCCGCCGCAAAGCCCGCAGCCCCACGGGCTGTGGGGCCACGCGAGCGGCTGCCAAAGAGCTTTCCAACGAGGCACGGCTTTCCCTCCTGGCTCTTCGGGCGTGGGAGCTGTGGCCAGAGCCGCGGCCCTACCGGAAAATGCTTCGCAGGCTGGCGCGGCGGCGCCACGTGGGCGCCGGTGGCGCCGAGGCTGACGGCCGCCGCAAAGCCCGCAGCCCCACGGGCTGTGGGGCCACGCGAGCGGCTGCCAAAGAGCTTTCCAACGAGGCACGGCTTTCCCTCCTGGCTCTTCGGGCGTGGGAGCTGTGGCCAGAGCCGCGGCCCTACCAGAAAATGCTGCGCAGGCTAGCTCGGCGGCGCCAGGTGGGTGCCGGTGGCACCGAGGCTGATGGCCGCCGCAAAGCCCGCAGCCCCACGGGCTGTGGGCCACGCGAGCGGCTGCCAAAGAGCTTTCCAACGAGGCACGGCTTTCCCTCCTGGCTCTTCGGGCGTGGGAGCTGTGGCCAGAGCCGCGGCCCTACCGGAAAATGCTTCGCAGGCTGGCTCGGCGGCGCCAGGTGGGCGCCGGTGGCGCCGAGGCTGACGGCCGCCGCAAAGCCCGCAGCCCCACGGGCTGTGGGGCCACGCGAGCGGCTGCCAAAGAGCTTTCCAACGAGGCACGGCTTTCCCTCCTGGCTCTTCGGGCGTGGGAGCTGTGGCCAGAGCCGCGGCCCTACCGGAAAATGCTTCGCAGGCTGGCTCGGCAGCGCCAGGTGGGCGCCGGTGGCGCCAAGGCTGACGGCCGCCGCAAAGCCCGCAGCCCCACGGGCTGTGGGGCCACGCGAGCGGCTGCCAAAGAGCTTTCCAACGAGGCACGGCTTTCCCTCCTGGCTCTTCGGGCGTGGGAGCTGTGGCCAGAGCCGCGGCCCTACCGGAAAATGCTTCGCAGGCTGGCGCGGCGGCGCCACGTGGGCGCCGGTGGCGCCGAGGCTGATGGCCGCCGCAAAGCCCGCAGCCCCACGGGCTGTGGGGCCACGCGAGCGGCTGCTAAAGAGCTTTCCAACGAGGCACGGCTTTCCCTCCTGGCTCTTCGGGCGTGGGAGCTGTGGCCAGAGCCGCGGCCCTACCGGAAAATGCTTCGCAGGCTGGCGCGGCGGCGCCAGGTGGGCGCCGGTGGCGCCGAGGCTGACGGCCGCCGCAAAGCCCGCAGCCCCACGGGCTGTGGGGCCACGCGAGCGGCTGCCAAAGAGCTTTCCAACGAGGCATGGCTTTCCCTCCTGGCTCTTCGGGCGTGGGAGCTGTGGCCAGAGCCGCGTCCCTACCGGAAAATGCTTCGCAGGCTGGCTCGGCGGCGCCAGGTGGGTGCCGGTGGCACCGAGGCTGACGGCCGCCGTAAAGCCCGCAGTCCCACGGGCTGTGGGGCCACGCGAGCGGCTGCCAAAGAGCTTTCCAACGAGGCACGGCTTTCCCTCCTGGCTCTTCGGGCGTGGGAGCTGTGGCCAGAGACGCGGCCCTACCCGAAAATGCTTCGCAGGCTGGCTCGGCGGCGCCAGGTGGGCGCCGGTGGCGCCGAGGCTGACGGCCGCCGCAAAGCCCGCACCCCCACGGGCTGTGGGGCCACGCGAGCGGCTGCCAAAGAGCTTTCCAACGAGGCACGGCTTTCCCTCCTGGCTCTTCGGGCGTGGGAGCTGTGGCCAGAGACGCGGCCCTACCGGAAAATGCTTCGCAGGCTGGCGCGGCGGCGCCACGTGGGCGCCGGTGGCGCCGAGGCTGATGGCCGCCACAAAGCCCGCAGCCCCACGGGCTGTGGGGCCACGCGAGCGGCTGCCAAAGAGCTTTCCAACGAGGCACGGCTTTCCCTCCTGGCTCTTCGGGCGTGGGAGCTGTGGCCAGAGCCGCGGCCCTACCAGAAAATGCTTCGCAGGCTGGCTTGGCGGCGCCAGGTGGGTGCCGGTGGCACCGAGGCTGATGGCCGCCGCAAAGTCCGCAGCCCCACGGGCTGTGGGGCCACGCGAGCGGCTGCCAAAGAGCTTTCCAACGAGGCACGGCTTTCCCTCCTGGCTCTTCGGGCGTGGGAGCTGTGGCCAGAGCTGCGGCCCTACCGGAAAATGCTTCGCAGGCTGGCGCGGCGGCACCACGTGGGCGGCGGTGGTGCCGAGGCTGACGGCCGCCGCAAAGCCCGCAGCCCCACGGGCTGTGGGGCCACGCGAGCGGCTGCCAAAGAGCTTTCCAACGAGGCACGGCTTTCCCTCCTGGCTCTTCGGGCGTGGGAGCTGTGGCCAGAGCCGCGGCCCTACCGGAAAATGCTTCGCAGGCTGGCTCGGCGGCGCCAGGTGGGCGCCGGTGGCGCCGAGGCTGACGGCAGCCGCAAAGCCCGCAGCCCCACGGGCTGTGGGGCCACGTGAGCGGCTCCCAAAGGGCTTTCCAACGAGGCACCGCTTTCCCTCCTGGCTCTTCGGGCGTGGGAGCTGTGGCCAGAGCCGCGGCCCTACCGGAAAATGCTTCGCAGGCTGGCGCGGCAGCGCCACGTGGGCGCCGGTGGCGCCGAGGCTGATGGCCGCCGCAAAGCCCGCAGCCCCACGGGCTGTGGGGCCACGCGAGCGGCTGCCAAAGAGCTTTCCAACGAGGCACGGCTTTCCCTCCTGGCTCTTCGGGCGTGGGAGCTGTGGCCAGAGACGCGGCCCTACCGGAAAATGCTTCGCAGGCTGGCGCGGTGGCACCACGTGGGCGCCGGTGGCGCCAAGGCTGACGGCCGCCGCAAAGCCCGCAGCCCCACGGGCTGTAGGGCCACGCGAGTGGCTGCCAAAGAGCTTTCCAACGAGGCACGGCTTTCCCTCCTGGCTCTTCGGGCGTGGGAGCTGTGGCCAGAGCCGCAGCCCTACCGGAAAATGCTTCGCAGGCTGGCTCGGCAGCACCAGGTGGGCGCTGGTTGCGCCGAGGCTGACGGCCGCCGCAAAGCCCACAGCCCCACGGGCTGTGGGGCCACGCGAGCGGCTGCCAAAGAGCTTTCCAACGAGGCACGGCTTTCCCTCCTGGCTCTTCGGGCGTGGGAGCTGTGGCCAGAGCCGCGGCCCTACCGGAAAATGCTTCGCAGGCTGGCGCGGCAGCGCCACGTGGGCGGCGGTGGCGCCGAGGCTGATGGCCGCCGCAAAGCCCGCAGCCCCACGGGCTGTGGGGCCACGCGAGCGGCTGCCAAAGAGCTTTCCAACGAGGCACGGCTTTCCCTCCTGGCTCTTCGGGCGTGGGAGCTGTGCCCAGAGCCGCGGCCCTACCGGAAAATGCTTCGCAGGCTGGCACGGCGGCACTACGTGGGCGGCGGTGGCGCTGAGGCTGATGTCCGCCGCAAAGCCCGCAGCCCCACGGGCTGTGGGGCCACGCGAGCGGCTGCCAAAGAGGTTTCCAACGAGGCACGGCTTTCCCTCCTGGCTCTTCGGGCGTGGGAGCTGTGGCCAGAGCCGCGGCCCTACCGGAAAATGCTTCGCAGGCTGGCTCGGCGGCGCCAGGTGGGCGCCGGTGGCGCCGAGGCTGACGGCCGCCGCAAAGCCCGCAGCCCCACGGGCTGTGGGGCCACGCGAGCGGCTGCCAAAGAGCTTTCCAACGAGGCACGGCTTTCCCTCCTGGCTCTTCGGGCGTGGGAGCTGTGGCCAGAGCGGCGGCCCTACCGGAAAATGCTTCGCAGGCTGGCGCGGCGGCGCCACGTGGGCGCCGTTGGCGCCAAGGCTGATGGCCGCCGCAAAGCCCGCAGCCCCACGGGCTGTGGGGCCACGCGAGCGGCTGCCAAAGAGCTTTCCAACGAGGCACGGATTTCCCTCCTGGCTCTTCGGGCGTGGGAGCTGTGGCCAGAGCTGCGGCCCTACCGGAAAATGCTTTGCAGGCTGGCGCGGCGGCACCACGTGGGCGGCGGTGGCGCCGAGGCTGATGGCCGCCGCAAAGCCCGCAGCCCCACGGGCTGTGGGGCCACGCGAGCGGCTGCCAAAGAGCTTTCCAACGAGGCACGGCTTTCCCTCCTGGCTCTTCGGGCGTGGGACCTGTGGCCAGAACCGCCGCCCTACCGGAAAATGCTTCGCAGGCTGGCGCGGCGGCACCACGTGGGCGGCGGTGGTGCCGAGGCTGACGGCCGCCGCAAAGCCCGCAGCCCCACGGGCTGTGGGGCCACGCGAGCGGCTGCCAAAGAGCTTTCCAACGAGGCACGGCTTTCCCTCCTGGCTCTTCGGGCGTGGGAGCTGTGGCCAGAGCCGCGGCCCTACCGGAAAATGCTTCGCAGGCTGGCTCGGCGGCGCCAGGTGGGCGCCGGTGGCGCCGAGGCTGACGGCCGCCGCAAAGCCCGCAGCCCCACGGGCTGTGGGGCCACGCGAGCGGCTGCCAAAGAGCTTTCCAACGAGGCACGGCTTTCCCTCCTGGCTCTTCGGGCGTGGGAGCTGTGGCCAGAGACGTGGCC
This sequence comes from Larus michahellis, assembly GCF_964199755.1. Classification (NCBI taxonomy): domain Eukaryota; kingdom Metazoa; phylum Chordata; class Aves; order Charadriiformes; family Laridae; genus Larus; species Larus michahellis. Next base: position 6,541,920 of record NC_133917.1, on the reverse strand, counting down.
CTACCCGAAAATGCTTCGCAGGCTGGCTCGGCGGCGCCAGGTGGGCGCCGGTGGCGCCGAGGCTGACGGCCGCCGCAAAGCCCGCAGCCCCACGGGCTGTGGGGCCACGCGAGCGGCTGCCAAAGAGCTTTCCAACGAGGCACAGCTTTCCCTCCTGGCTCTTCGGGCGTGGGAGCTGTGGCCAGAGCCACGGCCCTACCGGAAAATGCTTCGCAGGCTGGCTCGGCGGCGCCAGGTGGGCGCCGGTGGCGCCGAGGCTGACGGCCGCCGCAAAGCCCGCAGCCCCACGGGCTGTGGGGCCACGCGAGCGGCTGCCTAAGAGGTTTCCAACGAGGCACGGCTTTCCCTCCTGGCTCGTCGGGCGTGGGAGCTGTGGCCAGAGCCGCGGCCCTACCGGAAAATGCTTCGGGGGCTAGCGCGGCGGCGCCAGGTGGGCGCCGGTGGCGCCGAGGCTGACGGCCGCCGCAAAGCCCGCAGCCCCACGGGCTGTGGGGCCACGCGAGAGGCTGCCAAAGAGCTTTCCAACGAGGCACGGCTTTCCCTCCTGGCTCTTCGGGCGTGGGAGCTGTGGCCAGAGCCGCGGCCCTACCGGAAAATGCTTCGCAGGCTGGCTCGGCGGCGCCAGGTGGGCGGCGGTGGCGCCGAGGCTGATGGCCGCCGCAAAGCCCGCAGCCCCACGGGCTGTGGGGCCACACGAGCGGCTGCCAAAGAGCTTTCCAACGAGGCACGGCTTTCCCTCCTGGCTCTTCGGGCGTGGGAGCTGTGGCCAGAGCCGCGGCCCTACCGGAAAATGCTTCGCAGGCTGGCTCGGCGGCGCCAGGTGGGCGCCGGTGGCGCCGAGGCTGACGGCCGCCGCAAAGCCCGCAGCCCCACGGGCTGTGGGGCCACGCAAGCCCCTGCCAAAGAGCTTTCCAACGAGGCACGGCTTTCCCTCCTGGCTCTTCGGGCGTGGGAGCTGTGGCCAGAGCCGCGGCCCTACCGGAAAATGCTTCGCAGGCTGGCGCGGCAGCGCCACGTGGGCGGCGGTGGCGCCGAGGCTGATGGCCGCCGCAAAGCCCGCAGCCCCACGGGCTGTGGGGCCACGCGAGCGGCTGCCAAAGAGCTTTCCAACGAGGCACGGCTTTCCCTCCTGGCTCTTCGGGCGTGGGAGCTGTGGCCAGAGCCGCGGCCCTACCGGAAAATGCTTCGCAGGCTGGCACGGCGGCACCACGTGGGCGGCGGTGGCGCTGAGGCTGATGTCCGCCGCAAAGCCCGCAGCCCCACGGGCTGTGGGGCCACGCGAGCGGCTGCCAAAGAGCTTTCCAACGAGGCACGGCTTTCCCTCCTGGCTCTTCGGGCGTGGGAGCTGTGGCCAGAGACGCGGCCCTACCGGAAAATGCTTCGCAGGCTGGCGCGGTGGCACCACGTGGGCGCCGGTGGCGCCAAGGCTGACGGCCGCCGCAAAGCCCGCAGCCCCACGGGCTGTGGGGCCACGCGAGTGGCTGCCAAAGAGCTTTCCAACGAGGCACGGCTTTCCCTCCTGGCTCTTCGGGCGTGGGAGCTGTGGCCAGAGCCGCAGCCCTACCGGAAAATGCTTCGCAGGCTGGCTCGGCAGCGCCAGGTGGGCGCTGGTGGCGCCGAGGCTGACGGCCGCCGCAAAGCCCACAGCCCCACGGGCTGTGGGGCCACGCGAGCGGCTGCCAAAGAGCTTTCCAACGAGGCACGGCTTTCCCTCCTGGCTCTTCGGGCGTGGGAGCTGTGGCCAGAGCCGCGGCCCTACCGGAAAATGCTTCGCAAGCTGGCTCGGCGACGCCAGGTGGGCGCCGGTGGCGCCGAGGCTGACGGCCGCCGCAAAGCCCGCAGCCCCACGGGCTGTGGGGCCACGTGAGCCGCTGCCAAAGAGCTTTCCAACGAGGCACGGCTTTCCCTCCTGGCTCTTCGGGCGTGGGAGCTGTGGCCAGAGCCGCGGCCCTACCGGAAAATGCTTCACAGGCTGGGGCGGCGGCACCACGTGGGCGGCGGTGGCGCTGAGGCTGATGGCCGCCGCAAAGCCCGCAGCCCCACGGGCTGTGGGGCCACGCGAGCGGCTGCCAAAGAGCTTTCCAACGAGGCACGGCTTTCCCTCCTGGCTCTTCGGGCGTGGGAGCTGTGGCCAGAGACGCGGCCCTACCGGAAAATGCTTCGCAGGCTGGCTCGGCGGCGCCAGGTGGGCGCCGGTGGCGCCGAGGCTGACGGCCGCCGCAAAGCCCGCAGCCCCACGGGCTGTGGGGCCACGCGAGCGGCTGCCAAAGAGGTTTCCAACGAGGCACGGCTTTCCCTCCTGGCTCTTCGGGCGTGGGAGCTGTGGCCAGAGCCGCGGCCCTACCCGAAAATGCTTCGCAGGCTGGCTCGGCGGCGCCAGGTGGGCGGCGGTGGCGCCGAGGCTGACGGCCGCCGCAAAGCCCGCAGCCCCACGGGCTGTGGGGCCACGCGAGCGGCTGCCAAAGAGCTTTCCAACGAGGCACGGCTTTCCCTCCTGGCTCTTCGGGCGTGGGAGCTGTGGCCAGAGCCGCGGCTCTACCGGAAAATGCTTCGCAGGCTGGCTCGGCGGCGCCAGGTGGGCGCCGGTGGCGCCGAGGCTGACGGCCGCCGCAAAGCCCGCAGCCCCACGGGCTGTGGGGCCACGCGAGCGGCTGCCTAAGAGGTTTCCAACGAGGCACGGCTTTCCCTCCTGGCTCGTCGGGCGTGGGAGCTGTGGCCAGAGCCGCGGCCCTACCGGAAAATGCTTCGGGGGCTAGCGCGGCGGGGCCAGGTGGGCGCCGGTGGCGCCGAGGCTGACGGCCGCCGCAAAGCCCGCAGCCCCACGGGCTGTGGGGCCACGCGAGCGGCTGCCAAAGAGCTTTCCAACGAGGCACGGCTTTCCCTCCTGGCTCTTCGGGCGTGGGAGCTGTGGCCAGAGCCGCGGCCCTACCGGAAAATGCTTCGCAGGCTGGCGCGGCAGCGCCACGTGGGCGCCAGTGGCGCCGAGGCTGATGGCCGCCGCAAAGCCCGCAGCCCCACGGGCTGTGGGGCCACGCGAGCGGCTGCCAAAGAGCTTTCCAACGAGGCACGGCTTTCCCTCCTGGCTCTTCGGGCGTGGGAGCTGTGGCCAGAGCCGCGGCCCTACCGGAAAATGCTTCGCAGGCTGGCTCGGCGGCGCCAGATGGGCGCCGGTGGCGCCGAGGCTGACGGCCGCCGCAAAGCCCGCAGCCCCACGGGCTGTGGGGCCACGCGAGCGGCTGCCAAAGAGCTTTCCAACGAGGCACGGCTTTCCCTCCTGGCTCTTCGGGCGTGGGAGCTGTGGCCAGAGCCGCGGCCCTACCCGAAAATGCTTCGCAGGCTGGCGCGGTGGCGCCAGGTGGGCACCGGTGGCGCCGAGGCTGACGGCCGCCGCAAAGCCCGCAGCCCCACGGGCTGTGGGGCCACGCGAGCGGCTGCCAAAGAGCTTTCCAACGAGGCACGGCTTTCCCTCCTGGCTCTTCGGGCGTGGGAGCTGTGGCCAGAGCCGCGGCCCTACCGGAAAATGCTTCGCAGGCTGGCGCGGCAGCGCCACGTGGGCGGCGGTGGCGCCGAGGCTGATGGCCGCCGCAAAGCCCGCAGCCCCACGGGCTGTGGGGCCACGCGAGCGGCTGCCAAAGAGCTTTCCAACGAGGCACGGCTTTCCCTCCTGGCTCTTCGGGCGTGGGAGCTGTGGCCAGAGCCGCGGCCCTACCGGAAAATGCTTTGCAGGCTGGCACGGCGGCACCACATGGGAGGCGGTGGCGCTGAGGCTGATGTCCGCCGCAAAGCCCGCAGCCCCACGGGCTGTGGGGCCACGCGAGCGGCTGCCAAAGAGGTTTCCAACGAGGCACGGCTTTCCCTCCTGGCTCTTCGGGCGTGGGAGCTGTGGCCAGAGCCGCGGCCCTACCGGAAAATGCTTCGCAGGCTGGCTCGGCGGCGCCAGGTGGGCGCCGGTGGCGCCGAGGCTGACGGCCGCCGCAAAGCCCGCAGCCCCACGGGCTGTGGGGCCACGTGAGCGGCTGCCAAAGAGCTTTCCAACGAGGCACGGCTTTCCCTCCTGGCTCTTCGGGCGTGGGAGCTGTGGCCAGAGCCGCGGCCCTACCAGAAAATGCTTCGCAGGCTGGCTCAGCGGCGCCAGGTGGGCGGCGGTGGCGCCGAGGCTGACGGCTGCCGCAAAGCCCGCAGCCCCACGGGCTGTGGGGCCACGCGAGCGGCTGCCAAAGAGCTTTCCAACGAGGCACGGCTTTCCCTCCTGGCTCTTCGGGCGTGGGAGCTGTGGCCAGAGACGCGGCCCTACCGGAAAATGCTTCGCAGGCTGGCGCGGCGGCACCACGTGGGCGCCGGTGGCGCCAAGGCTGATGGCCGCCGCAAAGCCCGCAGCCCCACGGGCTGTGGGGCCACGCGAGCGGCTGCCAAAGAGCTTTCCAACGAGGCACGGCTTTCCCTCCTGGCTCTTCGGGCGTGGGAGCTGTGGCCAGAGCCGCGGCCCTACCGGAAAATGCTTCGCAGGCTGGCGCGGCGGCGCCAGGTGGGCGGCGGTGGCGCCGAGGCTGACGGCCGCCGCAAAGCCCGCAGCCCCACGGGCTGTGGGGCCACGTGAGCGGCTGCCAAAGGGCTTTCCAACGAGGCACCGCTTTCCCTCCTGGCTCTTCGGGCGTGGGAGCTGTGGCCAGAGCCGCGGCCCTACCCGAAAATGCTTCGCAGGCTGGCGCGGCAGCGCCACGTGGGCGCCGGTGGCGCCGAGGCTGATGGCCGCCGCAAAGCCCGCAGCCCCACGGGCTGTGGGGCCACGCGAGCGGCTGCCAAAGAGCTTTCCAACGAGGCACGGCTTTCCCTCCTGGCTCTTCGGGCGTGGGAGCTGTGGCCAGAGACGCGGCCCTACCGGAAAATGCTTCGCAGGCTGGCACGGCGGCACCACGTGGGCGGCGGTGGCGCTGAGGCTGATGGCCGCCGCAAAGCCCGCAGCCCCACGGGCTGTGGGGCCACGCGAGCGGCTGCCAAAGAGCTTTCCAACGAGGCACGGCTTTCCCTCCTGGCTCTTCGGGCGTGGGAGCTGTGGCCAGAGCCGCCGCCCTACCGGAAAATGCTTCGCAGGCTGGCTCGGCGGCGCCAGGTGGGCGCCGGTGGCGCCGAGGCTGACGGCCGCCGCAAAGCCCGCAGCCCCACGGGCTGTGGGGCCACGCGAGCGGCTGCCAAAGAGCTTTCCAACGAGGCACGGCTTTCCCTCCTGGCTCTTCGGGCGTGGGAGCTGTGGCCAGAGCCGCGGCCCTACCGGAAAATGCTTCGCAGGCTGGCGCGGCGGCGCCACGTGGGCGCCGGTGGCGCCAAGGCTGATGGCCGCCGCAAAGCCCGCAGCCCCACGGGCTGTGGGGCCACGCGAGCGGCTGCCAAAGAGCTTTCCAACGAGGCACGGCTTTCCCTCCTGGCTCTTCGGGCGTGGGAGCTGTGGCCAGAGACGCGGACCTACCAGAAAATGCTTCGCAGGCTGGCGCAGCGGCGCCACGTGGGCGCCGGTGGCGCCGAGGCTGATGGCCGCCGCAAAGCCCGCAGCCCCACGGGCTGTGGGGCCACGCGAGCGGCTGCCAAAGAGCTTTCCAACGACGCACAGCTTTCCCTCCTGGCTCTTCGGGCGTGGGAGCTGTGGCCAGAGCCGCGGCCCTACCGGAAAATGCTTCGCAGGCTGGCGCGGAGGCGCCACGTGGGCGCCGGTGGCGCCGAGGCTGACGGCCGCCGCAAAGCCCGCAGCCCCACGGGCTGTGGGGCCACGCGAGCGGCTGCCAAAGAGCTTTCCAACGAGGCACGGCTTTCCCTCCTGGCTCTTCGGGCGTGGGAGCTGTGGCCAGAGCCGCGGCCCTACCGGAAAATGCTTCGCAGGCTGGCGCGGCGGCGCCAGGTGGGCGCCGGTGGCGCCGAGGCTGATGGCCGCCGCAAAGCCCGCAGCCCCACGGGCTGTGGGGCCACGCGAGCCCCTGCCAAAGAGCTTTCCAACGAGGCACGGCTTTCCCTCCTGGCTCTTCGGGCGTGGGAGCTGTGGCCAGAGACGCGGCCCTACCGGAAAATGCTTCGCAGGCTGGCGCGGTGGCACCACGTGGGCGCTGGTGGCGCCAAGGCTGACGGCCGCCGCAAAGCCCGCAGCCCCACGGGCTGTGGGGCCACGCGAGTGGCTGCCAAAGAGCTTTCCAACGAGGCACGGCTTTCCCTCCTGGCTCTTCGGGCGTGGGAGCTGTGGCCAGAGCCGCAGCCCTACCGGAAAATGCTTCGCAGGCTGGCTCGGCAGCGCCAGGTGGGCGCTGGTGGCGCCGAGGCTGACGGCCGCCGCAAAGCCCACAGCCCCACAAGCTGTGGGGCCACGCGAGCGGCTGCCAAAGAGCTTTCCAACGAGGCACGGCTTTCCCTCCTGGCTCTTCGGGCGTGGGAGCTGTGGCCAGAGACGCGGCCCTACCGGAAAATGCTTCGCAGGCTGGCGCGGCAGCGCCACGTGGGCGCCGGTGGCGCCGAGGCTGATGGCCGCCGCAAAGCCCGCAGCCCCACGGGCTGTGGGGCCACGCGAGCGGCTGCCAAAGAGCTTTCCAACGAGGCACGGCTTTCCCTCCTGGCTCTTCGGGCGTGGGAGCTGTGGCCAGAGCCGCGGCCCTACCGGAAAATGCTTCGCAGGCTGGCGCGGCGGCACCACGTGGGCGCCGGTGGCGCTGAGGCTGATGGCCGCCGCAAAGCCCGCAGCCCCACGGGCTGTGGGGCCACGCGAGCGGCTGCCAAAGAGCTTTCCAACGAGGCACGGCTTTCCCTCCTGGCTCTTCGGGCGTGGGAGCTGTGGCCAGAGCCGCGGCCCTACCGGAAAATGCTTCGCAGGCTGGCTCGGCGGCGCCAGGTGGGCGCCGGTGGCGCCGAGGCTGACGGCCGCCGCAAAGCCCGCAGCCCCACGGGCTGTGGGGCCACGCGAGCGGCTGCCAAAGAGCTTTCCAACGAGGCACGGCTTTCCCTCCTGGCTCTTCGGGCGTGGGAGCTGTGGCCAGAGACGCGGCCCTACCCGAAAATGCTTCGCAGGCTGGCTCGGCGGCGCCAGGTGGGCGGCGGTGGCGCCGAGGCTGACGGCCGCCGCAAAGCCCGCAGCCCCACGGGCTGTGGGGCCACGCGAGCGGCTGCCAAAGAGCTTTCCAACGAGGCACGGCTTTCCCTCCTGGCTCTTCGGGCGTGGGAGCTGTGGCCAGAGCCGCGGCTCTACCGGAAAATGCTTCGCAGGCTGGCTCGGCGGCGCCAGGTGGGCGCCGGTGGCGCCGAGGCTGACGGCCGCCGCAAAGCCCGCAGCCCCACGGGCTGTGGGGCCACGCGAGCGGCTGCCTAAGAGGTTTCCAACGAGGCACGGCTTTCCCTCCTGGCTCGTCGGGCGTGGGAGCTGTGGCCAGAGCCGCGGCCCTACCGGAAAATGCTTCGCAGGCTGGCTCGGCGGCGCCAGGTGGGCGGCGGTGGCGCCGAGGCTGACGGCCGCCGCAAAGCCCACAGCCCCACAGGCTGTGGGGCCACGCGAGCGGCTGCCAAAGAGCTTTCCAACGAGGCACGGCTTTCCCTCCTGGCTCTTCGGGCGTGGGAGCTGTGGCCAGAGCCGCGGCCCTACCGGAAAATGCTTCGCAGGCTGGCGCGGCGGCGCCAGGTGGGCGCCGGTGGCGCCGAGGCTGACGGCCGCCGCAAAGCCCGCAGCCCCACGGGCTGTGGGGCCACGCGAGCGGCTGCCAAACAGCTTTCCAACGAGGCACGGCTTTCCCTCCTGGCTCTTCGGGCGTGGGAGCTGTCGCCAGAGCCGCAGCCCTACCGGAAAATGCTTCGGGGGCTGGCGCGGCAGCGCCACGTGGGTGCCGGTGGCGCCGAGGCTGATGGCCGCCGCAAAGCCCGCAGCCCCACGGGCTGTGGGGCCACGCGAGCGGCTGCCAAAGATCTTTCCAACGAGGCACGGCTTTCCCTCCTGGCTCTTCGGGCGTGGGAGCTGTGGCCAGAGCCGCGGCCCTACCGGAAAATGCTTCGCAGGCTGGCACGGCGGCACCACGTGGGCGGCGGTGGCGCTGAGGCTGATGGCCGCCGCAAAGCCCGCAGCCCCACGGGCTGTGAGGCCACGCGAGCGGCTGCCAAAGAGCTTTCCAACGAGGCACGGCTTTCCCTCCTGGCTCGTCGGGCGTGGGAGCTGTGGCCAGAGCCGCGGCCCTACCGGAAAATGCTTCGGGGGCTAGCGCGGCGGCGCCAGGTGGGCGCCGGTGGCGCCGAGGCTGACGGCCGCGGCAAAGCCCGCAGCCCCACGGGCTGTGGGGCCACGCGAGCGGCTGCCAAAGAGCTTTCCAACGAGGCACGGCTTTCCCTCCTGGCTCTTCGGGCGTGGGAGCTGTGGCCAGAGCCGCGGCCCTACCGGAAAATGCTTCGCAGGCTGGCTCGGCGGCGCCAGGTGGGCGCCGGTGGCGCCGAGGCTGACGGCCGCCGCAAAGCCCGCAGCCCCACGGGCTGTGGGGCCACGCGAGCGGCTGCCAAAGAGGTTTCCAACGAGGCACGGCTTTCCCTCCTGGCTCTTCGGGCGTGGGAGCTGTGGCCAGAGCCGCGGCCCTACCGGAAAATGCTTCGCAGGCTGGCGCGGCAGCGCCACGTGGGCGGCGGTGGCGCCGAGGCTGATGGCCGCCGCAAAGCCCGCAGCCCCACGGGCTGTGGGGCCACGCGAGCGGCTGCCAAAGAGCTTTCCAACGAGGCACGGCTTTCCCTCCTGGCTCTTCGGGTGTGGGAGCTGTGGCCAGAGCCGCGGCCCTACCGGAAAATGCTTCGCAGGCTGGCACGGCGGCACCACGTGGGCAGCGGTGGCGCTGAGGCTGATGTCCGCCGCAAAGCCCGCAGCCCCACGGGCTGTGGGGCCACGCGAGCGGCTGCCAAAGAGGTTTCCAACGAGGCACGGCTTTCCCTCCTGGCTCTTCGGGCGTGGGAGCTGTGGCCAGAGCCGCGGCCCTACCGGAAAATGCTTCGCAGGCTGGCTCGGCGGCGCCAGGTGGGCGCCGGTGGCGCCGAGGCTGACGGCCGCCGCAAAGCCCGCAGCCCCACGGGCTGTGGGGCCACGCGAGCGGCTGCCAAAGAGGTTTACAACGAGGCACGGCTTTCCCTCCTGGCTCTTCGGGCGTGGGAGCTGTGGCCAGAGCCGCGGCCCTACCGGAAAATGCTTCGCAGGCTGCCTCGGCGGTGCCAGGTGGGCGCCGGTGGCGCCGAGGCTGATGGCCGCCGCAAAGCCCGCAGCCCCACGGGCTGTGGGGCCACGCGAGCGGCTGCCAAAGAGCTTTCCAACGAGGCACGGCTTTCCCTCCTGGCTCTTCGGGCGTGGGAGCTGTGGCCAGAGACGCGGCCCTACCGGAAAATGCTTCGCAGGCTGGCGCGGTGGCACCACGTGGGCGCCGGTGGCGCCAAGGCTGACGGCCGCCGCAAAGCCCGCAGCCCCACGGGCTGTGGGGCCACGCGAGTGGCTGCCAAAGAGCTTTCCAACGAGGCACGGCTTTCCCTCCTGGCTCTTCGGGCGTGGGAGCTGTGGCCAGAGCCGCAGCCCTACCGGAAAATGCTTCGCAGGCTGGCTCGGCAGCGCCAGGTGGGCGCTGGTGGCGCCGAGGCTGACGGCCGCCGCAAAGCCCACAGCCCCACGGGCTGTGGGGCCACGCGAGCGGCTGCCAAAGAGCTTTCCAACGAGGCACGGCTTTCCCTCCTGGCTCTTCGGGCGTGGGAGCTGTGGCCAGAGCCGCGGCCCTACCGGAAAATGCTTCGCAGGCTGGCTCGGCGACGCCAGGTGGGCGCCGGTGGCGCCGAGGCTGACGGCCGCCGCAAAGCCCGCAGCCCCACGGGCTGTGGGGCCACGTGAGCCGCTGCCAAAGAGCTTTCCAACGAGGCACGGCTTTCCCTCCTGGCTCTTCGGGCGTGGGAGCTGTGGCCAGAGCCGCGGCCCTACCGGAAAATGCTTCACAGGCTGGGGCGGCGGCACCACGTGGGCGGCGGTGGCGCTGAGGCTGATGGCCGCCGCAAAGCCCGCAGCCCCACGGGCTGTGGGGCCACGCGAGCGGCTGCCAAAGAGCTTTCCAACGAGGCACGGCTTTCCCTCCTGGCTCTTCGGGCGTGGGAGCTGTGGCCAGAGACGCGGCCCTACCGGAAAATGCTTCGCAGGCTGGCTCGGCGGCGCCAGGTGGGCGCCGGTGGCGCCGAGGCTGACGGCCGCCGCAAAGCCCGCAGCCCCACGGGCTGTGGGGCCACGCGAGCGGCTGCCAAAGAGGTTTCCAACGAGGCACGGCTTTCCCTCCTGGCTCTTCGGGCGTGGGAGCTGTGGCCAGAGCCGCGGCCCTACCCGAAAATGCTTCGCAGGCTGGCTCGGCGGCGCCAGGTGGGCGGCGGTGGCGCCGAGGCTGACGGCCGCCGCAAAGCCCGCAGCCCCACGGGCTGTGGGGCCACGCGAGCGGCTGCCAAAGAGCTTTCCAACGAGGCACGGCTTTCCCTCCTGGCTCTTCGGGCGTGGGAGCTGTGGCCAGAGCCGCGGCTCTACCGGAAAATGCTTCGCAGGCTGGCTCGGCGGCGCCAGGTGGGCGCCGGTGGCGCCGAGGCTGACGGCCGCCGCAAAGCCCGCAGCCCCACGGGCTGTGGGGCCACGCGAGCGGCTGCCTAAGAGGTTTCCAACGAGGCACGGCTTTCCCTCCTGGCTCGTCGGGCGTGGGAGCTGTGGCCAGAGCCGCGGCCCTACCGGAAAATGCTTCGGGGGCTAGCGCGGCGGGACCAGGTGGGCGCCGGTGGCGCCGAGGCTGACGGCCGCCGCAAAGCCCGCAGCCCCACGGGCTGTGGGGCCACGCGAGAGGCTGCCAAAGAGCTTTCCAACGAGGCACGGCTTTCCCTCCTGGCTCTTCGGGCGTGGGAGCTGTGGCCAGAGCCGCGGCCCTACCGGAAAATGCTTCGCAGGCTGGCGCGGCAGCGCCACGTGGGCGCCAGTGGCGCCGAGGCTGATGGCCGCCGCAAAGCCCGCAGCCCCACGGGCTGTGGGGCCACGCGAGCGGCTGCCAAAGAGCTTTCCAACGAGGCACGGCTTTCCCTCCTGGCTCTTCGGGCGTGGGAGCTGTGGCCAGAGCCGCGGCCCTAACGGAAAATGCTTCGCAGGCTGGCTCGGCGGCGCCAGATGGGCGCCGGTGGCGCCGAGGCTGACGGCCGCCGCAAAGCCCGCAGCCCCACGGGCTGTGGGGCCACGCGAGCGGCTGCCAAAGAGCTTTCCAACGAGGCACGGCTTTCCCTCCTGGCTCTTCGGGCGTGGGAGCTGTGGCCAGAGCCGCGGCCCTACCCGAAAATGCTTCGCAGGCTGGCGCGGTGGCGCCAGGTGGGCACCGGTGGCGCCGAGGCTGACGGCCGCCGCAAAGCCCGCAGCCCCACGGGCTGTGGGGCCACGCGAGCGGCTGCCAAAGAGCTTTCCAACGAGGCACGGCTTTCCCTCCTGGCTCTTCGGGCGTGGGAGCTGTGGCCAGAGCCGCGGCCCTACCGGAAAATGCTTCGCAGGCTGGCTCGGCGACGCCAGGTGGGCGCCGGTGGCGCCGAGGCTGACGGCCGCCGCAAAGCCCGCAGCCCCACGGGCTGTGGGGCCACGTGAGCCGCTGCCAAAGAGCTTTCCAACGAGGCACGGCTTTCCCTCCTGGCTCTTCGGGCGTGGGAGCTGTGGCCAGAGCCGCGGCCCTACCGGAAAATGCTTCACAGGCTGGGGCGGCGGCACCACGTGGGCGGCGGTGGCGCTGAGGCTGATGGCCGCCGCAAAGCCCGCAGCCCCACGGGCTGTGGGGCCACGCGAGCGGCTGCCAAAGAGGTTTCCAACGAGGCACGGCTTTCCCTCCTGGCTCTTCGGGCGTGGGAGCTGTGGCCAGAGACGCGGCCCTACCGGAAAATGCTTCGCAGGCTGGCTCGGCGGCGCCAGGTGGGCGCCGGTGGCGCCGAGGCTGACGGCCGCCGCAAAGCCCGCAGCCCCACGGGCTGTGGGGCCACGCGAGCGGCTGCCAAAGAGGTTTCCAACGAGGCACGGCTTTCCCTCCTGGCTCTTCGGGCGTGGGAGCTGTGGCCAGAGCCGCGGCCCTACCCGAAAATGCTTCGCAGGCTGGCTCGGCGGCGCCAGGTGGGCGGCGGTGGCGCCGAGGCTGACGGCCGCCGCAAAGCCCGCAGCCCCACGGGCTGTGGGGCCACGCGAGCGGCTGCCAAAGAGCTTTCCAACGAGGCACGGCTTTCCCTCCTGGCTCTTCGGGCGTGGGAGCTGTGGCCAGAGCCGCGGCTCTACCGGAAAATGCTTCGCAGGCTGGCTCGGCGGCGCCAGGTGGGCGCCGGTGGCGCCGAGGCTGACGGCCGCCGCAAAGCCCGCAGCCCCACGGGCTGTGGGGCCACGCGAGCGGCTGCCTAAGAGGTTTCCAACGAGGCACGGCTTTCCCTCCTGGCTCGTCGGGCGTGGGAGCTGTGGCCAGAGCCGCGGCCCTACCGGAAAATGCTTCGGGGGCTAGCGCGGCGGGAGCAGGTGGGCGCCGGTGGCGCCGAGGCTGACGGCCGCCGCAAAGCCCGCAGCCCCACGGGCTGTGGGGCCACGCGAGAGGCTGCCAAAGAGCTTTCCAACGAGGCACGGCTTTCCCTCCTGGCTCTTCGGGCGTGGGAGCTGTGGCCAGAGCCGCGGCCCTACCGGAAAATGCTTCGCAGGCTGGCGCGGCAGCGCCACGTGGGCGCCAGTGGCGCCGAGGCTGATGGCCGCCGCAAAGCCCGCAGCCCCACGGGCTGTGGGGCCACGCGAGCGGCTGCCAAAGAGCTTTCCAACGAGGCACGGCTTTCCCTCCTGGCTCTTCGGGCGTGGGAGCTGTGGCCAGAGCCGCGGCCCTAACGGAAAATGCTTCGCAGGCTGGCTCGGCGGCGCCAGATGGGCGCCGGTGGCGCCGAGGCTGACGGCCGCCGCAAAGCCCGCAGCCCCACGGGCTGTGGGGCCACGCGAGCGGCTGCCAAAGAGCTTTCCAACGAGGCACGGCTTTCCCTCCTGGCTCTTCGGGCGTGGGAGCTGTGGCCAGAACCGCGGCCCTACCCGAAAATGCTTCGCAGGCTGGCGCGGTGGCGCCAGGTGGGCACCGGTGGCGCCGAGGCTGACGGCCGCCGCAAAGCCCGCAGCCCCACGGGCTGTGGGGCCACGCGAGCGGCTGCCAAAGAGCTTTCCAACGAGGCACGGCTTTCCCTCCTGGCTCTTCGGGCGTGGGACCTGTGGCCAGAACCGCCGCCCTACCGGAAAATGCTTCGCAGGCTGGCTCGGCGGCGCCACGTGGGCGGCGGTGGTGCCGAGGCTGACGGCCGCCGCAAAGCCCGCAGCCCCACGGGCTGTGGGGCCACGCGAGCGGCTGCCAAAGAGCTTTCCAACGAGGCACGGCTTTCCCTCCTGGCTCTTCGGGCGTGGGAGCTGTGGCCAGAGCCGCGGCCCTACCGGAAAATGCTTCGCAGGCTGGCTCGGCGGCGCCAGGTGGGCGCCGGTGGCGCCGAGGCTGACGGCCGCCGCAAAGCCCGCAGCCCCACGGGCTGTGGGGCCACGTGAGCGGCTGCCAAAGGGCTTTCCAACGAGGCACCGCTTTCCCTCCTGGCTCTTCGGGCGTGGGAGCTGTGGCCAGAGCCGCGGCCCTACCCGAAAATGCTTCGCAGGCTGGCTCGGCGGCGCCACGTGGGCGCCGGTGGCGCCGAGGCTGATGGCCGCCGCAAAGCCCGCAGCCCCACGGGCTGTGGGGCCACGCGAGCGGCTGCCAAAGAGCTTTCCAACGAGGCACGGCTTTCCCTCCTGGCTCTTCGGGCGTGGGAGCTGTGGCCAGAGCCGCGGCCCTACCGGAAAATGCTTCGCAGGCTGGCACGGCGGCACCAAGTGGGCGGCGGTGGCGCTGAGGCTGATGGCCGCCGCAAAGCCCGCAGCCCCACGGGCTGTGGGGCCACGCGAGCGGCTGCCAAAGAGCTTTCCAACGAGGCACGGCTTTCCCTCCTGGCTCTTCGGGCGTGGGAGCTGTGGCCAGAGCCGCCGCCCTACCGGAAAATGCTTCGCAGGCTGGCTCGGCGGCGCCAGGTGGGCGCCGGTGGCGCCGAGGCTGACGGCCGCCGCAAAGCCCGCAGCCCCACGGGCTGTGGGGCCACGCGAGCGGCTGCCAAAGAGCTTTCCAACGAGGCACGGCTTTCCCTCCTGGCTCTTCGGGCGTGGGAGCTGTGGCCAGAGCCGCGGCCCTACCGGAAAATGCTTCGCAGGCTGGCGCGGCGGTGCCAGGTGGGCGCCGGTGGCGCCAAGGCTGATGGCCGCCGCAAAGCCCGCAGCCCCACGGGCTGTGGGGCCACGCGAGCGGCTGCCAAAGAGCTTTCCAACGAGGCACGGCTTTCCCTCCTGGCTCTTCGGGCGTGGGAGCTGTGGCCAGAGACGCGGACCTACCAGAAAATGCTTCGCAGGCTGGCTCGGCGGCGCCAGGTGGGTGCCGGTGGCACCGAGGCTGATGGCCGCTGCAAAGCCCGCAGCCCCACGGGCTGTGGGGCCACGCGAGCGGCTGCCAAAGAGCTTTCCAACGAGGCACGGCTTTCCCTCCTGGCTCTTCGGGCGTGGGAGCTGTGGCCAGAGCCGCGGCCCTACCGGAAAATGCTTTGCAGGCTGGCGCAGCGGCACCACGTGGGCGCCGGTGGCGCCGAGGCTGATGGCCGCCGCAAAGCCCGCAGCCCCACGGGCTGTGGGGCCACGCGAGCGGCTGCCAAAGAGCTTTCCAACGACGCACGGCTTTCCCTCCTGGCTCTTCGGGCGTGGGAGCTGTGGCCAGAGCCGCGGCCCTACCGGAAAATGCTTCGCAGGCTGGCGCGGAGGCGCCACGTGGGCGCCGGTGGCGCCGAGGCTGACGGCCGCCGCAAAGCCCGCAGCCCCACGGGCTGTGGGGCCACGCGAGCGGCTGCCAAAGAGCTTTCCAACGAGGCACGGCTTTCCCTCCTGGCTCTTCGGGCGTGGGAGCTGTGGCCAGAGCCGCGGCCCTACCGGAAAATGCTTCGCAGGCTGGCGCGGCGGCGCCAGGTGGGCGCCGGTGGCGCCGAGGCTGATGGCCGCCGCAAAGCCCGCAGCCCCACGGGCTGTGGGGCCACGCGAGCCCCTGCCAAAGAGCTTTCCAACGAGGCACGGCTTTCCCTCCTGGCTCTTCGGGCGTGGGAGCTGTGGCCAGAGACGCGGCCCTACCGGAAAATGCTTCGCAGGCTGGCGCGGTGGCACCACGTGGGCGCTGGTGGCGCCAAGGCTGACGGCCGCCGCAAAGCCCGCAGCCCCACGGGCTGTGGGGCCACGCGAGTGGCTGCCAAAGAGCTTTCCAACGAGGCACGGCTTTCCCTCCTGGCTCTTCGGGCGTGGGAGCTGTGGCCAGAGCCGCATCCCTACCGGAAAATGCTTCGCAGGCTGGCTCGGCAGCGCCAGGTGGGCGCTGGTGGCGCCGAGGCTGACGGCCGCCGCAAAGCCCACAGCCCCACGGGCTGTGGGGCCACGCGAGCGGCTGCCAAAGAGCTTTCCAACGAGGCACGGCTTTCCCTCCTGGCTCTTCGGGCGTGGGAGCTGTGGCCAGAGACGCGGCCCTACCGGAAAATGCTTCGCAGGCTGGCGCGGCAGCGCCACGTGGGCGCCGGTGGCGCCGAGGCTGATGGCCGCCGCAAAGCCCGCAGCCCCACGGGCTGTGGGGCCACGCGAGCGGCTGCCAAAGAGCTTTCCAACGAGGCACGGCTTTCCCTCCTGGCTCTTCGGGCGTGGGAGCTGTGGCCAGAGCCGCGGCCCTACCGGAAAATGCTTCGCAGGCTGGCGCGGCGGCACCACGTGGGCGCCGGTGGCGCTGAGGCTGATGGCCGCCGCAAAGCCCGCAGCCCCACGGGCTGTGGGGCCACGCGAGCGGCTGCCAAAGAGCTTTCCAACGAGGCACGGCTTTCCCTCCTGGCTCTTCGGGCGTGGGAGCTGTGGCCAGAGCCGCGGCCCTACCGGAAAATGCTTCGCAGGCTGGCTCGGCGGCGCCAGGTGGGCGCCGGTGGCGCCGAGGCTGACGGCCGCCGCAAAGCCCGCAGCCCCACGGGCTGTGGGGCCACGCGAGCGGCTGCCAAAGAGCTTTCCAACGAGGCACGGCTTTCCCTCCTGGCTCTTCGGGCGTGGGAGCTGTGGCCAGAGCCGCGGCCCTACCCGAAAATGCTTCGCAGGCTGGCTCGGCGGCGCCAGGTGGGCGGCGGTGGCGCCGAGGCTGACGGCCGCCGCAAAGCCCGCAGCCCCACGGGCTGTGGGGCCACGCGAGCGGCTGCCAAAGAGCTTTCCAACGAGGCACGGCTTTCCCTCCTGGCTCTTCGGGCGTGGGAGCTGTGGCCAGAGCCGCGGCTCTACCGGAAAATGCTTCGCAGGCTGGCTCGGCGGCGCCAGGTGGGCGCCGGTGGCGCCGAGGCTGACGGCCGCCGTAAAGCCCGCAGCCCCACGGGCTGTGGGGCCACGCGAGCGGCTGCCTAAGAGGTTTCCAACGAGGCACGGCTTTCCCTCCTGGCTCGTCGGGCGTGGGAGCTGTGGCCAGAGCCGCGGCCCTACCGGAAAATGCTTCGGGGGCTAGCGCGGCGGCGCCAGGTGGGCGCCGGTGGCGCCGAGGCTGACGGCCGCCGCAAAGCCCGCAGCCCCACGGGCTGTGGGGCCACGCGAGTGGCTGCCAAAGAGCTTTCCAACGAGGCACGGCTTTCCCTCCTGGCTCTTCAGGCGTGGGAGCTGTCGCCAGCGCCGCAGCCCTACCGGAAAATGCTTCGCAGGCTGGCTCGGCAGCGCCAGGTGGGCGCCGGTGGCGCCGAGGCTGACGGCCGCCGCAAAGCCCGCAGCCCCACGGGCTGTGGGGCCACGCGAGCGGCTGCCAAAGAGCTTTCCAACGAGGCACGGCTTTCCCTCCTGGCTCTTCGGGCGTGGGAGCTGTGGCCAGATCCACGGCCCTACCGGAAAATGCTTCGCAGGCTGGCGCGGCGGCACCTCGTGGGCGGCGGTGGCGCTGAGGCTGACGGCCGCCGCAAAGCCCGCAGCCCCACGGGCTGTGGGGCCACGCGAGCGGCTGCCAAAGAGCTTTCCAACGAGGCACGGCTTTCCCTCCTGGCTCTTCGGGCGTGGGAGCTGTGGCCAGAGACGCGGCCCTACCGGAAAATGCTTCGCAGGCTGGCTCGGCGGCGCCAGGTGGGCGGCGGTGGCGCCGAGGCTGACGGCCGCCGCAAAGCCCACAGCCCCACAGGCTGTGGGGCCACGCGAGCGGCTGCCAAAGAGCTTTCCAACGAGGCACGGCTTTCCCTCCTGGCTCTTCGGGCGTGGGAGCTGTGGCCAGAGCCGCGGCCCTACCGGAAAATGCTTCGCAGGCTGGCGCGGCGGCGCCAGGTGGGCGCCGGTGGCGCCGAGGCTGACGGCCGCCGCAAAGCCCGCAGCCCCACGGGCTGTGGGGCCACGCGAGCGGCTGCCAAACAGCTTTCCAACGAGGCACGGCTTTCCCTCCTGGCTCTTCGGGCGTGGGAGCTGTCGCCAGAGCCGCAGCCCTACCGGAAAATGCTTCGGGGGCTGGCGCGGCAGCGCCACGTGGGTGCCGGTGGCGCCGAGGCTGATGGCCGTCGCAAAGCCCGCAGCCCCACGGGCTGTGGGGCCACGCGAGCGGCTGCCAAAGATCTTTCCAACGAGGCACGGCTTTCCCTCCTGGCTCTTCGGGCGTGGGAGCTGTGGCCAGAGCCGCGGCCCTACCGGAAAATGCTTCGCAGGCTGGCACGGCGGCACCACGTGGGCGGCGGTGGCGCTGAGGCTGATGGCCGCCGCAAAGCCCGCAGCCCCACGGGCCGTGAGGCCACGCGAGCGGCTGCCAAAGAGCTTTCCAACGAGGCACGGCTTTCCCTCCTGGCTCTTCGGGCGTGGGAGCTGTGGCCAGAGCCGCGGCCCTACCGGAAAATGCTTCGCAGGCTGGCTCGGCGGCGCCAGGTGGGCGCCGGTGGCGCCGAGGCTGACGGCCGCCGCAAAGCCCGCAGCCCCACGGGCTGTGGGGCCACGCGAGCGGCTGCCTAAGAGGTTTCCAACGAGGCACGGCTTTCCCTCCTGGCTCTTCGGGCGTGGGAGCTGTGGCCAGAGACGCGGCCCTACCCGAAAATGCTTCGCAGGCTGGCTCGGCGGCGCCAGGTGGGCGGCGGTGGCGCCGAGGCTGACGGCCGCCGCAAAGCCCGCAGCCCCACGGGCTGTGGGGCCACGCGAGCGGCTGCCAAAGAGCTTTCCAACGAGGCACGGCTTTCCCTCCTGGCTCTTCGGGCGTGGGAGCTGTGGCCAGAGCGGCGGCCCTACCGGAAAATGCTTCGCAGGCTGGCGCGGCGGCGCCACGTGGGCGCCGGTGGCGCCAAGGCTGATGGCCGCTGCAAAGCCCGCAGCCCCACGGGCTGTGGGGCCACGCGAGCGGCTGCCAAAGAGGTTTCCAACGAGGCACGGCTTTCCCTCCTGGCTCTTCGGGCGTGGGAGCTGTGGCCAGAGCCGCGGCCCTACCGGAAAATGCTTCGCAATCTGGCGTGGCAGCGCCACGTGGGCGCCGGTGGCGCCGAGGCTGACGGCCGCTGCAAAGCCCGCAGCCCCACGGGCTGTGGGGCCACGCGAGCGGCTGCCAAAGAGCTTTCCAACGAGGCACGGCTTTCCCTCCTGGCTCTTCGGGCGTGGGAGCTGTGGCCAGAGACGCGGCCCTACCGGAAAATGCTTCGCAGGCTGGCTCGGCGGCGCCAGGTGGGCGCCGGTGGCGCCAAGGCTGACGGCCGCCGCAAAGCCCGCAGCCCCACGGGCTGTGGGGCCACGCGAGCGGCTGCCAAAGAGCTTTCCAACGAGGCATGGCTTTCCCTCCTGGCTCTTCGGGCGTGGGAGCTGTGGCCAGAGCCGCGGCCCTACCGGAAAATGCTTCGCAGGCTGGCTCGGCGGCGCCAGGTGGGCGGCGGTGGCGCCGAGGCTGACGGCCGCCGCAAAGCCCACAGCCCCACGGGCTGTGGGGCCACGCGAGCGGCTGCCAAAGAGCTTTCCAACGAGGCACGGCTTTCCCTCCTGGCTCTTCGGGCGTGGGAGCTGTGGCCAGAGCCGCGGCCCTACCGGAAAATGCTTCGCAGGCTGGCGCGGCGGCGCCACGTGGGCGCCGGTGGCGCCGAGGCTGACGGCCGCCGCAAAGCCCGCAGCCCCACGGGCTGTGGGGCCACGCGAGCGGCTGCCAAAGAGCTTTCCAACGAGGCACGGCTTTCCCTCCTGGCTCTTCGGGCGTGGGAGCTGTGGCCAGAGACGCGGCCCTACCGGAAAATGCTTCGGGGGCTGGCGCGGCGGCGCCACGTGGGTGCCGGTGGCGCCGAGGCTGATGGCCGCCGCAAAGCCCGCAGCCCCACGGGCTGTGGGGCCACGCGAGCGGCTGCCAAAGAGCTTTCCAACGAGGCACGGCTTTCCCTCCTGGCTCTTCGGGCGTGGGAGCTGTGGCCAGAGCCGCGGCCCTACCGGAAAATGCTTCGCAGGCTGGCACGGCGGCACCACGTGGGCGGCGGTGGCGCTGAGGCTGATGGCCGCCGCAAAGCCCGCAGCCCCACGGGCTGTGGGGCCACGCGAGCGGCTGCCAAAGAGCTTTCCGACGAGGCACGGCTTTCCCTCCTGGCTCTTCGGGCATGGGAGCTGTGGCCAGAGCCGCGGCCCTACCCGAAAATGCTTCGCAGGCTGGCTCGGCGGCGCCAGGTGGGCGCCGGTGGCGCCGAGGCTGACGGCCGCCGCAAAGCCCGCAGCCCCACGGGCTGTGGGGCCACGTGAGCGGCTGCCAAAGAGCTTTCCAACGAGGCACGGCTTTCCCTCCTGGCTCTTCGGGCGTGGGAGCTGTGGCCAGAGCCGCGGCCCTACCGGAAAATGCTTCGCAGGCTGGCTCGGCGGCGTCACGTGGGCGCCGGTGGCGCCAAGGCTGACGGCCGCTGCAAAGCCCGCAGCCCCACGGGCTGTGGGGCCACGCGAGCGGCTGCCAAAGAGCTTTCCAACGAGGCACGGCTTTCCCTCCTGGCTCTTCGGGCGTGGGAGCTGTGGCCAGAGCCGCGGCCCTACCGGAAAATGCTTCGGGGGCTGGCTCGGCGGCGCCAGGTGGGCGCCGGTGGCGCCGAGGCTGACGGCCGCCGCAAAGCCCGCAGCCCCACGGGCTGTGGGGCCACGCGAGCGGCTGCCAAAGAGCTTTCCAACGAGGCACGGCTTTCCCTCCTGGCTCTTCGGGCGTGGGAGCTGTGGCCAGAGCCGCGGCCCTACCGGAAAATGCTTCGCAGGCTGGCGCGGCGGCGCCACGTGGGCGCCGGTGGCGCCAAGGCTGATGGCCGCCGCAAAGCCCGCAGCCCCACGGGCTGTGGGGCCACGCGAGCGGCTGCCAAAGAGCTTTCCAACGAGGCACGGCTTTCCCTCCTGGCTCTTCGGGCGTGGGAGCTGTGGCCAGAGCCGCGGACCTACCAGAAAATGCTTCGCAGGCTGGCTCGGCGGCGCCAGGTGGGTGCCGGTGGCACCGAGGCTGATGGCCGCCGCAAAGCCCGCAGCCCCACGGGCTGTGGGGCCACGCGAGCGGCTGCCAAAGAGCTTTCCAACGAGGCACGGCTTTCCCTCCTGGCTCTTCGGGCGTGGGAGCTGTGGCCAGAGCCGCGGCCCTACCGGAAAATGCTTTGCAGGCTGGCGCAGCGGCGCCACGTGGGCGCCGGTGGCACCGAGGCTGATGGCCGCCGCAAAGCCCGCAGCCCCACGGGCTGTGGGGCCACGCGAGCGGCTGCCAAAGAGCTTTCCAACGAGGCACGGCTTTCCCTTCTGGCTCTTCGGGCGTGGGAGCTGTGGCCAGAGCCGCGGCCCTACCGGAAAATGCTTTGCAGGCTGGCGCGGCGGCGCCAGGTGGGCGCCGGTGGCGCCGAGGCTGATGGCCGCCGCAAAGCCCGCAGCCCCACGGGCTGTGGGGCCACGCGAGCGGCTGCCAAAGAGCTTTCCAACGAGGCACGGCTTTCCCTCCTGGCTCTTCGGGCGTGGGAGCTGTGGCCAGACACGCGGCCCTACCGGAAAATGCTTCGCAGGCTGGCGCGGTGGCACCACGTGGGCGCCGGTGGCGCCAAGGCTGACGGCCGCCGCAAAGCCCGCAGCCCCACGGGCTGTGGGGCCACGCGAGCGGCTGCCAAAGAGCTTTCCAACGAGGCACGGCTTTCCCTCCTGGCTCTTCGGGCGTGGGAACTGTGGCCAGAGCCGCAGCCCTACCGGAAAATGCTTCGCAGGCTGGCTCGGCAGCGCCAGGTGGGCGCCGGTGGCGCCGAGGCTGACGGCCGCCGCAAAGCCCACAGCCCCACGGGCTGTGGGGCCACGCGAGCGGCTGCCAAAGAGCTTTCCAACGAGGCATGGCTTTCCCTCCTGGCTCTTCGGGCGTGGGAGCTGTCGCCAGAGCCGCGGCCCTACCGGAAAATGCTTCGCAGGCTGGCGCGGCGGCGCCACGTGGGCGCCGGTGGCGCCGAGGCTGACGGCCGCCGCAAAGCCCGCAGCCCCACGGGCTGTGGGGCCACGCGAGCGGCTGCCAAAGAGCTTTCCAACGAGGCACGGCTTTCCCTCCTGGCTCTTCGGGCGTGGGAGCTGTGGCCAGAGCCGCGGCCCTACCGGAAAATGCTTCGCAGGCTGGCGTGGCGGCGCCAGGTGGGCGCCGGTGGCGCCGAGGCTGATGGCCGCCGCAAAGCCCGCAGCCCCACGTGCTGTGGGGCCACGCGAGAGGCTGCCAAAGAGCTTTCCAACGAGGCACGGCTTTCCCTCCTGGCTCTTCGGGCGTGGGAGCTGTGGCCAGAGCCGCGGCCCTACCGGAAAATGCTTCGCAGGCTGGCGCGGTGGCGCCAGGTGGGCACCGGTGGCGCCGAGGCTGGCGGCCGCCGCAAAGCCCGCAGCCCCACGGGCTGTGGGGCCACACGAGCGGCTGCCAAAGAGCTTTCCAACGAGGCACGGCTTTCCCTCCTGGCTCTTCGGGCGTGGGAGCTGTGGCCAGAGCCGCGGCCCTACCGGAAAATGCTTCGCAGGCTGGCGCGGCAGCGCCACGTGGGCGCCGGTGGCGCCGAGGCTGACGGCCGCTGCAAAGCCCGCAGCCCCACGGGCTGTGGGGCCACGCGAGCGGCTGCCAAAGAGCTTTCCAACGAGGCATGGCTTTCCCTCCTGGCTCTTCGGGCGTGGGAGCTGTGGCCAGAGCCGCGGCCCTACCGGAAAATGCTTCGCAGGCTGGCGCGGCGGCGCCAGGTGGGCGCCGGTGGCGCCGAGGCTGACGGCCGCCGCAAAGCCCGCAGCCCCACGGGCTGTGGGGCCACGCGAGCGGCTGCCAAAGAGCTTTCCAACGAGGCACGGCTTTCCCTCCTGGCTCTTCGGGCGTGGGAGCTGTGGCCAGAGCCGCGGCCCTACCGGAAAATGCTTCGCAGGCTGGCGTGGCGGCGCCAGGTGGGCGCCGGTGGCGCCGAGGCTGATGGCCGCCGCAAAGCCCGCAGCCCCACGTGCTGTGGGGCCACGCGAGAGGCTGCCAAAGAGCTTTCCAACGAGGCACGGCTTTCCCTCCTGGCTCTTCGGGCGTGGGAGCTGTGGCCAGAGCCGCGGCCCTACCGGAAAATGCTTCGCAGGCTGGCGCGGTGGCGCCAGGTGGGCACCGGTGGCGCCGAGGCTGGCGGCCGCCGCAAAGCCCGCAGCCCCACGGGCTGTGGGGCCACACGAGCGGCTGCCAAAGAGCTTTCCAACGAGGCACGGCTTTCCCTCCTGGCTCTTCGGGCGTGGGAGCTGTGGCCAGAGCCGCGGCCCTACCGGAAAATGCTTCGCAGGCTGGCGCGGCAGCGCCACGTGGGCGCCGGTGGCGCCGAGGCTGACGGCCGCTGCAAAGCCCGCAGCCCCACGGGCTGTGGGGCCACGCGAGCGGCTGCCAAAGAGCTTTCCAACGAGGCACGGCTTTCCCTCCTGGCTCTTCGGGCGTGGGAGCTGTGGCCAGAGCCGCGGCCCTACCGGAAAATGCTTCGCAGGCTGGCACGGCGGCACCACGTGGGCGGCGGTGGCGCTGAGGCTGATGGCCGCCGCAAAGCCCGCAGCCCCACGGGCTGTGGGGCCACGCGAGCGGCTGCCAAAGAGCTTTCCAACGAGGCACGGCTTTCCCTCCTGGCTCTTCGGGCGTGGGAGCTGTGGCCAGAGCCGCAGCCCTACCGGAAAATGCTTCGCAGGCTGGCTCGGCGGCGCCAGGTGGGCGCCGGTGGCGCCGAGGCTGACGGCCGCCGCAAAGCCCGCAGCCCCACGGGCTGTGGGGCCACGTGAGCGGCTGCCAAAGAGCTTTCCAACGAGGCACGGCTTTCCCTCCTGGCTCTTCGGGCGTGGGAGCTGTGGCCAGAGACGCGGCCCTACCCGAAAATGCTTCGCAGGCTGGCTCGGCGGCGCCAGGTGGGCGCCGGTGGCGCCGAGGCTGACGGCCGCCGCAAAGCCCACATCCCCACGGGCTGTGGGGCCACGCGAGCGGCTGCCAAAGAGCTTTCCAACGAGGCACGGCTTTCCCTCCTGGCTCTTTGGGCGTGGGAGCTGTGGCCAGAGACGCGGCCCTACCGGAAAATGCTTCGCAGGCTGGCGCGGCGGCGCCAGGTGGGCGCCGGTGGCGCCGAGGCTGACGGCCGCCGCAAAGCTCGCAGCCCCACGGGCTGTGGGGCCACGCGAGCGGCTGCCAAAGAGCTTTCCAACGAGGCACGGCTTTCCCTCCTGGCTCTTCGGGCGTGGGAGCTGTGGCCAGAGCCGCGGCCCTACCGGAAAATGCTTCGCAGGCTGGCTCGGCGGCGCCAGGTGGGCGCCGGTAGCGCCGAGGCTGACGGCCGCCGCAAAGCCCGCAGCCCCACGGGCTGTGGGGCCACGCGAGCGGCTGCCAAAGAGGTTTCCAACGAGGCACGGCTTTCCCTCCTGGCTCTTCGGGCGTGGGAGCTGTGGCCAGAGCCGCGGCCCTACCGGAAAATGCTTCGGGGGCTGGCTCGGCGGCGCCAGGTGGGCGCCGGTGGCGCCGAGGCTGACGGCCGCCGCAAAGCCCGCAGCCCCACGGGCTGTGGGGCGACGCGAGCGGCTGCCAAAGAGCTTTCCAATGAGGCACGGCTTTCCCTCCTGGCTCTTCGGGCGTGGGAGCTGTGGCCAGAGCCGCGGCCCTACCGGAAAATGCTTTGCAGGCTGGCGCAGCGGCGCCACGTGGGCGCCGGTGGCACCGAGGCTGATGGCCGCCGCAAAGCCCGCAGCCCCACGGGCTGTGGGGCCACGCGAGCGGCTGCCAAAGAGCTTTCCAACGAGGCACGGCTTTCCCTTCTGGCTCTTCGGGCGTGGGAGCTGTGGCCAGAGCCGCGGCCCTACCGGAAAATGCTTCGCAGGCTGGCGCGGCGGCGCCAGGTGGGCGCCGGTGGCGCCGAGGCTGACGGCCGCCGCAAAGCCCGCAGCCCCACGGGCTGTGGGGCCACGCGAGCGGCTGCCAAAGAGCTTTCCAACGAGGCACGGCTTTCCCTCCTGGCTCTTCGGGCGTGGGAGCTGTGGCCAGACACGCGGCCCTACCGGAAAATGCTTCGCAGGCTGGCGCGGTGGCACCACGTGGGCGCCGGTGGCGCCAAGGCTGACGGCCGCCGCAAAGCCCGCAGCCCCACGGGCTGTGGGGCCACGCGAGTGGCTGCCAAAGAGCTTTCCAACGAGGCACGGCTTTCCCTCCTGGCTCTTCGGGCGTGGGAACTGTGGCCAGAGCCGCAGCCCTACCGGAAAATGCTTCGCAGGCTGGCTCGGCAGCGCCAGGTGGGCGCCGGTGGCGCCGAGGCTGACGGCCGCCGCAAAGCCCACAGCCCCACGGGCTGTGGGGCCACGCGAGCGGCTGCCAAAGAGCTTTCCAACGAGGCATGGCTTTCCCTCCTGGCTCTTCGGGCGTGGGAGCTGTGGCCAGAGCCGCGGCCCTACCGGAAAATGCTTCGCAGGCTGGCGCGGCGGCGCCAGGTGGGCGCCAGTGGCGCCGAGGCTGACGGCCGCCGCAAAGCCCGCAGCCCCACGGGCTGTGGGGCCACGCGAGCGGCTGCCAAAGAGCTTTCCAACGAGGCACGGCTTTCCCTCCTGGCTCTTCGGGCGTGGGAGCTGTGGCCAGAGCCGCGGCCCTACCGGAAAATGCTTCGCAGGCTGGCGTGGCGGCGCCAGGTGGGCGCCGGTGGCGCCGAGGCTGATGGCCGCCGCAAAGCCCGCAGCCCCACGTGCTGTGGGGCCACGCGAGAGGCTGCCAAAGAGCTTTCCAACGAGGCACGGCTTTCCCTCCTGGCTCTTCGGGCGTGGGAGCTGTGGCCAGAGCCGCGGCCCTACCGGAAAATGCTTCGCAGGCTGGCGCGGTGGCGCCAGGTGGGCAACGGTGGCGCCGAGGCTGGCGGCCGCCGCAAAGCCCGCAGCCCCACGGGCTGTGGGGCCACACGAGCGGCTGCCAAAGAGCTTTCCAACGAGGCACGGCTTTCCCTCCTGGCTCTTCGGGCGTGGGAGCTGTGGCCAGAGCCGCGGCCCTACCGGAAAATGCTTCGCAGGCTGGCGCGGCAGCGCCACGTGGGCGCCGGTGGCGCCGAGGCTGACGGCCGCTGCAAAGCCCGCAGCCCCACGGGCTGTGGGGCCACGCGAGCGGCTGCCAAAGAGCTTTCCAACGAGGCACGGCTTTCCCTCCTGGCTCTTCGGGCGTGGGAGCTGTGGCCAGAGCCGCGGCCCTACCGGAAAATGCTTCGCAGGCTGGCACGGCGGCACCACGTGGGCGGCGGTGGCGCTGAGGCTGATGGCCGCCGCAAAGCCCGCAGCCCCACGGGCTGTGGGGCCACGCGAGCGGCTGCCAAAGAGCTTTCCAACGAGGCACGGCTTTCCCTCCTGGCTCTTCGGGCGTGGGAGCTGTGGCCAGAGCCGCGGCCCTACCGGAAAATGCTTCGCAGGCTGGCTCGGCGGCGCCAGGTGGGCGCCGGTGGCGCCGAGGCTGACGGCCGCCGCAAAGCCCGCAGCCCCACGGGCTGTGGGGCCACGTGAGCGGCTGCCAAAGAGCTTTCCAACGAGGCACGGCTTTCCCTCCTGGCTCTTCGGGCGTGGGAGCTGTGGCCAGAGACGCGGCCCTACCCGAAAATGCTTCGCAGGCTGGCTCGGCGGCGCCAGGTGGGCGCCGGTGGCGCCGAGGCTGACGGCCGCCGCAAAGCCCACATCCCCACGGGCTGTGGGGCCACGCGAGCGGCTGCCAAAGAGCTTTCCAACGAGGCACGGCTTTCCCTCCTGGCTCTTTGGGCGTGGGAGCTGTGGCCAGAGACGCGGCCCTACCGGAAAATGCTTCGCAGGCTGGCTCGGCGGCGCCAGGTGGGCGCCGGTGGCGCCGAGGCTGACGGCCGCCGCAAAGCTCGCAGCCCCACGGGCTGTGGGGCCACACGAGCGGCTGCCAAAGAGCTTTCCAACGAGGCACGGCTTTCCCTCCTGGCTCTTCGGGCGTGGGAGCTGTGGCCAGAGCCGCGGCCCTACCGGAAAATGCTTCGCAGGCTGGCTCGGCGGCGCCAGGTGGGCGCCGGTAGCGCCGAGGCTGACGGCCGCCGCAAAGCCCGCACCCCCACGGGCTGTGGGGCCACGCGAGCGGCTGCCAAAGAGGTTTCCAACGAGGCACGGCTTTCCCTTCTGGCTCTTCGGGCGTGGGAGCTGTGGCCAGAGCCGCGGCCCTACCGGAAAATGCTTCGGGGGCTGGCTCGGCGGCGCCACGTGGGAGGCGGTGGCGCTGAGGCTGATGGCCGCCGCAAAGCCCGCAGCCCCACGGGCTGTGGGGCCACGCGAGCGGCTGCCAAAGAGCTTTCCAACGAGGCACGGCTTTCCCTCCTGGCTCTTCGGGCGTGGGAGCTGTGGCCAGAGCCGCGGCCCTACCGGAAAATGCTTCGCAGGCTGGCTCGGCGGCGCCAGGTGGGCGCCGGTGGCGCCGAGGCTGATGGCCGCCGCAAAGCCCGCAGCCCCATGGGCTGTGGGGCCATGCGAGCGGCTGCCAAAGAGCTTTCCAACGAGGCACGGCTTTCCCTCCTGGCTCTTCGGGCGTGGGAGCTGTGGCCAGAGACGCGGCCCTACCGGAAAATGCTTCGCAGGCTGGCTCGGCGGCGCCAGGTGGGCGGCGGTGGCGCCGAGGCTGACGGCCGCCGCAAAGCCCACAGCCCCATGGGCTGTGGGGCCACGCGAGCGGCTGCCAAAGAGCTTTCCAACGAGGCACGGCTTTCCCTCCTGGCTCTTCGGGCGTGGGAGCTGTGGCCAGAGACGCGGCCCTACTGGAAAATGCTTCGCAGGCTGGCGCGGCGGCGCCAGGTGGGCGCCCGTAGAGCCGAGGCTGACGGCCGCCGCAAAGCCCGCAGCCCCACGTGCTGTGGGGCCACGCGAGCGGCTGCCAAAGAGCTTTCCAACGAGGCACGGCTTTCCCTTCTGGCTCTTCGGGCGTGGGAGATGTGGCCAGAGCCGCGGCCCTACCGGAAAATGCTTTGCAGGCTGGCGCGGCGGCGCCAGGTGGGCGCCGGTGGCGCCGAGGCTGATGGCCGCCGCAAAGCCCGCAGCCCCACGGGCTGTGGGGCCACGCGAGCGGCTGCCAAAGAGCTTTCCAACGAGGCACGGCTTTCCCTCCTGGCTCTTCGGGCGTGGGAGCTGTGGCCAGACACGCGGCCCTACCGGAAAATGCTTCGCAGGCTGGCGCGGTGGCAACACGTGGGCGCCGGTGGCGCCAAGGCTGACGGCCGCCGCAAAGCCCGCAGCCCCACGGGCTGTGGGGCCACGCGAGTGGCTGCCAAAGAGCTTTCCAACGAGGCACGGCTTTCCCTCCTGGCTCTTCGGGCGTGGGAACTGTGGCCAGAGCCGCAGCCCTACCGGAAAATGCTTCGCAGGCTGGCTCGGCAGCGCCAGGTGGGCGCCGGTGGCGCCGAGGCTGACGGCCGCCGCAAAGCCCACAGCCCCACGGGCTGTGGGGCCACGCGAGCGGCTGCCAAAGAGCTTTCCAACGAGGCATGGCTTTCCCTCCTGGCTCTTCGGGCGTGGGAGCTGTTGCCAGAGCCGCGGCCCTACCGGAAAATGCTTCGCAGGCTGGCGCGGCGGCGCCAGGTGGGCGCCAGTGGCGCCGAGGCTGACGGCCGCCGCAAAGCCCGCAGCCCCACGGGCTGTGGGGCCACGCGAGCGGCTGCCAAAGAGCTTTCCAACGAGGCACGGCTTTCCCTCCTGGCTCTTCGGGCGTGGGAGCTGTGGCCAGAGCCGCGGCCCTACCGGAAAATGCTTCGCAGGCTGGCGTGGCGGCGCCAGGTGGGCGCCGGTGGCGCCGAGGCTGATGGCCGCCGCAAAGCCCGCAGCCCCACGTGCTGTGGGGCCACGCGAGAGGCTGCCAAAGAGCTTTCCAACGAGGCACGGCTTTCCCTCCTGGCTCTTCGGGCGTGGGAGCTGTGGCCAGAGCCGCGGCCCTACCGGAAAATGCTTCGCAGGCTGGCGCGGTGGCGCCAGGTGGGCACCGGTGGCGCCGAGGCTGGCGGCCGCCGCAAAGCCCGCAGCCCCACGGGCTGTGGGGCCACACGAGCGGCTGCCAAAGAGCTTTCCAACGAGGCACGGCTTTCCCTCCTGGCTCTTCGGGCGTGGGAGCTGTGGCCAGAGCCGCGGCCCTACCGGAAAATGCTTCGCAATCTGGCGCGGCGGCGCCAGGTGGGCGCCGGTGGCGCCGAGGCTGATGGCCGCCGCAAAGCCCGCAGCCCCATGGGCTGTGGGGCCATGCGAGCGGCTGCCAAAGAGCTTTCCAACGAGGCACGGCTTTCCCTCCTGGCTCTTCGGGCGTGGGAGCTGTGGCCAGAGACGCGGCCCTACCGGAAAATGCTTCGCAGGCTGGCTCGGCGGCGCCAGGTGGGCGGCGGTGGCGCCGAGGCTGACGGCCGCCGCAAAGCCCACAGCCCCATGGGCTGTGGGGCCACGCGAGCGGCTGCCAAAGAGCTTTCCAACGAGGCACGGCTTTCCCTCCTGGCTCTTCGGGCGTGGGAGCTGTGGCCAGAGACGCGGCCCTACTGGAAAATGCTTCGCAGGCTGGCGCGGCGGCGCCAGGTGGGCGCCCGTAGAGCCGAGGCTGACGGCCGCCGCAAAGCCCGCAGCCCCACGGGCTGTGGGGCCACGCGAGCGGCTGCCAAAGAGCTTTCCAACGAGGCACGGCTTTCCCTTCTGGCTCTTCGGGCGTGGGAGCTGTGGCCAGAGCCGCGGCCCTACCGGAAAATGCTTTGCAGGCTGGCGCGGCGGCGCCAGGTGGGCGCCGGTGGCGCCGAGGCTGATGGCCGCCGCAAAGCCCGCAGCCCCACGGGCTGTGGGGCCACGCGAGCGGCTGCCAAAGAGCTTTCCAACGAGGCACGGCTTTCCCTCCTGGCTCTTCGGGCGTGGGAGCTGTGGCCAGACACGCGGCCCTACCGGAAAATGCTTCGCAGGCTGGCGCGGTGGCACCACGTGGGCGCCGGTGGCGCCAAGGCTGACGGCCGCCGCAAAGCCCGCAGCCCCACGGGCTGTGGGGCCACGCGAGTGGCTGCCAAAGAGCTTTCCAACGAGGCACGGCTTTCCCTCCTGGCTCTTCGGGCGTGGGAACTGTGGCCAGAGCCGCAGCCCTACCGGAAAATGCTTCGCAGGCTGGCTCGGCAGCGCCAGGTGGGCGCCGGTGGCGCCGAGGCTGACGGCCGCCGCAAAGCCCACAGCCCCACGGGCTGTGGGGCCACGCGAGCGGCTGCCAAAGAGCTTTCCAACGAGGCATGGCTTTCCCTCCTGGCTCTTCGGGCGTGGGAGCTGTGGCCAGAGCCGCGGCCCTACCGGAAAATGCTTCGCAGGCTGGCGCGGCGGCGCCAGGTGGGCGCCAGTGGCGCCGAGGCTGACGGCCGCCGCAAAGCCCGCAGCCCCACGGGCTGTGGGGCCACGCGAGCGGCTGCCAAAGAGCTTTCCAACGAGGCACGGCTTTCCCTCCTGGCTCTTCGGGCGTGGGAGCTGTGGCCAGAGCCGCGGCCCTACCGGAAAATGCTTCGCAGGCTGGCGTGGCGGCGCCAGGTGGGCGCCGGTGGCGCCGAGGCTGATGGCCGCCGCAAAGCCCGCAGCCCCATGGGCTGTGGGGCCATGCGAGCGGCTGCCAAAGAGCTTTCCAACGAGGCACGGCTTTCCCTCCTGGCTCTTCGGGCGTGGGAGCTGTGGCCAGAGACGCGGCCCTACCGGAAAATGCTTCGCAGGCTGGCTCGGCGGCGCCAGGTGGGCGGCGGTGGCGCCGAGGCTGACGGCCGCCGCAAAGCCCACAGCCCCATGGGCTGTGGGGCCACGCGAGCGGCTGCCAAAGAGCTTTCCAACGAGGCACGGCTTTCCCTCCTGGCTCTTCGGGCGTGGGAGCTGTGGCCAGAGACGCGGCCCTACTGGAAAATGCTTCGCAGGCTGGCGCGGCGGCGCCACGTGGGCGCCCGTAGAGCCGAGGCTGACGGCCGCCGCAAAGCCCGCAGCCCCACGGGCTGTGGGGCCACGCGAGCGGCTGCCAAAGAGCTTTCCAACGAGGCACGGCTTTCCCTTCTGGCTCTTCGGGCGTGGGAGCTGTGGCCAGAGCCGCGGCCCTACCGGAAAATGCTTTGCAGGCTGGCGCGGCGGCGCCAGGTGGGCGCCGGTGGCGCCGAGGCTGATGGCCGCCGCAAAGCCCGCAGCCCCACGGGCTGTGGGGCCACGCGAGCGGCTGCCAAAGAGCTTTCCAACGAGGCACGGCTTTCCCTCCTGGCTCTTCGGGCGTGGGAGCTGTGGCCAGACACGCGGCCCTACCGGAAAATGCTTCGCAGGCTGGCGCGGTGGCACCACGTGGGCGCCGGTGGCGCCAAGGCTGACGGCCGCCGCAAAGCCCGCAGCCCCACGGGCTGTGGGGCCACGCGAGCGGCTGCCAAAGAGCTTTCCAACGAGGCACGGCTTTCCCTCCTGGCTCTTCGGGCGTGGGAACTGTGGCCAGAGCCGCAGCCCTACCGGAAAATGCTTCGCAGGCTGGCTCGGCAGCGCCAGGTGGGCGCCGGTGGCGCCGAGGCTGACGGCCGCCGCAAAGCCCACAGCCCCACGGGCTGTGGGGCCACGCGAGCGGCTGCCAAAGAGCTTTCCAACGAGGCATGGCTTTCCCTCCTGGCTCTTCGGGCGTGGGAGCTGTGGCCAGAGCCGCGGCCCTACCGGAAAATGCTTCGCAGGCTGGCGCGGCGGCGCCAGGTGGGCGCCAGTGGCGCCGAGGCTGACGGCCGCCGCAAAGCCCGCAGCCCCACGGGCTGTGGGGCCACGCGAGCGGCTGCCAAAGAGCTTTCCAACGAGGCACGGCTTTCCCTCCTGGCTCTTCGGGCGTGGGAGCTGTGGCCAGAGCCGCGGCCCTACCGGAAAATGCTTCGCAGGCTGGCGTGGCGGCGCCAGGTGGGCGCCGGTGGCGCCGAGGCTGATGGCCGCCGCAAAGCCCGCAGCCCCACGTGCTGTGGGGCCACGCGAGAGGCTGCCAAAGAGCTTTCCAACGAGGCACGGCTTTCCCTCCTGGCTCTTCGGGCGTGGGAGCTGTGGCCAGAGCCGCGGCCCTACCGGAAAATGCTTCGCAGGCTGGCGCGGTGGCGCCAGGTGGGCACCGGTGGCGCCGAGGCTGGCGGCCGCCGCAAAGCCCGCAGCCCCACGGGCTGTGGGGCCACACGAGCGGCTGCCAAAGAGCTTTCCAACGAGGCACGGCTTTCCCTCCTGGCTCTTCGGGCGTGGGAGCTGTGGCCAGAGCCGCGGCCCTACCGGAAAATGCTTCGCAGGCTGGCGCGGCAGCGCCACGTGGGCGCCGGTGGCGCCGAGGCTGACGGCCGCTGCAAAGCCCGCAGCCCCACGGGCTGTGGGGCCACGCGAGCGGCTGCCAAAGAGCTTTCCAACGAGGCACGGCTTTCCCTCCTGGCTCTTCGGGCGTGGGAGCTGTGGCCAGAGCCGCGGCCCTACCGGAAAATGCTTCGCAGGCTGGCACGGCGGCACCACGTGGGAGGCGGTGGCGCTGAGGCTGATGGCCGCCGCAAAGCCCGCAGCCCCACGGGCTGTGGGGCCACGCGAGCGGCTGCCAAAGAGCTTTCCAACGAGGCACGGCTTTCCCTCCTGGCTCTTCGGGCGTGGGAGCTGTGGCCAGAGCCGCGGCCCTACCGGAAAATGCTTCGCAGGCTGGCTCGGCGGCGCCAGGTGGGCGCCGGTGGCGCCGAGGCTGACGGCCGCCGCAAAGCCCGCAGCCCCACGGGCTGTGGGGCCACGTGAGCGGCTGCCAAAGAGCTTTCCAACGAGGCACGGCTTTCCCTCCTGGCTCTTCGGGCGTGGGAGCTGTGGCCAGAGACGCGGCCCTACCGGAAAATGCTTCGCAGGCTGGCTCGGCGGCGCCAGGTGGGCGCCGGTGGCGCCGAGGCTGACGGCCGCCGCAAAGCCCACATCCCCACGGGCTGTGGGGCCACGCGAGCGGCTGCCAAAGAGCTTTCCAACGAGGCACGGCTTTCCCTCCTGGCTCTTTGGGCGTGGGAGCTGTGGCCAGAGACGCGGCCCTACCGGAAAATGCTTCGCAGGCTGGCGCGGCGGCGCCAGGTGGGCGCCGGTGGCGCCGAGGCTGACGGCCGCCGCAAAGCTCGCAGCCCCACGGGCTGTGGGGCCACGCGAGCGGCTGCCAAAGAGCTTTCCAACGAGGCACGGCTTTCCCTCCTGGCTCTTCGGGCGTGGGAGCTGTGGCCAGAGCCGCGGCCCTACCGGAAAATGCTTCGCAGGCTGGCTCGGCGGCGCCAGGTGGGCGCCGGTAGCGCCGAGGCTGACGGCCGCCGCAAAGCCCGCAGCCCCACGGGCTGTGGGGCCACGCGAGCGGCTGCCAAAGAGGTTTCCAACGAGGCACGGCTTTCCCTCCTGGCTCTTCGGGCGTGGGAGCTGTGGCCAGAGCCGCGGCCCTACCGGAAAATGCTTCGGGGGCTGGCTCGGCGGCGCCAGGTGGGCGCCGGTGGCGCCGAGGCTGACGGCCGCCGCAAAGCCCGCAGCCCCACGGGCTGTGGGGCGACGCGAGCGGCTGCCAAAGAGCTTTCCAATGAGGCACGGCTTTCCCTCCTGGCTCTTCGGGCGTGGGAGCTGTGGCCAGAGCCGCGGCCCTACCGGAAAATGCTTTACAATCTGGCGCGGCGGCGCCAGGTGGGCGCCGGTGGCGCCGAGGCTGATGGCCGCCGCAAAGCCCGCAGCCCCATGGGCTGTGGGGCCATGCGAGCGGCTGCCAAAGAGCTTTCCAACGAGGCACGGCTTTCCCTCCTGGCTCTTCGGGCGTGGGAGCTGTGGCCAGAGACGCGGCCCTACCGGAAAATGCTTCGCAGGCTGGCTCGGCGGCGCCAGGTGGGCGGCGGTGGCGCCGAGGCTGACGGCCGCCGCAAAGCCCACAGCCCCATGGGCTGTGGGGCCACGCGAGCGGCTGCCAAAGAGCTTTCCAACGAGGCACGGCTTTCCCTCCTGGCTCTTCGGGCGTGGGAGCTGTGGCCAGAGACGCGGCCCTACTGGAAAATGCTTCGCAGGCTGGCGCGGCGGCGCCAGGTGGGCGCCCGTAGAGCCGAGGCTGACGGCCGCCGCAAAGCCCGCAGCCCCACGGGCTGTGGGGCCACGCGAGCGGCTGCCAAAGAGCTTTCCAACGAGGCACGGCTTTCCCTCCTGGCTCTTCGGGCGTGGGAGCTGTGGCCAGAGCCGCGGCCCTACCGGAAAATGCTTCGCAGGCTGGCTCGGAGGCGCCAGGTGGGCGCCGGTGGCGCCGAGGCTGACGGCCGCCGCAAAGCCCGCAGCCCCACGGGCTGTGGGGCCACGCGAGCGGCTGCCAAAGAGCTTTCCAAAGAGGCACGGCTTTCCCTCCTGGCTCTTCGGGCGTGGGAGCTGTGGCCAGAGACGCGGCCCTACCCGAAAATGCTTCGCAGGCTGGCTCGGCGGCGCCAGGTGGGCGCCGGTGGCGCCGAGGCTGACGGCCGCCGCAAAGCCCACATCCCCACGGGCTGTGGGGCCACGCGAGCGGCTGCCAAAGAGCTTTCCAACGAGGCACGGCTTTCCCTCCTGGCTCTTCGGGCGTGGGAGCTGTGGCCAGAGACGCGGCCCTACCGGAAAATGCTTCGCAGGCTGGCTCGGCGGCGCCAGGTGGGCGCCGGTGGCGCCGAGGCTGACGGCCGCCGCAAAGCCCGCAGCCCCACGGGCTGTGGGGCCACGCGAGCGGCTGCCAAAGAGCTTTCCAACGAGGCACGGCTTTCCCTCCTGGCTCTTCGGGCGTGGGAGCTGTGGCCAGAGACGCGGCCCTACCGGAAAATGCTTCGCAGGCTGGCTCGGCGGCGCCAGGTGGGCGCCGGTGGCGCCGAGGCTGACGGCCGCCGCAAAGCCCGCAGCCCCACGGGCTGTGGGGCCACGCGAGCGGCTGCCAAAGAGCTTTCCAACGAGGCACGGCTTTCCCTCCTGGCTCTTCGGGCGTGGGAACTGTGGCCAGAGCCGCAGCCCTACCGGAAAATGCTTCGCAGGCTGGCTCGGCAGCGCCAGGTGGGCGCCGGTGGCGCCGAGGCTGACGGCCGCCGCAAAGCCCACAGCCCCACGGGCTGTGGGGCCACGCGAGCGGCTGCCAAAGAGCTTTCCAACGAGGCATGGCTTTCCCTCCTGGCTCTTCGGGCGTGGGAGCTGTTGCCAGAGCCGCGGCCCTACCGGAAAATGCTTCGCAGGCTGGCGCGGCGGCGCCAGGTGGGCGCCAGTGGCGCCGAGGCTGACGGCCGCCGCAAAGCCCGCAGCCCCACGGGCTGTGGGGCCACGCGAGCGGCTGCCAAAGAGCTTTCCAACGAGGCACGGCTTTCCCTCCTGGCTCTTCGGGCGTGGGAGCTGTGGCCAGAGCCGCGGCCCTACCGGAAAATGCTTCGCAGGCTGGCGTGGCGGCGCCAGGTGGGCGCCGGTGGCGCCGAGGCTGATGGCCGCCGCAAAGCCCGCAGCCCCACGTGCTGTGGGGCCACGCGAGAGGCTGCCAAAGAGCTTTCCAACGAGGCACGGCTTTCCCTCCTGGCTCTTCGGGCGTGGGAGCTGTGGCCAGAGCCGCGGCCCTACCGGAAAATGCTTCGCAGGCTGGCGCGGTGGCGCCAGGTGGGCACCGGTGGCGCCGAGGCTGGCGGCCGCCGCAAAGCCCGCAGCCCCACGGGCTGTGGGGCCACACGAGCGGCTGCCAAAGAGCTTTCCAACGAGGCACGGCTTTCCCTCCTGGCTCTTCGGGCGTGGGAGCTGTGGCCAGAGCCGCGGCCCTACCGGAAAATGCTTCGCAATCTGGCGCGGCGGCGCCAGGTGGGCGCCGGTGGCGCCGAGGCTGATGGCCGCCGCAAAGCCCGCAGCCCCATGGGCTGTGGGGCCATGCGAGCGGCTGCCAAAGAGCTTTCCAACGAGGCACGGCTTTCCCTCCTGGCTCTTCGGGCGTGGGAGCTGTGGCCAGAGACGCGGCCCTACCGGAAAATGCTTCGCAGGCTGGCTCGGCGGCGCCAGGTGGGCGGCGGTGGCGCCGAGGCTGACGGCCGCCGCAAAGCCCACAGCCCCATGGGCTGTGGGGCCACGCGAGCGGCTGCCAAAGAGCTTTCCAACGAGGCACGGCTTTCCCTCCTGGCTCTTCGGGCGTGGGAGCTGTGGCCAGAGACGCGGCCCTACTGGAAAATGCTTCGCAGGCTGGCGCGGCGGCGCCAGGTGGGCGCCCGTAGAGCCGAGGCTGACGGCCGCCGCAAAGCCCGCAGCCCCACGGGCTGTGGGGCCACGCGAGCGGCTGCCAAAGAGCTTTCCAACGAGGCACGGCTTTCCCTTCTGGCTCTTCGGGCGTGGGAGCTGTGGCCAGAGCCGCGGCCCTACCGGAAAATGCTTTGCAGGCTGGCGCGGCGGCGCCAGGTGGGCGCCGGTGGCGCCGAGGCTGATGGCCGCCGCAAAGCCCGCAGCCCCACGGGCTGTGGGGCCACGCGAGCGGCTGCCAAAGAGCTTTCCAACGAGGCACGGCTTTCCCTCCTGGCTCTTCGGGCGTGGGAGCTGTGGCCAGACACGCGGCCCTACCGGAAAATGCTTCGCAGGCTGGCGCGGTGGCACCACGTGGGCGCCGGTGGCGCCAAGGCTGACGGCCGCCGCAAAGCCCGCAGCCCCACGGGCTGTGGGGCCACGCGAGTGGCTGCCAAAGAGCTTTCCAACGAGGCACGGCTTTCCCTCCTGGCTCTTCGGGCGTGGGAACTGTGGCCAGAGCCGCAGCCCTACCGGAAAATGCTTCGCAGGCTGGCTCGGCAGCGCCAGGTGGGCGCCGGTGGCGCCGAGGCTGACGGCCGCCGCAAAGCCCACAGCCCCACGGGCTGTGGGGCCACGCGAGCGGCTGCCAAAGAGCTTTCCAACGAGGCATGGCTTTCCCTCCTGGCTCTTCGGGCGTGGGAGCTGTGGCCAGAGCCGCGGCCCTACCGGAAAATGCTTCGCAGGCTGGCGCGGCAGCGCCACGTGGGCGCCAGTGGCGCCGAGGCTGACGGCCGCCGCAAAGCCCGCAGCCCCACGGGCTGTGGGGCCACGCGAGCGGCTGCCAAAGAGCTTTCCAACGAGGCACGGCTTTCCCTCCTGGCTCTTCGGGCGTGGGAGCTGTGGCCAGAGCCGCGGCCCTACCGGAAAATGCTTCGCAGGCTGGCGTGGCGGCGCCAGGTGGGCGCCGGTGGCGCCGAGGCTGATGGCCGCCGCAAAGCCCGCAGCCCCACGTGCTGTGGGGCCACGCGAGAGGCTGCCAAAGAGCTTTCCAACGAGGCACGGCTTTCCCTCCTGGCTCTTCGGGCGTGGGAGCTGTGGCCAGAGCCGCGGCCCTACCGGAAAATGCTTCGCAGGCTGGCGCGGTGGCGCCAGGTGGGCACCGGTGGCGCCGAGGCTGGCGGCCGCCGCAAAGCCCGCAGCCCCACGGGCTGTGGGGCCACACGAGCGACTGCCAAAGAGCTTTCCAACGAGGCACGGCTTTCCCTCCTGGCTCTTCGGGCGTGGGAGCTGTGGCCAGAGCCGCGGCCCTACCGGAAAATGCTTCGCAGGCTGGCGCGGCAGCGCCACGTGGGCGCCGGTGGCGCCGAGGCTGACGGCCGCTGCAAAGCCCGCAGCCCCACGGGCTGTGGGGCCACGCGAGCGGCTGCCAAAGAGCTTTCCAACGAGGCACGGCTTTCCCTCCTGGCTCTTCGGGCGTGGGAGCTGTGGCCAGAGCCGCGGCCCTACCGGAAAATGCTTCGCAGGCTGGCTCGGCGGCGCCAGGTGGGCGCCGGTGGCGCCGAGGCTGACGGCCGCCGCAAAGCCCGCAGCCCCACGGGCTGTGGGGCCACGTGAGCGGCTGCCAAAGAGCTTTCCAACGAGGCACGGCTTTCCCTCCTGGCTCTTCGGGCGTGGGAGCTGTGGCCAGAGACGCGGCCCTACCCGAAAATGCTTCGCAGGCTGGCTCGGCGGCGCCAGGTGGGCGCCGGTGGCGCCGAGGCTGACGGCCGCCGCAAAGCCCACATCCCCACGGGCTGTGGGGCCACGCGAGCGGCTGCCAAAGAGCTTTCCAACGAGGCACGGCTTTCCCTCCTGGCTCTTTGGGCGTGGGAGCTGTGGCCAGAGACGCGGCCCTACCGGAAAATGCTTCGCAGGCTGGCGCGGCGGCGCCAGGTGGGCGCCGGTGGCGCCGAGGCTGACGGCCGCCGCAAAGCTCGCAGCCCCACGGGCTGTGGGGCCACGCGAGCGGCTGCCAAAGAGCTTTCCAACGAGGCACGGCTTTCCCTCCTGGCTCTTCGGGCGTGGGAGCTGTGGCCAGAGCCGCGGCCCTACCGGAAAATGCTTCGCAGGCTGGCTCGGCGGCGCCAGGTGGGCGCCGGTAGCGCCGAGGCTG
The DNA here is from genome assembly GCF_964199755.1 of Larus michahellis. NCBI lineage: Eukaryota > Metazoa > Chordata > Aves > Charadriiformes > Laridae > Larus > Larus michahellis. Next base: position 6,504,025 of record NC_133917.1, on the reverse strand, counting down.
ACGGCCGCCGCAAAGCCCGCAGCCCCACGGGCTGTGGGGCCACGCGAGCGGCTGCCAAAGAGGTTTCCAACGAGGCACGGCTTTCCCTCCTGGCTCTTCGGGCGTGGGAGCTGTGGCCAGAGCCGCGGCCCTACCGGAAAATGCTTCGGGGGCTGGCTCGGCGGCGCCAGGTGGGCGCCGGTGGCGCCGAGGCTGACGGCCGCCGCAAAGCCCGCAGCCCCACGGGCTGTGGGGCCACGCGAGCGGCTGCCAAAGAGCTTTCCAATGAGGCACGGCTTTCCCTCCTGGCTCTTCGGGCGTGGGAGCTGTGGCCAGAGCCGCGGCCCTACCGGAAAATGCTTTACAATCTGGCGCGGCGGCGCCAGGTGGGCGCCGGTGGCGCCGAGGCTGATGGCCGCCGCAAAGCCCGCAGCCCCATGGGCTGTGGGGCCATGCGAGCGGCTGCCAAAGAGCTTTCCAACGAGGCACGGCTTTCCCTCCTGGCTCTTCGGGCGTGGGAGCTGTGGCCAGAGACGCAGCCCTACCGGAAAATGCTTCGCAGGCTGGCTCGGCGGCGCCAGGTGGGCGGCGGTGGCGCCGAGGCTGACGGCCGCCGCAAAGCCCACAGCCCCATGGGCTGTGGGGCCACGCGAGCGGCTGCCAAAGAGCTTTCCAACGAGGCACGGCTTTCCCTCCTGGCTCTTCGGGCGTGGGAGCTGTGGCCAGAGACGCGGCCCTACTGGAAAATGCTTCGCAGGCTGGCGCGGCGGCGCCAGGTGGGCGCCCGTAGAGCCGAGGCTGACGGCCGCCGCAAAGCCCGCAGCCCCACGGGCTGTGGGGCCACGCGAGCGGCTGCCAAAGAGCTTTCCAACGAGGCACGGCTTTCCCTCCTGGCTCTTCGGGCGTGGGAGCTGTGGCCAGAGCCGCGGCCCTACCGGAAAATGCTTCGCAGGCTGGCTCGGAGGCGCCAGGTGGGCGCCGGTGGCGCCGAGGCTGACGGCCGCCGCAAAGCCCGCAGCCCCACGGGCTGTGGGGCCACGCGAGCGGCTGCCAAAGAGCTTTCCAAAGAGGCACGGCTTTCCCTCCTGGCTCTTCGGGCGTGGGAGCTGTGGCCAGAGACGCGGCCCTACCCGAAAATGCTTCGCAGGCTGGCTCGGCGGCGCCAGGTGGGCGCCGGTGGCGCCGAGGCTGACGGCCGCCGCAAAGCCCACATCCCCACGGGCTGTGGGGCCACGCGAGCGGCTGCCAAAGAGCTTTCCAACGAGGCACGGCTTTCCCTCCTGGCTCTTCGGGCGTGGGAGCTGTGGCCAGAGACGCGGCCCTACCGGAAAATGCTTCGCAGGCTGGCGCGGCGGCGCCAGGTGGGCGCCGGTGGCGCCGAGGCTGACGGCCGCCGCAAAGCCCGCAGCCCCACGGGCTGTGGGGCCACGCGAGCGGCTGCCAAAGAGCTTTCCAACGAGGCACGGCTTTCCCTCCTGGCTCTTCGGGCGTGGGAGCTGTGGCCAGAGACGCGGCCCTACCGGAAAATGCTTCGCAGGCTGGCTCGGCGGCGCCAGGTGGGCGCCGGTGGCGCCGAGGCTGACGGCCGCCGCAAAGCCCGCAGCCCCACGGGCTGTGGGGCCACGCGAGCGGCTGCCAAAGAGGTTTCCAACGAGGCACGGCTTTCCCTCCTGGCTCTTCGGGCGTGGGAGCTGTGGCCAGAGCCGCGGCCCTACCGGAAAATGCTTCGCAGGCTGGCTCGGCGGCGCCAGGTGGGCGCCGGTGGCGCCGAGGCTGACGGCCGCCGCAAAGCCCGCAGCCCCACGGGCTGTGGGGCGACGCGAGCGGCTACCAAAGAGCTTTCCAACGAGGCACGGCTTTCCCTCCTGGCTCTTCGGGCGTGGGAGCTGTGGCCAGAGCCGCGGCCCTACCGGAAAATGCTTCGCAATCTGGCGCGGCGGCGCCAGGTGGGCGCCGGTGGCGCCGAGGCTGACGGCCGCCGCAAAGCCCGCAGCCCCATGGGCTGTGGGGCCATGCGAGCGGCTGCCAAAGAGCTTTCCAACGAGGCACGGCTTTCCCTCCTGGCTCTTCGGGCGTGGGAGCTGTGGCCAGAGACGCGGCCCTACCGGAAAATGCTTCGCAGGCTGGCTCGGCGGCGCCAGGTGGGCGGCGGTGGCGCCGAGGCTGACGGCCGCCGCAAAGCCCACAGCCCCACGGGCTGTGGGGCCACGCGAGCGGCTGCCAAAGAGCTTTCCAACGAGGCACGGCTTTCCCTCCTGGCTCTTCGGGCGTGGGAGCTGTGGCCAGAGACGCGGCCCTACTGGAAAATGCTTCGCAGGCTGGCGCGGCGGCGCCAGGTGGGCGCCCGTAGAGCCGAGGCTGACGGCCGCCGCAAAGCCCGCAGCCCCACGGGCTGTGGGGCCACGCGAGCGGCTGCCAAAGAGCTTTCCAACGAAGCACGGCTTTCCCTCCTGGCTCTTCGGGCGTGGGAGCTGTGGCCAGAGCCGCGGCCCTACCGGAAAATGCTTCGCAGGCTCGCTCGGCGGCGCCAGGTGGGCGCCGGTGGCGCCGAGGCTGACGGCCGCCGCAAAGCCCGCAGCCCCACGGGCTGTGGGTCCACGCGAGCGGCTGCCAAAGAGCTTTCCAACGAGGCACGGCTTTCCCTCCTGGCTCTTCGGGCGTTGGAGCTGTGGCCAGAGACGCGGCCCTACCGGAAAATGCTTCGCAGGCTGGCGCGGCGGCGCCAGGTGGGCGGCGGTGGTGCCGAGGCTGACGGCCGCCGCAAAGCCCGCAGCCCCACGGGCTGTGGGGCCACGCGAGCCGCTGCCAAAGAGCTTTCCAACGAGGCACGGCTTTCCCTCCTGGCTCTTCGGGCGTGGGAGCTGTGGCCAGAGACGCGGCCCTACCGAAAAATGCTTCGCAGGCTGGCGCGGCGGCGCCAGGTGGGCGGCGGTGGCGCCGAGGCTGACGGCCGCCGCAAAGCCCGCAGCCCCACGGGCTGTGGGGCCACGTGAGCGGCTGCCAAAGAGCTTTCCAACGAGGCACGGCTTTCCCTCCTGGCTCTTCGGGCGTGGGAGCTGTGGCCAGAGACGCGGCCCTACCGGAAAATGCTTCGCAGGCTGGCACGGCGGCACCACGTGGGCGCCGGTGGCGCCGAGGCTGACGGCCGCCGCAAAGCCCGCAGCCCCACGGGCTGTGGGGCCACGCGAGCGGCTGCCAAAGAGCTTTCCAACGAGGCACGGCTTTCCCTCCTGGCTCTTCGGGCGTGGGAGCTGTGGCCAGAGCCGCGGCCCTACCGGAAAATGCTTCGGGGGCTGGCTCGGCGGCGCCAGGTGGGCGCCGGTGGCGCCGAGGCTGACGGCCGCCGCAAAGCCCGCAGCCCCACGGGCTGTGGGGCGACGCGAGCGGCTGCCAAAGAGCTTTCCAATGAGGCACGGCTTTCCCTCCTGGCTCTTCGGGCGTGGGAGCTGTGGCCAGAGCCGCGGCCCTACCGGAAAATGCTTTACAATCTGGCGCGGCGGCGCCAGGTGGGCGCCGGTGGCGCCGAGGCTGATGGCCGCCGCAAAGCCCGCAGCCCCATGGGCTGTGGGGCCATGCGAGCGGCTGCCAAAGAGCTTTCCAACGAGGCACGGCTTTCCCTCCTGGCTCTTCGGGCGTGGGAGCTGTGGCCAGAGACGCGGCCCTACCGGAAAATGCTTCGCAGGCTGGCTCGGCGGCGCCAGGTGGGCGGCGGTGGCGCCGAGGCTGACGGCCGCCGCAAAGCCCACAGCCCCATGGGCTGTGGGGCCACGCGAGCGGCTGCCAAAGAGCTTTCCAACGAGGCACGGCTTTCCCTCCTGGCTCTTCGGGCGTGGGAGCTGTGGCCAGAGACGCGGCCCTACTGGAAAATGCTTCGCAGGCTGGCGCGGCGGCGCCAGGTGGGCGCCCGTAGAGCCGAGGCTGACGGCCGCCGCAAAGCCCGCAGCCCCACGGGCTGTGGGGCCACGCGAGCGGCTGCCAAAGAGCTTTCCAACGAGGCACGGCTTTCCCTCCTGGCTCTTCGGGCGTGGGAGCTGTGGCCAGAGCCGCGGCCCTACCGGAAAATGCTTCGCAGGCTGGCTCGGAGGCGCCAGGTGGGCGCCGGTGGCGCCGAGGCTGACGGCCGCCGCAAAGCCCGCAGCCCCACGGGCTGTGGGGCCACGCGAGCGGCTGCCAAAGAGCTTTCCAAAGAGGCACGGCTTTCCCTCCTGGCTCTTCGGGCGTGGGAGCTGTGGCCAGAGACGCGGCCCTACCCGAAAATGCTTCGCAGGCTGGCTCGGCGGCGCCAGGTGGGCGCCGGTGGCGCCGAGGCTGACGGCCGCCGCAAAGCCCACATCCCCACGGGCTGTGGGGCCACGCGAGCGGCTGCCAAAGAGCTTTCCAACGAGGCACGGCTTTCCCTCCTGGCTCTTCGGGCGTGGGAGCTGTGGCCAGAGACGCGGCCCTACCGGAAAATGCTTCGCAGGCTGGCGCGGCGGCGCCAGGTGGGCGCCGGTGGCGCCGAGGCTGACGGCCGCCGCAAAGCCCGCAGCCCCACGGGCTGTGGGGCCACGCGAGCGGCTGCCAAAGAGGTTTCCAACGAGGCACGGCTTTCCCTCCTGGCTCTTCGGGCGTGGGAGCTGTGGCCAGAGACGCGGCCCTACCGGAAAATGCTTCGCAGGCTGGCTCGGCGGCGCCAGGTGGGCGCCGGTGGCGCCGAGGCTGACGGCCGCCGCAAAGCCCGCAGCCCCACGGGCTGTGGGGCCACGCGAGCGGCTGCCAAAGAGGTTTCCAACGAGGCACGGCTTTCCCTCCTGGCTCTTCGGGCGTGGGAGCTGTGGCCAGAGCCGCGGCCCTACCGGAAAATGCTTCGCAGGCTGGCTCGGCGGCGCCAGGTGGGCGCCGGTGGCGCCGAGGCTGACGGCCGCCGCAAAGCCCGCAGCCCCACGGGCTGTGGGGCGACGCGAGCGGCTACCAAAGAGCTTTCCAACGAGGCACGGCTTTCCCTCCTGGCTCTTCGGGCGTGGGAGCTGTGGCCAGAGACGCGGCCCTACCGGAAAATGCTTCGCAATCTGGCGCGGCGGCGCCAGGTGGGCGCCGGTGGCGCCGAGGCTGACGGCCGCCGCAAAGCCCGCAGCCCCATGGGCTGTGGGGCCATGCGAGCGGCTGCCAAAGAGCTTTCCAACGAGGCACGGCTTTCCCTCCTGGCTCTTCGGGCGTGGGAGCTGTGGCCAGAGACGCGGCCCTACCGGAAAATGCTTCGCAGGCTGGCTCGGCGGCGCCAGGTGGGCGGCGGTGGCGCCGAGGCTGACGGCCGCCGCAAAGCCCACAGCCCCACGGGCTGTGGGGCCACGCGAGCGGCTGCCAAAGAGCTTTCCAACGAGGCACGGCTTTCCCTCCTGGCTCTTCGGGCGTGGGAGCTGTGGCCAGAGACGCGGCCCTACTGGAAAATGCTTCGCAGGCTGGCGCGGCGGCGCCAGGTGGGCGCCCGTAGAGCCGAGGCTGACGGCCGCCGCAAAGCCCGCAGCCCCACGGGCTGTGGGGCCACGCGAGCGGCTGCCAAAGAGCTTTCCAACGAAGCACGGCTTTCCCTCCTGGCTCTTCGGGCGTGGGAGCTGTGGCCAGAGCCGCGGCCCTACCGGAAAATGCTTCGCAGGCTCGCTCGGCGGCGCCAGGTGGGCGCTGGTGGCGCCGAGGCTGACGGCCGCCGCAAAGCCCGCAGCCCCACGGGCTGTGGGGCCACGCGAGCGGCTGCCAAAGAGCTTTCCAACGAGGCACGGCTTTCCCTCCTGGCTCTTCGGGCGTTGGAGCTGTGGCCAGAGACGCGGCCCTACCGGAAAATGCTTCGCAGGCTGGCGCGGCGGCGCCAGGTGGGCGGCGGTGGTGCCGAGGCTGACGGCCGCCGCAAAGCCCGCAGCCCCACGGGCTGTGGGGCCACGCGAGCCGCTGCCAAAGAGCTTTCCAACGAGGCACGGCTTTCCCTCCTGGCTCTTCGGGCGTGGGAGCTGTGGCCAGAGACGCGGCCCTACCGAAAAATGCTTCGCAGGCTGGCGCGGCGGCGCCAGGTGGGCGGCGGTGGCGCCGAGGCTGACGGCCGCCGCAAAGCCCGCAGCCCCACGGGCTGTGGGGCCACGTGAGCGGCTGCCAAAGAGCTTTCCAACGAGGCACGGCTTTCCCTCCTGGCTCTTCGGGCGTGGGAGCTGTGGCCAGAGACGCGGCCCTACCGGAAAATGCTTCGCAGGCTGGCACGGCGGCACCACGTGGGCGCCGGTGGCGCCGAGGCTGACGGCCGCCGCAAAGCCCGCAGCCCCACGGGCTGTGGGGCCACGCGAGCGGCTGCCAAAGAGCTTTCCAACGAGGCACGGCTTTCCCTCCTGGCTCTTCGGGCGTGGGAGCTGTGGCCAGAGACGCGGCCCTACCGGAAAATGCTTCGCAATCTGGCGCGGCGGCACCACGTGGGCGGCGGTGGCGCCGAGGCTGACGGCCGCCGGAAAGCCCGCAGCCCCACGGGCTGTGGGGCCACGCGAGCGGCTGCCAAAGAGCTTTCCAACGAGGCACGGCTTTCCCTCCTGGCTCTTCGGGCGTGGGAGCTGTGGCCAGAGCCGCGGCCCTACCGGAAAATGCTTCGCAGGCTGGCTCGGCGACGCCAGGTGGGCGGCGGTGGCGCCGAGGCGGACGGCCGCCGCAAAGCCCGCAGCCCCACGGGCTGTGGGGCCACGCGAGCCCCTGCCAAAGAGCTTTCCAACGAGGCACGGCTTTCCCTCCTGGCTCTTCGGGCGTGGGAGCTGTGCCAGAGACGTGGCCCTACCCGAAAATGCTTCGCAGGCTGGCGCGGCGGCGTCACGTGGGCGCCGGTGGCGCCGAGGCTGACGGCCGCCGCAAAGCCCGCAGCCCCACGGGCTGTGGGGCCACGCGAGCCCCTGCCAAAGAGCTTTCCAACGAGGCACGGCTTTCCCTCCTGGCTCTTCGGGCGTGGGAGCTGTGGCCAGAGCCGCGACCCTACCGGAAAATGCTTCGCAATCTGGCGCGGCAGCACCACGTGAGCGGCGGTGGCGCCGAGGCTGACGGCCGCCGCAAAGCCCGCAGCCCCACGGGCTGTGGGGCCACGCGAGCGGCTGCCAAAGAGCTTTCCAACGAGGCACGGCTTTCCCTCCTGGCTCTTCGGGCGTGGGAGCTGTGGCCAGAGCCGCGGCCCTACCGGAAAATGCTTCGGGGGCTGGCGCGGCGACGCCAGGTGGGCGGCGGTGGCGCCGAGGCTGACGGCCGCCGCAAAGCCCGCAGCCCCACGGGCTGTGGGGCCACGTGAGCGGCTGCCAAAGAGCTTTCCAACGAGGCACGGCTTTCCCTCCTGGCTCTTCGGGCGTGGGAGCTGTGGCCAGAGCCGCGGCCCTACCGGAAAATGCTTCACAGGCTGGCGCGGCGGCGCCACGTGGGCGCCAGTGGCACCGAGGCTGATGGTCGCCGCAAAGCTCGCAGCCCCACGGGCTGTGGGGCCACGCGAGCGGCTGCCAAAGAGGTTTCCAACGAGGCACGGCTTTCCCTCCTGGCTCTTCGGGCGTGGGAGCTGTGGCCAGAGCCACGGCCCTACCGGAAAATGCTTCGCAATCTGGCGCGGCAGCACCACGTGAGCGGCGGTGGCGCCGAGGCTGACGGCCGCCGCAAAGCCCGCAGCCCCACGGGCTGTGGGGCCACGCGAGCGGCTGCCAAAGAGCTTTCCAACGAGGCACGGCTTTCCCTCCTGGCTCTTCGGGCGTGGGAGCTGTGGCCAGAGCCGCGGCCCTACCGGAAAATGCTTCGCAGGCTGGCTCGGCGGCGCCAGGTGGGCGGCGGTGGCGCCGAGGCTGACGGCCGCCGCAAAGCCCACAGCCCCACGGGCTGTGGGGCCACGCGAGCGGCTGCCAAAGAGCTTTCCAACGAGGCACGGCTTTCCCTCCTGGCTCTTCGGGCGTGGGAGCTGTGGCCAGAGACGCGGCCCTACCGGAAAATGCTTCGCAGGCTGGCGCGGCGGCGCCAGGTGGGCGACGGTGGCGCCGAGGCTGACGGCCGCCGCAAAGCCCACAGCCCCACGGGCTGTGGGGCCACGCGAGCGGCTGCCAAAGAGCTTTCCAACGAGGCACGGCTTTCCCTCCTGGCTCTTCGGGCGTGGGAGCTGTGGCCAGAGCCGCGGCCCTACCGGAAAATGCTTCAGGGGCTGGCCCGGCGACGCCAGGTGGGCGGCGGTGGCGCCGAGGCTGACGGCCGCCGCAAAGCCCGCAGCCCCACGGGCTGTGGGGCCACGTGAGCGGCTGCCAAAGAGCTGTCCAACGAGGCACGGCTTTCCCTCCTGGCTCCTCGGGCGTGGGAGCTGTGGCCAGAGCCGCAGCCCTACCGGAAAATGCTTCACAGGCTGGCGCGGCGGCGCCACGTGGGCGCCGGTGGCGCCGTGGCTGATGGTCGCCGCAAAGCTCGCAGCCCCACGGGCTGTGGGGCCACGCGAGCGGCTGCCAAAGAGCTTTCCAACGAGGCACGGCTTTCCCTCCTGGCTCTTCGGGCGTGGGAGCTGTGGCCAGAGCCGCGGCCCTACCGGAAAATGCTTCGCAATCTGGCGCGGCAGCACCACGTGAGCGGCGGTGGCGCCGAGGCTGACGGCCGCCGCAAAGCCCGCAGCCCCACGGGCTGTGGGGCCACGCGAGCGGCTGCCAAAGAGCTTTCCAACGAGGCACGGCTTTCCCTCCTGGCTCTTCGGGCGTGCGAGCTGTGGCCAGAGCCGCGGCCCTACCGGAAAATGCTTCGCAGGCTGGCTCGGCGGCGCCAGGTGGGCGGCGGTGGCGCCGAGGCTGACGGCCGCCGCAAAGCCCACAGCCCCACGGGCTGTGGGGCCACGCGAGCGGCTGCCAAAGAGCTTTCCAACGAGGCACGGCTTTCCCTCCTGGCTCTTCGGGCGTGGGAGCTGTGGCCAGAGACGCGGCCCTACCGGAAAATGCTTCGCAGGCTGGCGCGGCGGCGCCAGGTGGGCGACGGTGGCGCCGAGGCTGACGGCCGCCGCAAAGCCCACAGCCCCACGGGCTGTGGGGCCACGCGAGCGGCTGCCAAAGAGCTTTCCAACGAGGCACGGCTTTCCCTCCTGGCTCTTCGGGCGTGGGAGCTGTGGCCAGAGCCGCGGCCCTACCGGAAAATGCTTCGGGGGCTGGCCCGGCGACGCCAGGTGGGCGGCGGTGGCGCCGAGGCTGACGGCCGCCGCAAAGCCCGCAGCCCCACGGGCTGTGGGGCCACGTGAGCGGCTGCCAAAGAGCTGTCCAACGAGGCACGGCTTTCCCTCCTGGCTCCTCGGGCGTGGGAGCTGTCGTCAGAGCCGCAGCCCTACCGGAAAATGCTTCACAGGCTGGCGCGGCGGCGCCACGTGGGCGCCGGTGGCGCCGTGGCTGATGGTCGCCGCAAAGCTCGCAGCCCCACGGGCTGTGGGGCCACGCGAGCGGCTGCCAAAGAGCTTTCCAACGAGGCACGGCTTTCCCTCCTGGCTCTTCGGGCGTGGGACCTGTGGCCAGAGCCGCGGCCCTAACGGAAAATGCTTCGCAATCTGGCACGGCGGCACCACGTGGGCGGCGGTGGCGCCGAGGCTGACGGCTGCCGCAAAGCCCGCAGCCCCACGGGCTGTGGGGCCACGCGAGCGGCTGCCAAAGAGCTTTCCAACGAGGCACGGCTTTCCCTCCTGGCTCTTCGGGCGTGGGAGCTGTGGCCAGAGCCGCGGCCCTACCGGAAAATGCTTCGCAGGCTGGCTCGGCGGCGCCAGGTGGGCGGCGGTGGCGCCGAGGCTGACGGCCGCCGCAAAGCCCACATCCCCACGGGCTGTGGGGCCACGCGAGCGGCTGCCAAAGAGCTTTCCAACGAGGCACGGCTTTCCCTCCTGGCTCTTCGGGCGTGGGAGCTGTGGCCAGAGACGCGGCCCTACCAGAAAATGCTTCGCAGGCTGGCGCGGCGGCGCCAGGTGGGCGCCGGTGGCGCCGAGGCTGACGGCCGCCGCAAAGCCTGCAGCCCCACGGGCTGTGGGGCCACGCGAGCGGCTGCCAAAGAGCTTTCCAACGAGGCACGGCTTTCCCTCCTGGCTCTTCGGGCGTGGGAGCTGTGGCCAGAGCCGCGGCCCTACCGGAAAATGCTTCGCAGGCTGGCTCGGCGGCGCCAGGTGGGCGCCGGTAGCGCCGAGGCTGACGGCCGCCGCAAAGCCCGCAGCCCCACGGGCTGTGGGGCCACGCGAGCGGCTGCCAAAGAGGTTTCCAACGAGGCACGGCTTTCCCTCCTGGCTCTTCGGGCGTGGGAGCTGTGGCCAGAGCCGCGGCCCTACCGGAAAATGCTTCGGGGGCTGGCGCGGCGGCGCCAGGTGGGCGCCGGTGGCGCCGAGGCTGACGGCCGCCGCAAAGCCCGCAGCCCCACGGGCTGTGGGGCCACGCGAGCGGCTGCCAAAGAGCTTTCCAACGAGGCACGGCTTTCCCTCCTGGCTCTTCGGGCGTGGGAGCTGTGGCCAGAGCCGCGGCCCTACCGGAAAATGCTTCGCAATCTGGCGCGGCGGCGCCAGGTGGGCGCCGGTGGCGCCGAGGCTGACGGCCGCCGCAAAGCCCGCAGCCCCACGGGCTGTGGGGCCATGCGAGCGGCTGCCAAAGAGCTTTCCAACGAGGCACGGCTTTCCCACCTGGCTCTTCGGGCGTGGGAGCTGTGGCCAGAGACGCGGCCCTACCCGAAAATGCTTCGCAGGCTGGCTCGGCGGCGCCAGGTGGGCGGCGGTGGCGCCGAGGCTGACGGCCGCCGCAAAGCCCACAGCCCCACGGGCTGTGGGGCCACGCGAGCGGCTGCCAAAGAGCTTTCCAACGAGGCACGGCTTTCCCTCCTGGCTCTTCGGGCGTGGGAGCTGTGGCCAGAGCCGCGGCCCTACCCGAAAATGCTTCGCAGGCTGGCTCGGCGGCGCCAGGTGGGCGCCGGTGCCGCCGAGGCTGACGGCCGCCGCAAAGCCCGCAGCCCCACGGGCTGTGGGGCCACGCGAGCGGCTGCCAAAGAGCTTTCCAACGAGGCACGGCTTTCCCTCCTGGCTCTTCGGGCGTGGGAGCTGTGGCCAGAGACGCGGCCCTACTGGAAAATGCTTCGCAGGCTGGCGCGGCGGCGCCTGGTGGGCGCCCGTAGAGCCGAGGCTGACGGCCGCCGGAAAGCCCGCAGCCCCACGGGCTGTGGGGCCACGCGAGCGGCTGCCAAAGAGCTTTCCAACGAGGCACGGCTTTCCCTCCTGGCTCTTCGGGCGTGGGAGCTGTGGCCAGAGCCGCGGCCCTACCGGAAAATGCTTCGCAGGCTGGCGCGGCGGCGCCAGGTGGGCGGCGGTGGCGCCGAGGCTGACGGCCGCCGCAAAGCCCGCAGCCCCACGGGCTGTGGGGCCACGTGAGCGGCTGCCAAAGAGCTGTCCAACGAGGCACGGCTTTCCCTCCTGGCTCCTCGGGCGTGGGAGCTGTGGCCAGAGCCGCAGCCCTACCGGAAAATGCTTCACAGGCTGGCGCGGCGGCGCCACGTGGGCGCCGGTGGCGCCGTGGCTGATGGTCGCCGCAAAGCTCGCAGCCCCACGGGCTGTGGGGCCACGCGAGCGGCTGCCAAAGAGCTTTCCAACGAGGCACGGCTTTCCCTCCTGGCTCTTCGGGCGTGGGAGCTGTGGCCAGAGCCGCGGCCCTACCGGAAAATGCTTCGCAATCTGGCGCGGCAGCACCACGTGAGCGGCGGTGGCGCCGAGGCTGACGGCCGCCGCAAAGCCCGCAGCCCCACGGGCTGTGGGGCCACGCGAGCGGCTGCCAAAGAGCTTTCCAACGAGGCACGGCTTTCCCTCCTGGCTCTTCGGGCGTGCGAGCTGTGGCCAGAGCCGCGGCCCTACCGGAAAATGCTTCGCAGGCTGGCTCGGCGGCGCCAGGTGGGCGGCGGTGGCGCCGAGGCTGACGGCCGCCGCAAAGCCCACAGCCCCACGGGCTGTGGGGCCACGCGAGCGGCTGCCAAAGAGCTTTCCAACGAGGCACGGCTTTCCCTCCTGGCTCTTCGGGCGTGGGAGCTGTGGCCAGAGACGCGGCCCTACCGGAAAATGCTTCGCAGGCTGGCGCGGCGGCGCCAGGTGGGCGACGGTGGCGCCGAGGCTGACGGCCGCCGCAAAGCCCACAGCCCCACGGGCTGTGGGGCCACGCGAGCGGCTGCCAAAGAGCTTTCCAACGAGGCACGGCTTTCCCTCCTGGCTCTTCGGGCGTGGGAGCTGTGGCCAGAGCCGCGGCCCTACCGGAAAATGCTTCGGGGGCTGGCCCGGCGACGCCAGGTGGGCGGCGGTGGCGCCGAGGCTGACGGCCGCCGCAAAGCCCGCAGCCCCACGGGCTGTGGGGCCACGTGAGCGGCTGCCAAAGAGCTGTCCAACGAGGCACGGCTTTCCCTCCTGGCTCCTCGGGCGTGGGAGCTGTCGTCAGAGCCGCAGCCCTACCGGAAAATGCTTCACAGGCTGGCGCGGCGGCGCCACGTGGGCGCCGGTGGCGCCGTGGCTGATGGTCGCCGCAAAGCTCGCAGCCCCACGGGCTGTGGGGCCACGCGAGCGGCTGCCAAAGAGCTTTCCAACGAGGCACGGCTTTCCCTCCTGGCTCTTCGGGCGTGGGACCTGTGGCCAGAGCCGCGGCCCTAACGGAAAATGCTTCGCAATCTGGCACGGCGGCACCACGTGGGCGGCGGTGGCGCCGAGGCTGACGGCTGCCGCAAAGCCCGCAGCCCCACGGGCTGTGGGGCCACGCGAGCGGCTGCCAAAGAGCTTTCCAACGAGGCACGGCTTTCCCTCCTGGCTCTTCGGGCGTGGGAGCTGTGGCCAGAGCCGCGGCCCTACCGGAAAATGCTTCGCAGGCTGGCTCGGCGGCGCCAGGTGGGCGGCGGTGGCGCCGAGGCTGACGGCCGCCGCAAAGCCCACATCCCCACGGGCTGTGGGGCCACGCGAGCGGCTGCCAAAGAGCTTTCCAACGAGGCACGGCTTTCCCTCCTGGCTCTTCGGGCGTGGGAGCTGTGGCCAGAGACGCGGCCCTACCAGAAAATGCTTCGCAGGCTGGCGCGGCGGCGCCAGGTGGGCGCCGGTGGCGCCGAGGCTGACGGCCGCCGCAAAGCCCGCAGCCCCACGGGCTGTGGGGCCACGCGAGCGGCTGCCAAAGAGCTTTCCAACGAGGCACGGCTTTCCCTCCTGGCTCTTCGGGCGTGGGAGCTGTGGCCAGAGCCGCGGCCCTACCGGAAAATGCTTCGCAGGCTGGCTCGGCGGCGCCAGGTGGGCGCCGGTAGCGCCGAGGCTGACGGCCGCCGCAAAGCCCGCAGCCCCACGGGCTGTGGGGCCACGCGAGCGGCTGCCAAAGAGGTTTCCAACGAGGCACGGCTTTCCCTCCTGGCTCTTCGGGCGTGGGAGCTGTGGCCAGAGCCGCGGCCCTACCGGAAAATGCTTCGGGGGCTGGCGCGGCGGCGCCAGGTGGGCGCCGGTGGCGCCGAGGCTGACGGCCGCCGCAAAGCCCGCAGCCCCACGGGCTGTGGGGCCACGCGAGCGGCTGCCAAAGAGCTTTCCAACGAGGCACGGCTTTCCCTCCTGGCTCTTCGGGCGTGGGAGCTGTGGCCAGAGCCGCGGCCCTACCGGAAAATGCTTCGCAATCTGGCGCGGCGGCGCCAGGTGGGCGCCGGTGGCGCCGAGGCTGACGGCCGCCGCAAAGCCCGCAGCCCCACGGGCTGTGGGGCCATGCGAGCGGCTGCCAAAGAGCTTTCCAACGAGGCACGGCTTTCCCACCTGGCTCTTCGGGCGTGGGAGCTGTGGCCAGAGACGCGGCCCTACCCGAAAATGCTTCGCAGGCTGGCTCGGCGGCGCCAGGTGGGCGGCGGTGGCGCCGAGGCTGACGGCCGCCGCAAAGCCCACAGCCCCACGGGCTGTGGGGCCACGCGAGCGGCTGCCAAAGAGCTTTCCAACGAGGCACGGCTTTCCCTCCTGGCTCTTCGGGCGTGGGAGCTGTGGCCAGAGCCGCGGCCCTACCCGAAAATGCTTCGCAGGCTGGCTCGGCGGCGCCAGGTGGGCGCCGGTGCCGCCGAGGCTGACGGCCGCCGCAAAGCCCGCAGCCCCACGGGCTGTGGGGCCACGCGAGCGGCTGCCAAAGAGCTTTCCAACGAGGCACGGCTTTCCCTCCTGGCTCTTCGGGCGTGGGAGCTGTGGCCAGAGACGCGGCCCTACTGGAAAATGCTTCGCAGGCTGGCGCGGCGGCGCCTGGTGGGCGCCCGTAGAGCCGAGGCTGACGGCCGCCGGAAAGCCCGCAGCCCCACGGGCTGTGGGGCCACGCGAGCGGCTGCCAAAGAGCTTTCCAACGAGGCACGGCTTTCCCTCCTGGCTCTTCGGGCGTGGGAGCTGTGGCCAGAGCCGCGGCCCTACCGGAAAATGCTTCGCAGGCTGGCGCGGCGGCGCCAGGTGGGCGGCGGTGGTGCCGAGGCTGACGGCCGCCGCAAAGCCCGCAGCCCCACGGGCTGTGGGGCCACGCGAGCCGCTGCCAAAGAGCTTTCCAACGAGGCACGGCTTTCCCTCCTGGCTCTTCGGGCGTGGGAGCTGTGCCAGAGCCGCGGCCCTACCGGAAAATGCTTCACAGGCTGGCGCGGCGGCACCACGTGGGCGCCGGTGGCGCCGAGGCTGATGGTCGCCGCAAAGCTCGCAGCCCCACGGGCTGTGGGGCCACGCGAGCGGCTGCCAAAGAGCTTTCCAACGAGGCACGGCTTTCCCTCCTGGCTCTTCGGGCGTGGGAGCTGTGGCCAGAGCCGCGGCCCTACTGGAAAATGCTTCGCAGGCTGGCTGAGCGGCGCCAGGTGGGAGCCGGTAGCGCCGAGGCTGACAGCCGCCGCAAAGCCCGCAGCCCCACGGGCTGTGGGGCCACGCGAGCGGCTGCCAAAGAGGTTTCCAACGAGGCACGGCTTTCCCTCCTGGCTCTTCGGGCGTGGGAGCTGTGGCCAGAGCCGCGGCCCTACCGGAAAATGCTTCGGGGGCTGGCGCGGCGGCGCCAGGTGGGCGCCGGCGGCGCCGAGGCTGACGGTCGCCGCAAAGCCCGCAGCCCCACGGGCTGTGGGGCCACGCGAGCGGCTGCCAAAGAGCTTTCCAACGAGGCACGGCTTTCCCTCCTGGCTCTTCGGGCGTGGGAGCTGTGGCCAGAGACGCGGCCCTACCGGAAAATGCTTCGCAGGCTGGCTCGGCAGCGCCAGGTGGGCGCCGGTGGCGCCGAGGCTGACGGCCGCCGCAAAGCCCGCAGCCCCACGGGCTGTGGGGCCATGCGAGCGGCTGCCAAAGAGCTTTCCAACGAGGCACGGCTTTCCCTCCTGGCTCTTCGGGCGTGGGAGCTGTGGCCAGAGACGCGGCCCTACCGGAAAATGCTTCGCAGGCTGGCTCGGCGGCGCCAGGTGGGCGGCGGTGGCGCCGAGGCTGACGGCCGCCGCAAAGCCCACAGCCCCACGGGCTGTGGGGCCACGCGAGCGGCTGCCAAAGAGCTTTCCAACGAGGCACGGCTTTCCCTCCTGGCTCTTCGGGTGTGGGAGCTGTGGCCAGAGATGCGGCCCTACCGGAAAATGCTTCGCAGGCTGGCGCGGCGGCGCCAGGTGGGCGCCCGTAGAGCCGAGGCTGACGGCCGCCGGAAAGCCCGCAGCCCCACGGGCTGTGGGGCCACGCGAGCGGCTGCCAAAGAGCTTTCCAACGAGGCACGGCTTTCCCTCCTGGCTCTTCGGGCGTGGGAGCTGTGGCCAGAGCCGCGGCCCTACCGGAAAATGCTTCGCAATCTGGCGCGGCGGCACCACGTGGGCGGCGGTGGCGCCGAGGCTGACGGCCGCCGGAAAGCCCGCAGCCCCACGGGCTGTGGGGCCACGCGAGCGGCTGCCAAAGAGCTTTCCAAGGAGGCACGGCTTTCCCTCCTGGCTCTTCGGGCGTGGGAGCTGTGGCCAGAGCCGCGGCCCTACCGGAAAATGCTTCGCAGGCTGGCTCGGCGGCGCCACGTGGGCGCCGGTGGCGCCGAGGCTGACGGCCGCCGCAAAGCCCACAGCCCCACGGGCTGTGGGGCCACGCGAGCGGCTGCCAAAGAGCTTTCCAACGAGGCACGGCTTTCCCTCCTGGCTCTTCGGGCGTGGGAGCTGTGGCCAGAGCCGCGGCCCTACCCGAAAATGCTTCGCAGGCTGGCTCGGCGGCACCAGGTGGGCGCCGGTGGCGCCGAGGCTGATGGCCGCCGCAAAGCCCGCAGCCCCACGGGCTGTGGGGCCACGCGAGCGGCTGCCAAAGAGCTTTCCAACGAGGCACGGCTTTCCCTCCTGGCTCTTCGGGCGTGGGAGCTGTGGCCAGAGCCGCGGCCCTACCGGAAAATGCTTCGGGGGCTGGCTCGGCGGCGCCAGGTGGGCGCCGGTGGCGCCGAGGCTGACGGCCGCCGCAAAGCCCGCAGCCCCACGGGCTGTGGGGCGACGCGAGCGGCTGCCAAAGAGCTTTCCAACGAGGCACGGCTTTCCCTCCTGGCTCTTCGGGCGTGGGAGCTGTGGCCAGAGCCGCGGCCCTACCGGAAAATGCTTCGCAATCTGGCGCGGCGGCGCCAGGTGGGCGCCGGTGGCGCCGAGGCTGACGGCCGCCGCAAAGCCCGCAGCCCCATGGGCTGTGGGGCCATGCGAGCGGCTGCCAAAGAGCTTTCCAACGAGGCACGGCTTTCCCTCCTGGCTCTTCGGGCGTGGGAGCTGTGGCCAGAGACGCGGCCCTACCGGAAAATGCTTCGCAGGCTGGCTCGGCGGCGCCAGGTGGGCGGCGGTGGCGCCGAGGCTGACGGCCGCCGCAAAGCCCACAGCCCCACGGGCTGTGGGGCCACGCGAGCGGCTGCCAAAGAGCTTTCCAACGAGGCACGGCTTTCCCTCCTGGCTCTTCGGGCGTGGGAGCTGTGGCCAGAGCCGCGGCCCTACCGGAAAATGCTTCGCAGGCTGGCTCGGCGACGCCAGGTGGGCGCCGGTGGCGCCGAGGCTGACGGCCGCCGCAAAGCCCGCAGCCCCACGGGCTGTGGGGCCACGCGAGCGGCTGCCAAAGAGCTTTCCAACGAGGCACGGCTTTCCCTCCTGGCTCTTCGGGCGTGGGAGCTGTGGCCAGAGCCGCGGCCCTACCGGAAAAAGCTTCGCAGGCTGGCTCGGCGGCGCCAGGTGGGCGCCGGTGGCGCCGAGGCTGACGGCCGCCGCAAAGCCCGCAGCCCCACGGGCTGTGGGGCCACGTGAGCGGCTGCCAAAGAGCTTTCCAACGAGGCACGGCTTTCCCTCCTGGCTCTTCGGGCGTGGGAGCTGTGCCAGAGACGCGGCCCTACCCGAAAATGCTTCGCAGGCTGGCGCGGCGGCGTCACGTGGGCGCCGGTGGCGCCGAGGCTGACGGCCGCCGCAAAGCCCGCAGCCCCACGGGCTGTGGGGCCACGCGAGCGGCTGCCAAAGAGCTTTCCAACGAGGCACGGCTTTCCCTCCTGGCTCTTCGGGCGTGGGAGCTGTGGCCAGAGCCGCGGCCCTACCGGAAAATGCTTCGCAGGCTGGCGCGGCGGCGCCAGGTGGGCACCGGTGGCGCTGAGGCTGACGGCCGCCGCAAAGCCCGCAGCCCCACGGGCTGTGGGGCCACGCGAGCCCCTGCCAAAGAGCTTTCCAACGAGGCACGGCTTTCCCTCCTGGCTCTTCGGGCGTGGGAGCTGTGACCAGAGCCGCGGCCCTACCCGAAAATGCTTCGCAGGCTGGCTCGGCGACGCCAGGTGGGCGGCGGTGGCGCCGAGGCTGACGGCCGCCGCAAAGCCCGCAGCCCCACGGGCTGTGGGGCCACGCGAGCGGCTGCCAAAGAGCTTTCCAACGAGGCACGGCTTTCCCTCCTGGCTCTTCGGGCGTGGGAGCTGTGGCCAGAGCCGCGGCCCTACCGGAAAATGCTTCGCAGGCTGGCTTGGTGGCGCCAGGTGGACGCCGGTGGCGCCGAGGCTGACGGCCGCCGCAAAGCCCGCAGCCCCATAGGCTGTGGGGCCACGCGAGCGGCTGCCAAAGAGCTTTCCAACGAGGCACGGCTTTCCCTCCTGGCTCTTCGGGCGTGGGAGCTGTGGCCAGAGACGCGGCCCTACCGGAAAATGCTTCGCAGGCTGGCTCGGCGGCGCCACGTGGGCGGCGGTGGCGCCGAGGCTGACGGCCGCCGGAAAGCCCGCAGCCCCACGGGCTGTGGGGCCACGCGAGCCCCTGCCAAAGAGCTTTCCAACGAGGCATGGCTTTCCCTCCTGGCTCTTCGGGCGTGGGAGCTGTGCCAGAGAAGCGGCCCTACCGGAAAATGCTTCGCAGGCTGGCTCGGCGGCGCCAGGTGGGCGGCGGTGGCGCCGAGGCTGACGGCCGCCGCAAAGCCCGCAGCCCCACGGGCTGTGGGGCCACGCGAGCGGCTGCCAAAGAGCTTTCCAACGAGGCACGGCTTTCCCTCCTGGCTCTTCGGGCGTGGGAGCTGTAGCCAGAGTCGCGGCCCTACCCGAAAATGCTTCGCAGGCTGGTGCGGCAGCGTCACGTGGGCGCCGGTGGCGCCGAGGCTGACGGCCGCCGCAAAGCCCGCAGCCCCACGGGCTGTGGGGCCACGCGAGCGGCTGCCAAAGAGCTTTCCAACGAGGCACGGCTTTCCCTCCTGGCTCTTCGGGCGTGGGAGCTGTGGCCAGAGCCGCGGCCCTACCGGAAAATGCTTCGCAGGCTGGCACGGCAGCACCACGTGGGCGCCGGTGGCGCCGAGGCTGACGGCCGCCGCAAAGCCCGCAGCCCCACGGGCTGTGGGGCCACGCGAGCGGCTGCCAAAGAGCTTTCCAACGAGGCACGGCTTTCCCTCCTGGCTCTTCGGGCGTGGGAGCTGTGGCCAGAGCCGCGGCCCTACCGGAAAATGCTTTGCAGGCTGGCACGGCGGCACCACGTGGGCGCCGGTGGCGCCGAGGCTGACGGCCGCCGCAAAGCCTGCAGCCCCACGGGCTGTGGGGCCACGCGAGCGGCTGCCAAAGAGCTTTCCAACGAGGCACGGCTTTCCCTCCTGGCTCTTCGGGCGTGGGAGCTGTGGCCAGAGCCGCAGCCCTACCGGAAAATGCTTCGCAGGCTGGCGTGGCGGCGCCAGGTGGGCGCCGGTGGCGCCGAGGCTGACGGCCGCCGCAAAGCCCGCAGCCCCACGGGCTGTGGGGCCACGCGAGCCCCTGCCAAAGAGCTTTCCAACGAGGCACGGCTTTCCCTCCTGGCTCTTCGGGCGTGGGAGCTGTGGCCAGAGCCGCGGCCCTACCCGAAAATGCTTCGCAGGCTGGCTCGGCGGCGCCAGGTGGGCGGCGGTGGCGCCGAGGCTGACGGCCGCCGCAAAGCCCGCAGCCCCACGGGCTGTGGGGCCACGCGAGCGGCTGCCAAAGAGCTTTCCAACGAGGCACGGCTTTCCCTCCTGGCTCTTCGGGCGTGGGAGCTGTGGCCAGAGCCGCGGCCCTACCGGAAAATGCTTCGCAGGCTGGCTCGGCAGCGCCAGGTGGGCGCCGGTGGCGCCGAGGCTGACGGCCGCCGCAAAGCCCGCAGCCCCACGGGCTGTGGGGCCACGCGAGCGGCTGCCAAAGAGCTTTCCAACGAGGCACGGCTTTCCCTCCTGGCTCTTCGGGCGTGGGAGCTGTGGCCAGAGCCGCGGCCCTACCGGAAAATGCTGCGCAGGCTGGCTCGGCAGCGCCACGTGGGCGGCGGTGGCGCCGAGGCTGACGGCCGCCGCAAAGCCCGCAGCCCCACGGGCTGTGGGGCCACGCGAGCCCCTGCCAAAGAGCTTTCCAACGAGGCATGGCTTTCCCTCCTGGCTCTTCGGGCGTGGGAGCTGTGGCCAGAGACGCGGCCCTACCGGAAAATGCTTCGCAGGCTGGTGCGGCAGCGTCACGTGGGCGCCGGTGGCGCCGAGGCTGACGGCCGCCGCAAAGCCCGCAGCCCCACGGGCTGTGGGGCCATGCGAGCGGCTGCCAAAGAGCTTTCCAACGAGGCACGGCTTTCCCTCCTGGCTCTTCGGGCGTGGGAGCTGTGGCCAGAGACGCGGCCCTACCGGAAAATGCTTCGCAGGCTGGCTCGGCGGCGCCAGGTGGACGCCGGTGGCGCCGAGGCTGACGGCCGCCGCAAAGCCCGCAGCCCCACGGGCTGTGGGGCCACGTGAGCGGCTGCCAAAGAGCTTTCCAACGAGGCACGGCTTTCCCTCCTGGCTCTTCGGGCGTGGGAGCTGTGGCCAGAGCCGCGGCCCTACCGGAAAATGCTTTGCAGGCTGGCACGGCGGCACCACGTGGGCGCCGGTGGCGCCGAGGCTGACGGCCGCCGCAAAGCCCGCAGCCCCACGGGCTGTGGGGCCACGCGAGCGGCTGCCAAAGAGCTTTCCAACGAGGCACGGCTTTCCCTCCTGGCTCTTCGGGCGTGGGAGCTGTGGCCAGAGCCGCGGCCCTACCGGAAAATGCTTCGCAGGCTGGCGCGGCGGCGCCAGGTGGGCGCCGGTGGCGCCGAGGCTGACGGCCGCCGCAAAGCCCGCAGCCCCACGGGCTGTGGGGCCACG
Organism: Larus michahellis; assembly: GCF_964199755.1. NCBI lineage: Eukaryota > Metazoa > Chordata > Aves > Charadriiformes > Laridae > Larus > Larus michahellis. Next base: position 6,483,510 of record NC_133917.1, on the reverse strand, counting down.
CGAGCCCCTGCCAAAGAGCTTTCCAACGAGGCACGGCTTTCCCTCCTGGCTCTTCGGGCGTGGGAGCTGTGGCCAGAGACGCGGCCCTACCCGAAAATGCTTCGCAGGCTCGCTCGGCGGCGCCAGGTGGGCGGCGGTGGCGCCGAGGCTGACGGCCGCCGCAAAGCCCGCAGCCCCACGGGCTGTGGGGCCACGCGAGCGGCTGCCAAAGAGCTTTGCAACGAGGCACGGCTTTCCCTCCTGGCTCTTCGGGCGTGGGAGCTGTGGCCAGAGCCGCGGCCCTACCGGAAAATGCTTCGCAGGCTGGCTCGGCAGCGCCAGGTGGGCGCCGGTGGCGCCGAGGCTGACGGCCGCCGCAAAGCCCGCAGCCCCACGGGCTGTGGGGCCACGCGAGCGGCTGCCAAAGAGCTTTCCAACGAGGCACGGCTTTCCCTCCTGGCTCTTCGGGCGTGGGAGCTGTGGCCAGAGCCGCGGCCCTACCAGAAAATGCTGCGCAGGCTGGCTCGGCGACGCCAGGTGGGCGCCGGTGGCGCCGAGGCTGACGGCCGCCGCAAAGCCCGCAGCCCCACGGGCTGTGGGGCCACGCGAGTGGCTGCCAAAGAGCTTTCCAACGAGGCACGGCTTTCCCTCCTGGCTCTTCGGGCGTGGGAGCTGTGGCCAGAGACGCGGCCCTACCCGAAAATGCTTCGCAATCTGGCGCGGCGGCACCACGTGGGCGGCGGTGGCGCCGAGGCTGACGGCCGCCGCAAAGCCCGCAGCCCCACGGGCTGTGGGGCCACGCGAGCCCCTGCCAAAGAGCTTTCCAACGAGGCATGGCTTTCCCTCCTGGCTCTTCGGGCGTGGGAGCTGTGGCCAGAAACGCGGCCCTACCGGAAAATGCTTCGCAGGCTGGTGCGGCAGCGTCACGTGGGCGCCGGTGGCGCCGAGGCTGACGGCCGCCGCAAAGCCCGCAGCCCCACGGGCTGTGGGGCCACGCGAGCGGCTGCCAAAGAGCTTTCCAACGAGGCACGGCTTTCCCTCCTGGCTCTTCGGGCGTGGGAGCTGTGACCAGAGACGCGGCCCTACCCGAAAATGCTTCGCAGGCTGGCTCGGCGGCGCCAGGTGGGTGCCGGTGGCGCCGAGGCTGACGGCCGCCGCAAAGCCCGCAGCCCCACGGGCTGTGGGGCCACGTGAGCGGCTGCCAAAGAGCTTTCCAACGAGGCACGGCTTTCCCTCCTGGCTCTTCGGGCGTGGGAGCTGTGGCCAGAGACGCGGCCCTACCGGAAAATGCTTCGCAGGCTGGCACGGCGGCACCACGTGGGCGGCGGTGGCGCCGAGGCTGACGGCCGCCGCAAAGCCCGCAGCCCCACGGGCTGTGGGGCCACGCGAGCGGCTGCCAAAGAGCTTTCCAACGAGGCACGGCTTTCCCTCCTGGCTCTTCGGGCGTGGGAGCTGTGGCCAGAGCCGCGGCCCTACCGGAAAATGCTTCGCAATCTGGCGCGGCGGCACCACGTGGGCGGCGGTGGCACCGAGGCTGACGGCCGCCGGAAAGCCCGCAGCCCCACGGGCTGTGGGGCCACGCGAGCGGCTGCCAAAGAGCTTTCCAACGAGGCACGGCTTTCCCTCCTGGCTCTTCGGGCGTGGGAGCTGTGGCCAGAGCCGCGGCCCTACCGGAAAATGCTTCGCAGGCTGGCTCGGCGACGCCAGGTGGGCGCCGGTGGCGCCGATGCTGACGGCCGCCGCAAAGCCCGCAGCCCCACGGGCTGTGGGGCCACGCGAGCGGCTGCCAAAGAGCTTTCCAACGAGGCACGGCTTTCCCTCCTGGCTCTTCGGGCGTGGGAGCTGTGGCCAGAGCCGCGGCCCTACTGGAAAAAGCTTCGCAGGCTGGCTCGGCGGCGCCAGGTGGGCGGCGGTGGCGCCGAGGCTGACGGCCGCCGCAAAGCCCGCAGCCCCACGGGCTGTGGGGCCACGCGAGCCCCTGCCAAAGAGCTTTCCAACGAGGCACGGCTTTCCCTCCTGGCTCTTCGGGCGTGGGAGCTGTGCCAGAGACGCGGCCCTACCCGAAAATGCTTCGCAGGCTGGCGCGGCGGCGTCACGTGGGCGCCGGTGGCGCCGAGGCTGACGGCCGCCGCAAAGCCCGCAGCCCCACGGGCTGTGGGGCCACGCGAGCGGCTGCCAAAGAGCTTTCCAACGAGGCACGGCTTTCCCTCCTGGCTCTTCGGGCGTGGGAGCTGTGGCCAGACCCGCGGCCCTACCGGAAAATGCTTCGCAGGCTGGCTTGGCGGCGCCAGGTGGACGCCAGTGGCGCCGAGGCTGACGGCCGCCGCAAAGCCCGCAGCCCCATGGGCTGTGGGGCCACGCGAGCAGCTGCCAAAGAGCTTTCCAACGAGGCACAGCTTTCCCTCCTGGCTCTTCGGGCGTGGGAGCTGTGGCCAGAACCGCGGCCCTACCCGAAAATGCTTCGCAGGCTGGCTCGGCGGCGCCACGTGGGCGGCGGTGGCGCCGAGGCTGACGGCCGCCGCAAAGCCCGCAGCCCCACGGGCTGTGGGGCCACGTGAGCGGCTGCCAAAGAGCTTTCCAACGAGGCACGGCTTTCCCTCCTGGCTCTTCGGGCGTGGGAGCTGTGGCCAGAGCCGCGGCCCTACCGGAAAATGCTTTGCAGGCTGGCGCGGCGGCGCCAGGTGGGCGCCGGTGGCGCCGAGGCTGACGGCCGCCGCAAAGCCCGCAGCCCCACGGGCTGTGGGGCCACGCGAGCGGCTGCCAAAGAGCTTTCCAACGAGGCACGGCTTTCCCTCCTGGCTCTTCGGGCGTGGGAGCTGTGGCCAGAGACGCGGCCCTACCCGAAAATGCTTCGCAGGCTGGCTCGGCGGCGCCAGGTGGGCGGCGGTGGCGCCGAGGCTGACGGCCGCCGCAAAGCCCGCAGCCCCACGGGCTGTGGGGCCACGCGAGCGGCTGCCAAAGAGCTTTGCAACGAGGCACGGCTTTCCCTCCTGGCTCTTCGGGCGTGGGAGCTGTGGCCAGAGCCGCGGCCCTACCGGAAAATGCTTCGCAGGCTGGCTCGGCAGCGCCAGGTGGGCGCCGGTGGCGCCGAGGCTGACGGCCGCCGCAAAGCCCGCAGCCCCACGGGCTGTGGGGCCACGCGAGCGGCTGCCAAAGAGCTTTCCAACGAGGCACGGCTTTCCCTCCTGGCTCTTCGGGCGTGGGAGCTGTGGCCAGAGCCGCGGCCCTACCAGAAAATGCTGCGCAGGCTGGCTCGGCGACGCCAGGTGGGCGCCGGTGGCGCCGAGGCTGACGGCCGCCGCAAAGCCCGCAGCCCCACGGGCTGTGGGGCCACGCGAGCGGCTGCCAAAGAGCTTTCCAACGAGGCACGGCTTTCCCTCCTGGCTCTTCGGGCGTGGGAGCTGTGGCCAGAGACGCGGCCCTACCCGAAAATGCTTCGCAGGCTGGCTCGGCGGCGCCACGTGGGCGGCGGTGGCGCCGAGGCTGACGGCCGCCGCAAAGCCCGCAGCCCCACGGGCTGTGGGGCCACGCGAGCCCCTGCCAAAGAGCTTTCCAACGAGGCATGGCTTTCCCTCCTGGCTCTTCGGGCGTGGGAGCTGTGGCCAGAAACGCGGCCCTACCGGAAAATGCTTCGCAGGCTGGTGCGGCAGCGTCACGTGGGCGCCGGTGGCGCCGAGGCTGACGGCCGCCGCAAAGCCCGCAGCCCCACGGGCTGTGGGGCCACGCGAGCGGCTGACAAAGAGCTTTCCAACGAGGCACGGCTTTCCCTCCTGGCTCTTCGGGCGTGGGAGCTGTGACCAGAGACGCGGCCCTACCCGAAAATGCTTCGCAGGCTGGCTCGGCGGCGCCAGGTGGGTGCCGGTGGCGCCGAGGCTGACGGCCGCCGCAAAGCCCGCAGCCCCACGGGCTGTGGGGCCACGTGAGCGGCTGCCAAAGAGCTTTCCAACGAGGCACGGCTTTCCCTCCTGGCTCTTCGGGCGTGGGAGCTGTGGCCAGAGACGCGGCCCTACCGGAAAATGCTTCGCAGGCTGGCACGGCGGCACCACGTGGGCGGCGGTGGCGCCGAGGCTGACGGCCGCCGCAAAGCCCGCAGCCCCACGGGCTGTGGGGCCACGCGAGCGGCTGCCAAAGAGCTTTCCAACGAGGCACGGCTTTCCCTCCTGGCTCTTCGGGCGTGGGAGCTGTGGCCAGAGCCGCGGCCCTACCGGAAAATGCTTCGCAATCTGGCGCGGCGGCACCACGTGGGCGGCGGTGGCACCGAGGCTGACGGCCGCCGGAAAGCCCGCAGCCCCACGGGCTGTGGGGCCACGCGAGCGGCTGCCAAAGAGCTTTCCAACGAGGCACGGCTTTCCCTCCTGGCTCTTCGGGCGTGGGAGCTGTGGCCAGAGCCGCGGCCCTACCGGAAAATGCTTCGCAGGCTGGCTCGGCGACGCCAGGTGGGCGCCGGTGGCGCCGATGCTGACGGCCGCCGCAAAGCCCGCAGCCCCACGGGCTGTGGGGCCACGCGAGCGGCTGCCAAAGAGCTTTCCAACGAGGCACGGCTTTCCCTCCTGGCTCTTCGGGCGTGGGAGCTGTGGCCAGAGACGCAGCCCTACTGGAAAAAGCTTCGCAGGCTGGCTCGGCGGCGCCAGGTGGGCGGCGGTGGCGCCGAGGCTGACGGCCGCCGCAAAGCCCGCAGCCCCACGGGCTGTGGGGCCACGCGAGCCCCTGCCAAAGAGCTTTCCAACGAGGCACGGCTTTCCCTCCTGGCTCTTCGGGCGTGGGAGCTGTGCCAGAGACGCGGCCCTACCCGAAAATGCTTCGCAGGCTGGCGCGGCGGCGTCACGTGGGCGCCGGTGGCGCCGAGGCTGACGGCCGCCGCAAAGCCCGCAGCCCCACGGGCTGTGGGGCCACGCGAGCGGCTGCCAAAGAGCTTTCCAACGAGGCACGGCTTTCCCTCCTGGCTCTTCGGGCGTGGGAGCTGTGGCCAGACCCGCGGCCCTACCGGAAAATGCTTCGCAGGCTGGCTTGGCGGCGCCAGGTGGACGCCAGTGGCGCCGAGGCTGACGGCCGCCGCAAAGCCCGCAGCCCCATGGGCTGTGGGGCCACGCGAGCAGCTGCCAAAGAGCTTTCCAACGAGGCACAGCTTTCCCTCCTGGCTCTTCGGGCGTGGGAGCTGTGGCCAGAACCGCGGCCCTACCCGAAAATGCTTCGCAGGCTGGCTCGGCGGCGCCACGTGGGCGGCGGTGGCGCCGAGGCTGACGGCCGCCGCAAAGCCCGCAGCCCCACGGGCTGTGGGGCCACGCGAGCCCCTGCCAAAGAGCTTTCCAACGAGGCATGGCTTTCCCTCCTGGCTCTTCGGGCGTGGGAGCTGTGGCCAGAGACGCGGCCCTACCGGAAAATGCTTCGCAGGCTGGTGCGGCAGCGTCACGTGGGCGCCGGTGGCGCCGAGGCTGACGGCCGCCGCAAAGCCCGCAGCCCCACGGGCTGTGGGGCCACGCGAGCGGCTGCCAAAGAGCTTTCCAACGAGGCACGGCTTTCCCTCCTGGCTCTTCGGGCGTGGGAGCTGTGGCCAGAGCCGCGGCCCTACCGGAAAATGCTTCGCAGGCTGGCGCGGCGGCGCCAGGTGGGCGCCGGTGGCGCCGAGGCTGACGGCCGCCGCAAAGCCCGCAGCCCCACGGGCTGTGGGGCCACGTGAGCGGCTGCCAAAGAGCTTGCCAACGAGGCACGGCTTTCCCTCCTGGCTCTTCGGGCGTGGGAGCTGTGGCCAGAGACGCGGCCCTACCGGAAAATGCTTCGCAGGCTGGCACGGCGGCACCACGTGGGCGCCGGTGGCGCCGAGGCTGACGGCCGCCGCAAAGCCCGCAGCCCCACGGGCTGTGGGGCCACGCGAGCGGCTGCCAAAGAGCTTTCCAACGAGGCACGGCTTTCCCTCCTGGCTCTTCGGGCGTGGGAGCTGTGGCCAGAGCCGCGGCCCTACCGGAAAATGCTTCGCAGGCTGGCGCGGCGGCACCACGTGGGCGGCGGTGGCGCCGAGGCTGACGGCCGCCGGAAAGCCCGCAGCCCCACGGGCTGTGGGGCCACGCGAGCGGCTGCCAAAGAGCTTTCCAACGAGGCACGGCTTTCCCTCCTGGCTCTTCGGGCGTGGGAGCTGTGGCCAGAGCCGCGGCCCTACCGGAAAATGCTTCGCAGGCTGGCTTGGCGGCGCCAGGTGGACGCCGGTGGCGCCGAGGCTGACGGCCGCCGCAAAGCCCGCAGCCCCACGGGCTGTGGGGCCACGCGAGCGGCTGCCAAAGAGCTTTCCAACGAGGCACGGCTTTCCCTCCTGGCTCTTCGGGCGTGGGAGCTGTGGCCAGAGCCACGGCCCTACCGGAAAATGCTTCGCAGGTTGGCTCGGCGGCGCCAGGTGGGTGGCGGTGGCGCCGAGGCTGACGGCCGCCGCAAAGCCCGCAGCCCCACGGGCTGTGGGGCCACGTGAGCGGCTGCCAAAGAGCTTTCCAACGAGGCATGGCTTTCCCTCCTGGCTCTTCGGGCGTGGGAGCTGTGGCCAGAGACGCGGCCCTACCGGAAAATGCTTCGCAAGCTGGCACGGCGGCACCACGTGGGTGGCGGTGGCGCCGAGGCTGACGGCCGCCGGAAAGCCCGCAGCCCCACGGGCTGTGGGGCCACGCGAGCCCCTGCCAAAGAGCTTTCCAACGAGGCACGGCTTTCCCTCCTGGCTCTTCAGGCGTGGGAGCTGTGGCCAGAGACGCGGCCCTACCGGAAAATGCTTCGCAATCTGGCGCGGCGGCGCCAGGTGGGCGGCGGTGGCGCCGAGGCTGACGGCCGCCGCAAAGCCCGCAGCCCCACGGGCTGTGGGGCCACGCGAGCCCCTGCCAAAGAGCTTTCCAACGAGGCACGGCTTTCCCTCCTGGCTCTTCGGGCGTGGGAGCTGTGCCAGAGACGCGGCCCTACCCGAAAATGCTTCGCAGGCTGGCGCGGCGGCGTCACGTGGGCGCCGGTGGCGCCGAGGCTGACGGCCGCCGCAAAGCCCGCAGCCCCACGGGCTGTGGGGCCACGCGAGCGGCTGCCAAAGAGCTTTCCAACGAGGCACGGCTTTCCCTCCTGGCTCTTCGGGCGTGGGAGCTGTGGCCAGACCCGCGGCCCTACCGGAAAATGCTTCGCAGGCTGGCGCGGCGGCGCCAGGTGGGCGCCGGTGGCGCCGAGGCTGACGGCCGCCGCAAAGCCCGCAGCCCCACGGGCTGTGGGGCCACGCGAGCCCCTGCCAAAGAGCTTTCCAACGAGGGACGGCTTTCCCTCCTGGCTCTTCGGGCGTGGGAGCTGTGACCAGAGCCGCGGCCCTACCCGAAAATGCTTCACAGGCTGGCTCGGCGACGCCAGGTGGGCGGCGGTGGCGCCGAGGCTGACGGCCGCCGGAAAGCCCGCAGCCCCACGGGCTGTGGGGCCACGCGAGCGGCTGCCAAAGAGCTTTCCAACGAGGCACGGCTTTCCCTCCTGGCTCTTCGGGCGTGGGAGCTGTGGCCAGAGCCGCGGCCCTACCGGAAAATGCTTCGCAGGCTGGCTTGGCGGCGCCAGGTGGACGCCGGTGGCGCCGAGGCTGACGGCCGCCGCAAAGCCCGCAGCCCCATGGGCTGTGGGGCCACGCGAGCAGCTGCCAAAGAGCTTTCCAACGAGGCACAGCTTTCCCTCCTGGCTCTTCGGGCGTGGGAGCTGTGGCCAGAGCCGCGGCCCTACCCGAAAATGCTTCGCAGGCTGGCTCGGCGGCGCCACGTGGGCGGCGGTGGCGCCGAGGCTGACGGCCGCCGCAAAGCCCGCAGCCCCACGGGCTGTGGGGCCACGCGAGCCCCTGCCAAAGAGCTTTCCAACGAGGCACGGCTTTCCCTCCTGGCTCTTCGGGCGTGGGAGCTGTGCCAGAGACGCGGCCCTACCGGAAAATGCTTCGCAGGCTGGTGCGGCAGCGTCACGTGGGCGCCGGTGGCGCCGAGGCTGACGGCCGCCGCAAAGCCCGCAGCCCCACGGGCTGTGGGGCCACGCGAGCGGCTGCCAAAGAGCTTTCCAACGAGGCACGGCTTTCCCTCCTGGCTCTTCGGGCGTGGGAGCTGTGGCCAGAGCCGCGGCCCTACCGGAAAATGCTTCGCAGGCTGGCTCGGCGGCGCCAGGTGGGCGCCGGTGGCGCCGAGGCTGACGGCCGCCGCAAAGCCCGCAGCCCCACGGGCTGTGGGGCCACGCGAGCGGCTGCCAAAGAGCTTGCCAACGAGGCACGGCTTTCCCTCCTGGCTCTTCGGGCGTGGGAGCTGTGGCCAGAGACGCGGCCCTACCGGAAAATGCTTCGCAGGCTGGCACGGCGGCACCACGTGGGCGCCGGTGGCGCCGAGGCTGACGGCCGCCGCAAAGCCCGCAGCCCCACGGGCTGTGGGGCCACGCGAGCGGCTGCCAAAGAGCTTTCCAACGAGGCACGGCTTTCCCTCCTGGCTCTTCGGGCGTGGGAGCTGTGGCCAGAGCCGCGGCCCTACCGGAAAATGCTTCGCAGGCTGGCTTGGCGGCGCCAGGTGGACGCCGGTGGCGCCGAGGCTGACGGCCGCCGCAAAGCCCGCAGCCCCACGGGCTGTGGGGCCACGCGAGCGGCTGCCAAAGAGCTTTCCAACGAGGCACGGCTTTCCCTCCTGGCTCTTCGGGCGTGGGAGCTGTGACCAGAGACGCGGCCCTACCCGAAAATGCTTCGCAGGCTGGCTCGGAGGCGCCAGGTGGGCGCCGGTGGCGGCGAGGCTGACGGCCGCCGCAAAGCCCGCAGCCCCACGGGCTGTGGGGCCACGCGAGCGGCTGCCAAAGAGCTTTCCAACGAGGCACGGCTTTCCCTCCTGGCTCTTTGGGCGTGGGAGCTGTGGCCAGAGCAGCGGCCCTACCGGAAAATACTTCGCAGGCTGGCTCGGCGGCGCCAAGTGGGCGCCGGTGGCGGCGAGGCTGACGGCCGCCGCAAAGCCCGCAGCCCCACGGGCTGTGGGGCCACGCGAGCGGCTGCCAAAGAGCTTTCCAACGAGGCACGGCTTTCCCTCCTGGCTCTTCGGGCGTGGGAGCTGTGGCCAGAGCCGCGGCCCTACCGGAAAATGCTTCGCACGCTGGCATGGCGGCACCACGTGTGCGCCGGTGCCGCCGAGGCTGACGGCCGCCGCAAAGCCCGCAGCCCCACGGGCTGTGGGGCCACGCGAGCGGCTGCCAAAGAGCTTTCCAACGAGGCACGGCTTTCCCTCCTGGCTCTTCGGGCGTGGGAGCTGTGGCCAGAGCCGCGGCCCTACCGGAAAATGCTTCGCAGGCTGGCTCGGCGGCGCCAGGTGGGCGCCGGTGGCACCGAGGCTGACGGCCGCCGCAAAGCCCGCAGCCCCACGGGCTGTGGGGCCACGCGAGCGGCTGCCAAAGAGCTTTCCAACGAGGCACGGCTTTCCCTCCTGGCTCTTCGGGCGTGGGAGCTGTGGCCAGAGCCGCGGCCCTACCCGAAAATGCTTCGCAGGCTGGCTCGGCGGCGCCAGGTGGGCGCCGGTGGCGCCGAGGCTGACGGCCGCCACAAAGCCCGCAGCCCCACGGGCTGTGGGGCCACGCGAGCGGCTGCCAAAGAGCTTTCCAACGAGGCACGGCTTTCCCTCCTGGCTCTTCGGGCGTGGGAGCTGTGGCCAGAGACGCAGCCCTACCGGAAAATGCTTCGCAGGCTGGCTCGGCGGCGCCAGGTGGGCGGCGGTGGCGCCGAGGCTGACGGCCGCCGCAAAGCCCGCAGCCCCACGGGCTGTGGGGCCACGCGAGCGGCTGCCAAAGAGCTTTCCAACGAGGCACGGCTTTCCCTCCTGGCTCTTCGGGCGTGGGAGCTGTGGCCAGAGCCGCGGCCCTACCGGAAAATGCTTCGCAATCTGGCTTGGCGGCGCCAGGTGGGCGCCGGTGGCGCCGAGGCTGACAGCCGCCGCAAAGCCCGCAGCCCCACGGGCTGTGGGGCCACGCGAGCCCCTGCCAAAGAGCTTTCCAACGAGGAACGGCTTTCCCTCCTGGCTCTTCGGGCGTGGGAGCTGTGGCCAGAGCCGCGGCCCTACCGGAAAATGCTTCGCAGGCTGGCTCGGCGGCGCCAGGTGGGCGGCGGTGGCGCCGAGGCTGACGGCCGCCGCAAAGCCCGCAGCCCCACGGGCTGTGGGGCCACGCGAGCGCCTGCCAAAGAGCTTTCCAACGAGGCACGGCTTTCCCTCCTGGCTCTTCGGGCGTGGGAGCTGTGGCCAGAGCCGCGGCCCTACCGGAAAATGCTTCGCAGGCTGGCGCGGCGGCACCAGGTGGGCGCCGGTGGCGCCGAGGCTGATGGTCGCCGCAAAGCCCGCAGCCCCACGGACTGTGGGGCCACGCGAGCGGCTGCCAAAGAGCTTTCCAACGAGGCACGGCTTTCCCTCCTGGCTCTTCGGGCGTGGGAGCTGTGGCCAGAGCCGCGGCCCTACCGGAAAATGCTTCGCAGGCTGGCGCGGCGGCGCCAGGTGGGCGCCGGTGGCGCCGAGGCTGACGGCCGCCGCAAAGCCCGCAGCCCCACGGGCTGTGGGGCCACGCGAGCGGCTGCCAAAGAGCTTTCCAACGAGGCACGGCTTTCCCTCCTGGCTCTTCGGGCATGGGAGCTGTGGCCAGAGCCGCGGCCCTACCGGAAAATGCTTCGCAGGCTGGCTCGGCGGCGCCAGGTGGGCGCCGGCGGCGCCGAGGCTGACGGCCGCCGCAAAGCCCGCAGCCCCACGGGCTGTGGGGCCACGCGAGCGGCTGCCAAAGAGCTTTCCAACGAGGCACGGCTTTCCCTCCTGGCTCTTCGGGCGTGGGAACTGTGGCCAGAGCCGCGGCCCTACCCGAAAATGCTTCGCAGGCTGGCTCGGCGGCGCCAGGTGGGCGCCCGTGACACCGAGGCTGACGGCCGCCGCAAAGCCCGCAGCCCCACGGGCTGTGGGACCACGTGAGCGGCTGCCAAAGAGCTTTCCAACGAGGCACGGCTTTCCCTCCTGGCTCTTCGGGCGTGGGAGCTGTGGCCAGAGCCGCGGCCCTACCGGAAAATGCTTCGCAGGCTGGCTCGGCGGCGCCAGGTGGGCGCCGGTGGCGCCGAGGCTGACGGCCGCCGCAAAGCCCGCAGCCCCACGGGCTGTGGGGCCACGCGAGCGGCTGCCAAAGAGCTTTCCAACGAGGCACGGCTTTCCCTCCTGGCTCTTCGGGCGTGGGAGCTGTGGCCAGAGCCGCGGCCCTACCGGAAAATGCTTCGCAATCTGGCTCGGCGGCGCCAGGTGGGCGGCGGTGGCGCCGAGGCTGACGGCCGCCGCAAAGCCTGCAGCCCCACAGGCTGTGGGGCCACGCGAGCGGCTGCCAAAGAGCTTTCCAACGAGGCACGGCTTTCCCTCCTGGCTCTTCGGGCATGGGAGCTGTGGCCAGAGACGCGGCCCTACCCGAAAATGCTTCGCAGGCTGGCTCGGCGGCGCCAGGTGGGCGCCGGTGGCGCCGAGGCTGACGGCCGCCGCAAAGCCCGCAGCCCCACGGGCTGTGGGGCCACGCGAGCGGCTGCCAAAGAGCTTTCCAACGAGGCACGGCTTTCCCTCCTGGCTCTTCGGGCGTGGGAGCTGTGGCCAGAGCCGCGGCCCTACCTGAAAATGCTTCACAGGCTGGCGCAGCGGCGCCACGTAGGCGCCGGTGGCGCCGAGGCTGATGGTCGCCGCAAAGCCCGCAGCCCCACGGGCTGTGGGGCCACGCGAGCGGCTGCCAAAGAGCTTTCCAACGAGGCACGGCTTTCCCTCCTGGCTCTTCGGGCGTGGGAGCTGTGGCCAGAGACGCGGCCCTACCGGAAAATGCTTTGCAATCTGGCGCGGCGGCACCACGTGGGCGGCGGTGGCGCCGAGGCTGACGGCCGCCGGAAGGCCCGCAGCCCCACGGGCTGTGGGGCCACGCGAGCGGCTGCCAAAGAGCTTTCCAACGAGGCACGGCTTTCCCTCCTGGCTCTTCGGGCGTGGGAGCTGTGGCCAGAGCCGCGGCCCTACCCGAAAATGCTTCGCAGGCTGGCGCGGCGGCGCCGAGGCTGACGGCCACCGCAAAGCCCGCAGCCCCACGGGCTGTGGGGCCACGCGAGCGGCTGCCAAAGAGCTTTCCAACGAGGCACGGCTTTCCCTCCTGGCTCTTCGGGCGTGGGAGCTGTGGCCAGAGCCGCGGCCCTACCGGAAAATGCTTTGGGGGCTGGCGCGGCGGCGCCACGTGGGGCTGGGGGCTTTCCTGCTGCCTTTAGAATCTCACAACCACCCTTTCCCACTTGGTGCTACACCAGCCTATAGAATTTCTGTTTTCAAGTCAAGACAGTGCACCACTTGACATTATGCAGAGCGCTACCCATCAATACATGCTCAAATAAAGAATAGCCAATGGACAGTGCCATCGTATGTTAATAAGTGTCACATCTCATTGAAGACAATGACAGAGCGATACAACGTAAAGCGTAACACAGTACGGGGCAGTGCCAGGCAATACGGCGTCACAGAATCACCCATAGAGAAATTCACAACAGAGTGCAGTCTTACGACAGAATCTCTAAAGCCGCCGTTAAGCCAGTCACAGGCGGTACAATGCCACACGTTACAGGATACAGGGCAGTACAACCCGATTCGCAGACAAATATATTAGAGGAAATTACAAAACTCCCAATACAGTCCAGTACAATGCCAGACAGTCTCAGATGTCGGTCAAGACAATGCCAGGGCAACGCAGTGCAAGACATAACGTTATACAGGTCAGTACAAGGCAATACGCAGTCAAATGAAGAACAGTGAACTACGATACCCAAACCACACTGCAGTACAATGGCAAACAATCCCACATGTCGGTCGAGACAATGACAACGCGAGACGGAACACCGTGCAGGGCAGCGCAAGGCAGTACGCAGTCAAATAAAGAACAGCTGACCAGAAAACCCGCACTACGCTGCCATACGATCTCAAAACGTCTCGGATGGCAGTCAAGGCAATTACAGGGCAATACAAAGCACCACGTCGCAGTACACAAGGCAGTACAAGGCAACACTCAGTCAAATAAATAACAGACAGTCAAAAAATTCACAGTGCAGTGCACTACTCTGACACCATGGGTCAGATGGCAACCAAAAGAAGGACAGGGCAATACAAGGCGAGAGGTAACCCAATACGGGGCTGGACAAGGCAAGATGCAGTTGTGGCGGGTGGAGCGATTCACTTCAGTCCTGAGAGAAGTAGAGAAACATTTAGAAACATCAACACAGTGATTCGACAAAGGCAGCAGTGCACGTAACATCCCTTTACCAGGTTCCGTGGCCACGTCCCCCGGATAATTTATTGCACAGGGGCCAGGGTCAGACGAGCTGTTAGGGAGACCCTCCCGTTGAGCCGCAACCCCCTTGCTTTCTAAACTCCTTCTTGAAGAGCAGTCTGAGTGCGGCTGGATCCAATTCCTAGCCCTGGACTTGGGCAACAGTTCACCTCTAAAGGATTGTATCCGCGCCATCAACCCTTTATATCACTGAGCTAAGGCTACGAGGTTTAGCGTGGTATCAGTCACTTACCGAGACTCTGTTGCGGCAAGGGATCTCTCAGCCTTGAGGAGCAGAACCTGAAGCAAGCGTCCCCGCTCAAGGGCACATCCTGGTGCTATGACAGACTATGACAGGCAATACTATGACAGGGCAATACAACGCAAGACGTAACTTTACACAGGGCAGTACAAGGCCAATACACAGTCAAATAGGGAACGACCGATCACAAAATTGATGCATGGTCAAATAGAGTACAACAGCCTAAGAAGCTCTCAATACAGCGCCTGTCAACGCCAGAATACATCAGATGGCTCGCGGCACGGTGAGAGGGCAATACGACACAAGACTTGGGAAAATACAGGGCAGTACAAAGCAATACATAGTCAAATATAGAACAGCCGATCAAAAACACCCTCAGTTCGGTGCGGTACAACCCCAGAGAGTGTAAAAGGACAGTTAAGACTATTTCATGGCAACACAACGCACAATGTAACACAATACAGGTTGCTACAACGCAATACAGAATAATAAACAACCGATCAAAACGCCACAATACGGTGCAGTACGATCCCACACGGTCTCGGGTGGCAGTCAAGACAACTATAGGGCGACACGATCCAAGATGCAACATTACACGACAGAGCAGAACGGAAGACGCAGTCAACTAAATACCAACCGATTAGGAGAACCGCAATACAGTGCAGGAGAAAACAAAAATAAGTGGAGATGCCAGTCAAGACAATGACAGAGCAATACGAGGCAAGAAATAACGCAATACAGGGCAGTACAGTGAAATACACGGTCAAATAAATAACTGATTAAGTATCCCGCAATACCGTGCGATGCAATGCCAAAACGTGTGAGACAGCAGTCGAGGCAGCGACAGAGCTATACAATGGAAGACATAACGCAGGGCTGTACAACACCGAAACGTATCAGATGGCACTCAGAACAACAACATGGCAATACAACGCAAGCCGCAACACAATACAAGGTGGTAACAAGGCAATACACGGGTCAAACACAGAACAACGAATAAAACCTGCACAATACGGATCGCTGCAATCCCAGAACATCTAAAGTGACAGTGAAGGGAATGACGGGGCAGTACAATGCAAGATACAACACTAGACAGGGCAACACGCATTCAAATAATGCAAAACCGATTAAAAAACCCACAATACACACCAGTACAATGCCGGAACAGATCAGATGGCAGTCCGGGCGAATAGAGGGCAACACAATGCCAAACGTGACACCATACAGGGCTGGACAAGGCAATACGCTGTTGTGGCAGGCCGAGCGGCTAACTTCGCCTCTAAGAGAGAAGCAGTGAAACATTCAGAAACATCACCACAGTGATTCTCCAAAGGCAGCAGCGCACGTGACGGCGCTTTACCAGATTCCATATGGCCACGCACCCCGGATTATTTCCTGCCTAGGGGCCAGGGTCAGACAAGCTGTCTGGGAGACCCTCCCCTTGAGTCACGAGGCTCGGAAAGGACCCCCTTGCTTTCTAAACTCCTTCTCGGAGAGGAGTCTAGGTGCGGCTGGATCCAATTCCTAGCTCGGAAAGGACCCCCTTGCTTTCTAAACTCCTTCTCCGAGAGGAGTCTAGGTGCGGCTGGATCCAATTCCTAGCCCCGGACTTAGGCAATGGTTCACCTCTAAAGGATTGTATCTGCGCCATCGACCCTTTATATCACTGAGCTAAGGCTACAAGGTTTTGCATGCTATTAGTGACTTACTGAGAATCTGTTGCGGCAAGGCATATCTCAATCTCAAGGAGCAGAACCTTAATCGAGCGTCCCTGCTCAAGGGGAGATCCTGGCATGGAGGCCCCTGCCATGCAGAAGTCAAAAGGCTCTTGGGCTGTCCACTACTTATGGGGTAAGCCAATTGACTTATAGTCACATCAGCACGGGAACAAAATATCTAGGTCCCCACTGTGTTGCCAACCATCCCCCAACTTCAAGTACCACTCAGAACAACTCCATGGATGATTGGGGCGCCAAAACGAAGGGGCGCCCACACCACCGCAACAGTCAAATAAGGAACAACCAATGGAACTTTCACAATAAATAAGTACAATCCCAGACAGTCCAAAGTAACAGCCAAGACAATGACAGACCAATACAGTGCAAGACCTAACATCATACAGAGCAGTAAAAGGCAACGCGCAGCCAAGTCAAGAACAGTTAAAATACCCAAAATCCAGTGCAGCACTATGACACTGTCCCAAAACACAGTCAAAACAACAACAGAGTAATGCAACACGAGCCGTAACACAACACAGGGCAGCACAAGGCAATACACAGTCACACAAAGAACAGCCAATTAAAAAACCCACAACAGAACACCCTACAATCTCAGGAAGTCTCAGAGGGCCGTCACAGCAAATACAGGGCAATACGGTGCAAGACAACACAATACAGGCCACTGCCAGCCAATATCAGTCAAATAAATAACAGACAGTCAAAAAATTCACAGTGCAGTGCACTACTATGACACCATGGGTCAGGCGGCAATCATGACAACGACAGGGCAACACAAGGCAAGACGTAACCCAATACGGGGCCGGACAAGGCAATATGCAGTTGTGGCGGGTGGAGCCATTCACTTCAGTCCTAAGAGAAAAGTAGAGAAACATTCAGAAACATCAACACAGTGATTCTCCAAAGGCAGCAGCGCACATGACGGCGCTTTATCAGGTTCCGTGGCCACGTACCCTGGATTATTTCCTGCCTAGGGGCCAGGGTCAGACGAGCTGTCTGGGAGACCCTCCCCTTGAGTCACGAGGCTCGGAAAGGACCCCCTTGCTTTCTAAACTCCTTCTCCGAGAGGAGTCTAGGTGCGGCTGGATCCAATTCCTAGCCCCGGACTTGGGCAACGGTTCTCCTCTAAAGGATTATGTCTGTGCCGTCAACCCTTTACGTGGCTCATAAAAAACAGCTGATGAAGGAAGTGGCAATATGGTGGCCTACAACGGCAGAATAGATCAGATGACAATCAAGACAACAACAGAGCGATACAATGGAAGACGTAACACCACACGGGGCCGGACAAGGCAATACGCAGCCACATCAGAACCCATGAGAGACATCACACTACAGTCCAGACCTAGGACAGATTCTCTAACGTGACCGTCAAGACGACGGGGTAATAAAACGCAAGACGTAACACAGGCCATATGCAGTTGTGGCGGGCGCAGTGATAAAATTCACTCCTAAGAGAGAGGCAGAGAAACATTTACAAACATAACAGCAGTGATTCACCAAAGGTAGCAGCGCACGTGATGGCACTTTACCAGACTGCACGGCCACGCACCCCGGGTCATTTACTGCCTTGGGGCCAGGGTCAGACAAGCTGTCAGGGAGACCCTCCCCTTGAGTCACGAGGCTCAGAAAGGACCCCCTTGCTTTCTAAACTCCTTCTCCGAGAGGAGTCTAGGTGCGGCTGGATCCCATCCTCGCCCCGGACTTGGGCAACGGTTCACCTCTAAAGGATCATATCTGCGTGATCAAACCCTTGGTATCGCTCAGCCAAGATGGCAAAGTCTGGCATGCTGTTAGTCACTGACCCAGAATCTGTTGTGGCAAGGCTTCTCTCAGCCTCGAGGAGCAGAACCTTAAGTGAGTGTCCCCGGGAAATGCTGGTGAACAGGCCGCTGCCTTGCAAGAAAGCTCCAAGGGCTCTTGGTCTGTCCGCTAGGTCTATAGCGAGCTAACTGACTCACAGTGTCTTGACTCTGGTGCCAGCCATCCCACAAAGTTCAAGTGCCACTCGTAGCGACTCCTCCTGGTTCTTATAGCTCGAGCAGCAGCCCGGGGGAAAAAGGGGGGTGACATCCCAACAGCGGTCAAATACAGAACAACCGGTTAAAAATTGCACAATACAGTGCCAGAGACTCTAAAATATCTGGCAAGACAACGACAGGGCAACACCATGCAAGATCTAACCTTACACAGGGCAGTACAAGGCAACGTACAATCAAATGCAGAGCAGACAATGAAAGAATTGACGGTACAGTGCCACGCAATGGTAGACTATATCAGATGTCGGTCACCACAATGACAGAGCAATACAAGGCAAGACGTAACGCGATACGGGGCCCTACCAGGCGACACAGTCAAGGAAACAACCACCCCATGAAAGAACTCACAACACAGCGCGGTCCTAGGACGGAAGGTGTAAAATAACAGTGACAGGGCAATACAATGCAAGATGCAACACCATACCAAGGCAACATGCAGCCAAATGAACAACCCATTAAGAAACCCAGCATACATTCAACTGTAATACCAGAAAAGATCAGAAGGCAGTCAAGACAATGACAGCGCACTATAACGCGAGAAGTAACACAATACAGGGCAGTACAAGGCATTACACAGGCAAATAAAGAAGAACCCATTAAAAACCACACAATACAGTGCGGTGCGAGGCCAGAGTAGATCAGAAGGCAGTCGAGACTACGACGGGGCAATATAATGCGAGATGTTACATGGTACAGGGCAGTACAAGGCATTAGAAAGCCAAACAAAGAACAACCCCAAATGAAGAACAACCGATTAAAAAAACCCGCAATACAGTGTGGTACGAGGCCCGAACAGATCAGAAGGCAGTCAAGGCTACGACAGGGCAATATAACGCTAGACGTAATGCAATAGAGGGCGGTACAAGGCATTACACAGTCAAAGAACAACGGATTAAAAAAAAAAAAACACGCAACATGGTGTGGTACGATGCCAGAATAGATCACAGAGCAGTCAAGAGCATGACGGGGCAACACGATGCGAAACCGATACTGAGTGAGGCGGAGCAATACTATTTCAAATATACAAGAACACAGTACGGAACCAAGTTCTTAAGCGTACGACGCAAGACCATCTCAAATGGCAGTCAAGGAAGTTCCTGAGCAACGTAATCCCGATTTGCACAAAATGGTGCCATCAGGCACCATCGCGTCGGTCAACACTAAGTTGTACCGCAATATCCCCCGCATCACACGCGCCGTACCCTCCTGCTCACCTGCTCCGCATGGATTCCGGATTCGGACTTCATGGCACTCTCTGGTTCTGGCACCTAAAACACCTAAGACACACAATATTCCTGTTGAGCTTACGGGAAACCACCACCCCCATGCGCTACCTCTCTGCTACCCAGCTCACCTCCAACGCTCGTCCGGCTCCAGATGCCTGCGGCGCCTGCAAAACCAAAGACAAACACTCCCCTGAGCTCCCCAACGTGTCCACAACCGCCTCACTCGCTGGGACTACTCAGTGGGCGTGCAGCATCGCCCCTCTGACCCTGCGTGTCACACCAACCGGAGAAACGCACGCCGAGATACCGCCCAAAACCTACCAAATTCCCATCTCCCGCTCCCTCACCTTGCCCGCCCGTCCTCCCCCGAGGCGTGCAACCTGAAGGCTCGCAAACCACCCATAAAACCCAACCGACACGGGTTGCTTTACAACTTGAAAGTTGCTCCCTCTGAGGCAGATGTGATACTTCAGCCCACCCGCCCCTGCTGACCTTGACTGGCTCATCCCCATCCCCACATCCCACGTCATTCATTGCTTCAAAACTTCAAATTGGAAAGAACCAATACATACAGTACTCAGAGCCACATCTTCTCTCTAACACCACGTGCTGACCCACCTTCTTACGTCGCTCTCCTCCTCTACGCTGCCCCGCCAAGCTTGTCCCGCTGCATCTGCAAGAACGACATCAGAGAAATCACCCTGAGGCAGAGCAATAGAGTCATAACAACAAAAAGTCTTGCACCTTTTCACAAATACCATCTAAGGTCCAAATACAACCGTACACAAAGAAAGTTACAAAAAAAAAAATCCGCACCAAAACCAGCCGTACCCTCTTGGACATGAGCTCTTCTTCACTGCTGCTGTGTTGCCTTCCCAACATGCCTCTGCTCTTCCCAAACAAAACAGAAGAGGTGTCTACACAGCCTCCCGATGGCTACCCTGAGATGACTCTAACACCTTTGCCCCGATCTACAGGGATTCACGTACTACATATAGACTCTCCACAGGATTCCACCCACCCTGGACACTACGCGCCCGGGCAGGGCGGACCCGAGCCACACACTCACGGTTACAGACATACACTCCACGGAACGCTACGAACGACACGCCTCAAAGATGAGAGAAAACTCTCAGCAAGAAAGATGACACGGGGACCAAAGTCACCATCGTGCAAGAAAATCTGTGGGATCGTGATGATGTCAACGTGAAGACGCTCTACGGAACCCCCTAAAGCAAACTGTAGAACGTGATGGTACGGAATAAGAATGGACTGTTGAGCCCAATAAGATGGATGTGCAGGAAGCCTGGCTTCAAGACCTAAGAACGTAACGACGCAGGGAAGAACTCCCAGACATGGAAGTGGGCCGTCCAGAAACTTCCGAGAGGCAAGATTGATGCACGCTTTAAGATGCTAACGCAAGAAGAGCATCAGATGAATGATGCTACGCCCACAGGCCCAAGCAGTCGAGACCCTAAGGATGACGCCCAGGGCCCCACGTTGTGCTCCTGGAGCTCAAAGATGACCTCGAGACCCAAGAAGGGGCGAAGATACACAACACAGACCACATGAACGACATGACAACACGCACAGGCTGGAACTGCCCTGCCCGGGACACGCTAGCGTCACACTGAGCAGTAAGCAACATCCTTTACCTTCCTAAATATGACTGTGCCCCGGGACAGCCCTCGCCACTACGCTAACGTCAAAGACCCCATTTTGCAATTGTCCACCTCGGCCCCTCTCCGGCGCCTGACTGTCAACTTAGCTTTTGGAGGGCCAGGCGTCTGAATCCTTCTTCGATGCGGTCCGCAAAAACCAGCCATCCGATACATTTCCGCAGTCACCAGGTTCCTCCTCTTCCTCTGCAAAAGGAAAATAAAACATAACCCCAGAGGCCGCCACAGCACCAGCAATAAGCATCCTGAGAGGAGACGCCAACCTCTTCCACGACACCCTCAGCCTCCCGAAGGCCGTGGCGTTCTGCTCGCCCGCTCCGCGCCGATTCCGGAGTCCGAGGCTGCGGTGATAGTTATTCACAGCACCTAAGAGACCAAGAAACACAACTTTACCACTGCGCTTCTGCCAAACCGCCACACCATTGACTCCTATCTTCTGTCTTCATTCACATGAAAAAAAAAGCACCCAATTGTATTCATAGAGGCGCCAGTCACATCTTCCTTCTAACGCCACATGCCGAGCCACCTCCGTACAGCGCTCCTCTCGGCTCCCCTGCGTCACCCTGCACATCTCGTCTCTCGGCATCTAAAAAGAGAAAAAAAAAATCCAACATTACCCTGATGCAGAGCAATAGCTTAATTCCAAAGGTCTTGTTTCTACTTCGGAACACTGTTCAATTAGATCCAACTACAGCCTGCCATCAAAAAAAAAAAAAACACACAGAAAAAGCCCACAAACATTACACCCCACACAAAGCAGCCCGAACGTCTTTGAGATACTGCGTCCTTCACTGGCTGTGAACAGCCTCTCCGACTTGGCTCTGCTTATGCCAACACCCACTAATAAAACACCCCCGCACCCAACCTACTGAGAGCCAATTAATTCCAGACGACTACCCAACCTTTGCCTCGGTCTCCACAGATCCACATATTAACCATAGACTCCCGTCACTATTCTGCCTGCCCTGGACTCTACACACCCGGGCAGGGGGGCTCCGAGCCAGACACACACACAAGCACAGACCAACACTACACAGAACGCTAAAAACCACGCGCCTCAAGGATGAGAGAAAACTCTCAGCAAGAAGGATGACACCCGGACGGAAGTCACCGTCGGGCAAGACGACCTGGAGACCGTGGTGGTGATGCGAAGAGGCTCTATGGAAGCCCCTGAAACAGAGTGTAGGACATCATTGTCTGCGATAAGAAGGGACTGTCAAGACTGATAAATGTATGCGGGGGAAGCCTGGCTTCAAGACCTAAGAACATAATGACATAGGGAAGAAGTCCCAGTTGCAGACGCAGGCCATCCGGAAACTTCCAAGACGCAAGACCGATGCGAGCTTTAAGCTTCTAACGCAAGAAGACCAGCA
Organism: Larus michahellis; assembly: GCF_964199755.1. NCBI lineage: Eukaryota > Metazoa > Chordata > Aves > Charadriiformes > Laridae > Larus > Larus michahellis. Next base: position 6,461,923 of record NC_133917.1, on the reverse strand, counting down.
GCCGAACGGTGCTATGCCCACGGGTGCAGGTGTTCGAGACCCTAGGGATGGTGCCTGAGGCGCCATGCCGTGCTCCTGGAGCTTAAAGACGACCTCGAGACCCGAGAAAGGTCTAAGACACAGAACACGGACCACACGAAAGACACGACAACACACACAGGCTGGAACCGCCCTGCCCGGGAATGCCGAACAGTAAGCCACGTCCCTTACGTGCCTAAATGAGACTGCGCTCCAGGACAAACCTCTCCCCTACGCCAACTTCAAAGACACCTTTTTGCAATTCTCAACCTCGTCCCCTCTCGGGCGCCAGTCTCTCAACTTAGCTTTTGGAGGGCCAGGGGTCCGAATCCATCCTTGAGGCAGTCCACAGAAAACAGCCATCCAGTACGTTCCTGTGGTCACCAGCTTCCTCCTCTTCCTCTGCAAAAGGAAAAGAAAAAAAAAGTTATCCCAAAGGCAGCCACAGCACCAGCAATAAGCATCCTGAGAGGAGATGCCAACCTCTTCCACAACACCCTCAGCCTCATGAACGCCGAGGCATTCTGCTCGCCCGCTCAGCGCCAATTCCAGCGTCTGACGCTGCGGCAACAGTTATTCACAGCACCTAAGATACCAAGAAACACAGCATTACCACCGCGCTACTGCCAACCCACCAGTCCTGTGCTCCTCCTCGATACTATCTGGCTTGCCTCAAATGCGAGAGCCTAGAACACACCAGGCTCCGACGACACCCGAACCCATCTGCAAAACCTGTCCAAGGACAACTCATGAACCCGGCTCCCTTTCCTAGCCCTCCCCCAGTGGCAAAGCTTTAGAAACCCCTTCTCTTCTCCCTGAGCTGCCAGGGAAGGAGCCCCACTTCTTCCCCACAGCTCCCACCCATTTATTTGCCAGCCCAAACACCGGGCGTTGGACGCTTCTCAAGAGCCACTCTTCCCAGCCTCTCCCTGCGTCCGCCACCACCTCCCATCTTCTGTCTTCCCACGGACTCCGGGCTCTGCTGCAGACCCACAGAGTCAGCGAAGCCCTGACCCGACCTACACCAGGGGCCTGCCGCAAGCCGCAAAGGCTCCAGGGACACGGCGAAACCCTGAGCACAGTGGGGGAAGGCGACGAGGCGCCCCACATCCTGAAACGCGTTACACCTTATGGCCCTGCTGCTTTCCTGAGAAATGCGAAAACTCCATCTACAGCTGCAGACAAGGTGCTCACCCAGTCCCTGCAAAGTGATCTCATCACCTGCCCGATTGAGACAGATTCTATTGGCATCTTATCTGGGATACAGCAAAGCTAGTGGGAAAAAAAAAAACACAAACAAGAAAGTTCCGTCTTCAATACAGCCAGGGATTCCAGGATAACGCGCCATGCCTGGAAGAGAGAAAACCATACCCTTAAACCATCTCACCCCCCCCGAATGCTCATTACCACGCGACTCACCTGAAAAACCGCACGGAAGAGAAGCGGCGCATGAGGCCGCTCTCTACTGTACGTGCTGCCAAACCTCACCTGGTCCCCAAGGTCTTGCCACCTCCAGCTTCCTACCTGCGGTTCTCTAAATGGGATAACGTCTCCACCCCAGGAGCTGAGCCGCCTCCGAAGCTGCAATCGACTGAAGGACAGGCAGAGCTCTGACCCTGGAGACGCCTGGCAGCAGAATGAGCTGCCCCAGCAGAGGCTGTGGGTTATATACCCCGGGCCCTGCCCACCCCCCTTCCCACCATCCCCTGGGAAAGGGGCCCGGCTGACCTCCAGGAGGCACAGAGCCTGCCAGAGGAGCAGCTGCTCCTTTCCTCACAGGCCTGAGAAGTCCAGCGTGCAAAACACCAAAACGGAGAAAGCGACCCTTAGAGGAACGGACAATACGTGCTCTTTTATTACAACTACGTCAATTGTGTCAGCAACGGGGCCCGGTAGGTACGTAAACTTAAACTTCTGCAGGGCGTAGACATAAAGAGAAAGACATCATCCTAACCTCCATAGGCAAGTAGACCATTAGGCCCGATAACCACGTTTTTAATCAAGACTCGATGTCCTTTAGTTTCCTTGTGAAAGAAAACCCACAATGCTGGGGGGGGTCATATGTCACTTCTAGCAAGACGACACGTATTACCCGACTTCTGCCAGAACCACGTTCTGGATAGGAAGGACGGACAGAGCGCAAGCAGAGGCTTGTGCGCCGCCTGTAATACAGCGGCTGAGAAAGAACCAACCCTTCCGACCGCCGCTCTCCTCAGCCGAGTCCGCTCCGGTGCCCCTTCTGTCATTGCTGTCATGGCTTAGGCTGGGCATTAAATGAAACGACAGATGCTCTCTTTTAACTTCTCTCCTGAGGGAGAAAACAATGTGAGGGAGACTTAGGAACTGAAAGAGAAACTGAACTCTAACGAAATATAAACAGAAAAGTAGTACCGAGGAAAGACAAGAATAACAGGAAAACAGTAGCAGAGAGAAAATATATACACACAACCCGGCATGGAGCTCCCAAGATGACCATCGCCTCACCCGCTGGCACGGGGAAAGTCCGGGACCAGACTCGGCGACAGACTGGAACCAGATTCCAGACCTGGTTGCATAAATGCACGGATCGGCGTCAAAGGACAATGACCAGACAGAGGAGTCCTCAAAGGCCAGACGACAGGTACCGACCCCTTCGATCCCCCCGCTTTTATACTGAGGGTGATGAGGATGGGATGCGATACCCCATCAGTCAGATTCGGGTCACCGGTCCCGTCTACTCTTCACCATGGGTGCAACCCCTCTACGCTTTTCTGCTTCCGACCCTCCGACGGGGCATATATAAAAGTCAGCTGCGCTGTGCTGTTATAGGAATAAGTATAAGCAAGAGCCTCTCTGCACGGCATCCCTTCGCATTAAGTGTAAATATAAGTTCTTGGCGCTCTGAAGGCAGATACTACCTGAAAAATATGTCATTACCTTCAGAGAGTTCAGTTCATTGGAAGAGACTTACCTGCAAAGTGACGTGACTGCAAACAACACCGGTTCTGTTGTACCTCAGACCAGCACTTCCACACATGGCTACGTAACCTCACATTCACACGAAAAAAAGAAGAAATGGCCAAATGTATTCATGGAGCCGCCGGTCACATCTTCCCTTTAATACCTCGGGCTCAACCACCTTCGTCCTGCGCTCCCGTCAGCTCCCCTGCGTATCCCCGGCCACCTCATCTCTCTGCACCTGAAAAAAAAGCAACACAACATCAAACATTACCCAATGCGGAGCAGTAGCTTAACTCCAAAGGTCTTGTTTCTACTGAAGAACCCTGTTCACATAAGTCCAACTACAGCCTGTCATCCAGAGAAGAGACGCCTGCAAACGTTACACCCCACACAACGCAGGCTTACCATCTTTGAGATACTGTCCCCTTCACTGGCCACGAACACCCTCTCCAACTTGGCTGCGCTTGTGCCAGCGCCCGCTAATGAAACACCCGTCCACGCAGCCTCTCGAGAGCTAATCAAGTCGAGACGACTGAGCAACCTGTGCCCGGGTCTAGACAGATCCTCATATTCACTACAGACTGCCGTCGTGATTCTGCCTACCCTGGACGCTACGCACCCGGGCAGGGCAGCCCCGAGCCAGACACACACAGACTGACGCCACACAGAACACGACAAACGACGCGCCTCAAGGATGAGAGAAAACTCTCAGCAAGAGGGATGACACCGGGACCAAAGTCACCGTCGGGCAAGACGACCTGCGGCACTGTGATGGCGACGATGTGAAGAGGCTCCACAGAACCCCCTGAAACCAAGTGTAGAACTTCACAGTTCCTGAGGAGGGACTGTCGAGCCTGACAAGATGGACGCGTAGGAAGCCCAGCTTCAAGACCTAAGAGCGTAACGACACAGGGAAGAAGCCCCAGTCGCTGAAGTGGGCCATCCGGAAAGTTCCAAGATGCAAGACCGATGCACGCTTTAAGATGCTAATGCAAGAAGAGAGGCAGACGGTTGGTGCTACGCCCACGGGTGCAGGCGTTCGACACCATAAGGATGGCGCCCGACGCACGTTCCGTGCTCCTGGAGCTTCAAGATGATCTCGAGACCCAGAAAAAGGGTCTAGGATGCAAAACACAGACCACACGAACGACACGACAACACACACAGGCTGGAACTGCCCTGCCCAGGTTGCGTTCACATCACACCGGACAGTAAGCTACGTCATTTACCTGCCCAAAGGAGACTGTGCCCCAGAACAGCCCTCCCCCCTACACTAACATCAAAGACCCCATTACACAGTTGTCAGCCTCCGCCCCTCTCCGGTGCTGGTCTCTCAACTTAGCTTTTGGAGGGCTAGCATCTGATTCCATCCTCGACATAGTCCACAAGACACAACCATCCGATACGTTCCTGCGGTCACCGGCTTACTCCTCTTCCTCTGCAAAAGGAAAAGGAAAAGTCATCGCAAGAGCAGCCCCAACACCAGCAATAAGTGCCCCGAGGGGAGATGCCGACCTCCTCCACAAAACCCCTCAAGCCTCCTGAACGCTGACGCAGTCTGATTGCCTGCCCCGCGCCGATTCTAGAGTGGGATGCTGCAGCGACGGTTATTCACGGCACCTAAGATACCAAGAAACACAACATGACCACCGCGCTTCTGCCAACCCACCAGTCCCGTGCTCCTCCTCGATACCATCTGTCTTGCCTCAAATGCGAGAGCCTAGAGCAGACTAGACACCATCGACAACCAAACCCAACTACAAGACTGGTTTGAGAAAGACACATGAACCCGCCTCCCTTGCCCAGCCATCCCCTAATGCCAAAACTTTAGAGACTCCCTCCCTTCTCCTGAGCCGTCAGGGAAGGAGACCCACTGCCCCCCCACAACTCCTGCCCCTGATTTTCCAACCGCTCCTCGGGACCTGCTCTTCTGAGCCCTGTGTGTGGCAGACACCTCCCGTCTTCTGCCTTCACAGAGACTCTGGGCTCTGCTACAGACCCGGAAAGCCAGGAAAACAGTTACAGAACCTACTGGTAGCCTCCTGCAAGAGCTTCAGGGCCACCGTGATGCCCTGTGTGCTCTGGGGGGAAATGATGAGCCATCCCTGCTGTTACATCCCTGCTGCTTTCTCAAAACAAACTCAATATATAGATACCTACAAAACGCTTGCCCTAAATCCTGCTCCAGTATCTCATAACGCACCCAATTAAGACTAACAAAAACACCAACTAACGTAGCATACATCAAAATTGGAAAAAAATACAACATTTTATCTTCAGTGAAGTCAGAAATTATAGTAAAACACACACCACCTGCCATAAGCAAGAAAAAAAAGAAGAGACGCATACTATTAAACCATTTAAACAAACTAAATGCTCCCTACGAAACTAAAGATATGGGGGGGGAAAAAAAAAAGAAAAAAGATAACATACAACTCCACTTTCTGTGGCAACCACCCTTCCATTGAGGAGTCTCACCTCTGATGTCTCACCTACGCTAGTTCAAACGCCAAAACAAGCCTTCCCGAACGGCCGCACGAGCTCCAAGACAACACCGAAGGAGCTCCAGAGCTCTGACCCCGGAGAAGACCAGCAGCAGAACGAGCTCCTGACCCGAAGCTGTGGCTCATGTACCCCGGGCCCCGCCCACCACCTTTCCCACAATCCCCTGGGTAAAGGGTGGGGCCGCCCCCCAGAAGCATAAAAGCAGCTGAAGGGGCAGCAGGTGTTGTTATTTGCTTTAATTTTACCATCTAACAAGTAGTGAAGAGTGAGAGCGACCCTTGCTAGAAAAAGCATCATCTGCTCCTCCCATTGCATCAACGGTGTGTCCAGGGGAGCAGTTAGAGAGAGGTGAGACAGAAAAAAAATAAACATCAGACTTATCTCTACGGGAAAGTGGCTTATTCAATGCAATGGTAACATTATTATTAAAATTTATGTACTTGAGTGTCCTTCAAAACAAAAAAAATACAAACCCAGACACAATCTGTTACTACGGGGTCGTTCCTCATTTCTAGCGAGAGCGTGTGCACTAACGACCTTCTGCCAGAACCCCTTTCTGGATGGGAGCGAATAACAAAACAGAACCAGATTCTAGGAGAAAACTTCCTCAAAAACATCTTCCCCTGTGAAATAAGTTATTTATTGTAAACTGCTGGCAATTTAAAGTCATATTGATAATCTCGCTTTGACTTTTTACACCACAGCGCTACTTGCGTCCCAAAATACAGAAAGCAACAAAAAAGCATGGAATTACAAGTCACGTGTTTCCTGAACCTGCATAAAGCACCCTAATTAACATCTCAGTAGCTAGAACAAAAACGAGTTTATACACATAAACTCATATTTTACAATATCTGTAAAAATGAGAAAATCTTCTTTATTTCAATGCCTCACGCCCATATAGACAGGTTTTATTCTATTTTTAAACACACATTCCCCCCATGAATTTTCAGGCATTTTTGGGGGGGACCCAGTGTGACACCCCACACACCCCCTCCGGAAAAGGTCGTCTTTTGACTTAGAAATACCATCTGGAGTACAATTGCCGCCTGACATCAAAAAGAAACCAAACTACACAAACATGACACCCCACACAAAGCGGCTTTAACATCTCGGAGACGCAGTCTGCGTCACTACTGCGGAACAGCCCCTCCCACACAGCTCCGCTCATCCCAAAAAACCCCTTAATTAAAGAGCTGCCCACACCACCTGCTGGTGGCTCCTTGATGGGAGTTGACTGTGCCACCTTGGCCTCAACAGTCTCGTTACGTCAACGTATTACCCATAGAGTCCTGCTGCTCTTCCCCCTGCCCCTGACTCTACGCGACTGGGCAGAGCAGCTTCGAGCCCAACACGCACAAGCACAGACCAACGCTACACACAACGCCACAAACAACGCACCTCGCGGATCAGAGAAAACTCCCAGCAAGAAGGATGACACCCCGACGACGTAAGGGATTGTCAGGCAAGAAGACCTGCGGGCCCATGGCGGTGACGTGAGAAGGCTCGAGGGAAAGCCCAGGAAATGACGACAACGCAACGGCCCGGGACAACGAGTGACTCTCAGACTGAGGAGGTGTATGCGCGGGAAGCCGGTCTTCAAGACCGAAGAACTTAAGGATGCAGGGAAGAAGTCGCAGTCACTGAAAAGGGGTGGCTAGAGAACAGGGCTGCTCCCGCAGCCAGGAACAACGCCGCAGATGAGGACCGTCCAGAAACTTCCGAGTTTCTAAAGACCCAGCCACGCTTTAAGCTTATGATGCAAGAAAAGCAGCCCCCGACTGGGGCAATGCCAATGGGGACAGGCATTCGAGGCTCTAGGGATGGTGCCTGAAGTACAGACCGCGCTCCTCAAGTGGAAAGAGGACACTGAGTCCCAAGGAAGGTTTAAGACACAGAAAACACACCACACAAACAACACAACAGACGCGGGCCAGAACTGCCCTGCCCAGCACACGCTACCTTTGTGCTGAAGAGTAACCCGCCCCCTTTACCTGCGCAGAGGACACTGCTCCTGGATACGCCTCTGCTCTACCCTGACTTGAAAACTCCTCCCTGAAACTGCCAACCTTGGCCCCCTCCAGCGCCTGTCCCTCTACTTCGCTTTCGGAGGGCCAGTGGCCTGAATTCATCCTTGACGAAAAAAACCCACAACAAACAGCTAACTGAGGCGTTCCTGCAGTCACCACGTTCCTCTTCATCGGCAAAACAAAGAGAAAGCACAGCTCCAGCAGCGACTGCCATGACAGTAGATGTCAACCTCTTCCACAACACCCTCGTCCTCAGAGGTGCCACGGCAATCCGCTCACCTGCGTCGCGTCGATTCCAGAGTCGGAGGCTGCCGCAACAATTATTTATGGCACCGACGATACCAACAAACACAAAATTACCATTGCGTTTCCGCGACATCACCAGTCCCGCGCTCCTCCTCCACACCGTCCAGCTCGCCTCAACTGCAAGAGACTAGAACAGACCGGACCCCGTCGACACCCAGATCCAAAGGCAAAACCGACACGACAGAGACTGACGAACCCAGTTTGCTGCCAGCTGCAGACACGCGAGGGACACCGTGGCACTCCGCGGGCAATGGGGGAAGGTGACGAGCCACGCCACACCCTGAGCGACGCTACGCCTTACGTCCCTGCTGCTTTCTTGAGAAACGCTAGTGCCATATGCAGCCGCATACAAAACGCTCGCCGTAACCCCTACAAGATAATCTCGTCGTCAGCCCAATTAAGAGAAACAATATCAGCAATTCACACAGCCTACTGCAAAACCGGTGAAAACCCCACAGTTCCATCTTCAAAGAAGTCAGGAATTCTAGGAAAACGCGGTGCTCCTAGAACAAAGCAAAGCAAAGCACGCTGTTAAACCATCCGGGCACCCCCCAAACACGCATCACGAAGTCACTGACCTGAGAAAAAGGAAACAAAAAAGCAGCAGACCAGCCAACTTTCTGCCGTACAGGCGGCTGGAGGTTTACTGCTCCCGAAGGCCTCAGCTCAGCCCTTCTCACCCCCGCCCCCCGAAACGCCAAAACGCGCCTCCCCAGACAGCTGAGCCCGCCCCAGAGCTGCCGCCAACCGAAGGCCCAGCAGAGCACCGACCCCCCGGGGCCCAGCAGCAGAACGAGCTCCTGAGCCCGGGCGGGGGCTCACGTACCCCGGGCCCCGCCCACCGCCCTTCCCACAATCCCCTGGGAAAGGGGCAGGGCCGACCCCCAGGAGACGCGAAGGCGGCCGCAGGAGCAGCAGCTGCTTTTCCCCTGCCTTAAGTTCCCCGCAGGCGAAGCACCACCCCTTTTTCTGTCCCTTTGGGACTCGCCTCTGGTGATTCTCTCACCGCCTTGGGTTGATTTCTGTCCAGTCGTTGCTGTGGAGAAGAGAGTTCCGCAGGGGTCGCTTTGTTTTTGCGATCTTCGGATATTTTTGTGGTTAACTGTTCATCGCGCTTTGCGGTCTGGGAAGAGTGCTGGAATCATGGGATTCCCAGAAGACTGATGGGCATTTCCGGGCTCCCGGAGGACTAAAGTACCACGGAGACGCGCGTCGGCTGCCTGAGGGGGCCCCTGGAGGACTAAACTGCCATAGAGACACGCGTCGGCTGACTGAGGGGGCACTTCCGGGTTTCTGGAGGACTAAACTGCCATAGAGACGCGCGTCGGCTGACTGAGGGGGCACTTCCGGGTTCACGGAGGACTAAAGTGCCATAGAGACGCGCGTCGGCTGACTGAGAGGGCACTTCCGGGGTCCTGGAGGACTAAAGTGCCATAGAGACGCGCCTCAGCTGACTGAGGGGGCACTTCCGGGGTCCTGGAGGACTAAAGTGCCATAGAGATGCGCGTCGGCTGACTGAAGGGACCCCTGGAGGACTAAACTGCCATAGAGACGCGCGTCGGCTGACTGAGGGGGCACTTCCGGGTTCCCGGAGGACTAAACTGCCATAGAGACGCGCGTCGGCTGACTGAAGGGACCCCTGGAGGACTAAAGTGCGATAGAGACGCGCGTCGGCTGACTGAGGGGGCACTTCCGGGGTCCTTGAGGACCGCAGGGCCATGGAGATGGACGCCCGGAAAACTGCCGGGCACCACCGGAGGCGCGTTAACGCGTTAAGAGCTGATTACTGGAGGGCCGACGGCCGCTCTCGGGGCCGGGCGGGCGGCACCGATGCCGCTCCAGGCGGCGCGGAGCTCGCCGGTGCCCCGGCGGTCCCGGTTCGGCCTCCAGCCGCCGCTCTCTCGGGACAGGCGCCGGACCGGGCAGCTGCGAAGCCGCGCATGCACACGAGCTGTGGAGCCGAGGGGCGGGGCCGAGGGGCGCGGGGGGCGTGGCCGGGGCTGCCGGGGGCGGGGCCGGGGAGGGCAGGAGGCGGGGCCACAGCGCACGCGCCGCTCCCCCCGCCCCCCCCCCCCCGCAGGACCCGCCCTCGGTCCCGCCGCTCCCACGCGCCGCCGCCGCCCGCGGCCCCTCAGCGCTGCCGGGCCCCGCGGCCTCTCTGCAGCCGCCGCCGCCGCGCCCCGGACCCGCCCAGCGCGGCCTTGCCCCCCGCAACCAGCCCCGGGGACGCGGCATCGCCCCGCGCGGGGCGGCGGGGCCGGAGGGGGGGGGGGCGGGGGGGGGCCTCGTCCACCGGAACGGGAGAATCGGGGATATGGGCCTTTTCCCGCATGAATTATGGGGGTTTTTTCCGCATTTTTTTTTTGTTTTCCTTTCCGGCTGCACGAGCCCAGGTGCAGGCCCGGCCCCCGCAGTCGCGCCGCCCTTTACACAAACGTTAATCTGTGTTTTATACATATATTATATCTGTATTTTACACAAACGTTAATCTGTGTTTTATACATATATTATATCTGTATTTTACACAAACATTACATCTATATTTTACACAAACGCTGTATCTGTATTTTACACAAACGTTATATCTGTAATTTGTGTTTTCTGTTCACTCTTACGCGGAGAATCTGCCTAAACACGTACGTCCGCGCAGGCCGCCGGCTCACCCGTCTGTTCTGACACTAAAACCTTTCTGTAAATGCATTTTTTAAGTACTTTTATATTCTGGGACCTTTTGTGTAACGCAGAAGCACAGAATCAGCGAGTCCTCAGAGACGGAGGTTTTTATTTTGAACTTATTTCACACCCACAAACGAATATTATTTCTCGATACACACATTCCTTACGTATAAATGAGAGATTTCGGTCTGTCCCGACGCCTCACGCCCGCAGTTACAGGTTTTCCCATTTTTTTAACGCATCCCGAGAATTAGAGAGAATTAGAGAAATAGAGCCACGGCCCTACCGGAAAATGCTTCGCAGGCTGGCGCGGCGGCGCCAGGTGGGCACCGGTGGCGGCGAGGCTGACGGCCGCCGCAAAGCCCGCAGCCCCACGGGCTGTGGGGCCACGCGAGCGGCTGCCAAAGAGCTTTCCAACGAGGCACGGCTTTCCCTCCTGGCTCTTTGGGCGTGGGAGCTGTGGCCAGAGCCGCAGCCCTACCCGAAAATGCTTCGCAGGCTGGCTCGGCGGCGCCAGGTGGGCGCTGGTGGCGCCGAGGCTGACGGCCGCCGCAAAGCCCGCAGCCCCACGGGCTGTGGGGCCACGCGAGCGGCTGCCAAAGAGCTTTCCAACGAGGCATGGCTTTCCCTCCTGGCTCTTTGGGCGTGGGAGCTGTGGCCAGAGACGCGGCCCTACCCGAAAATGCTTCGCAGGCTGGCTCGGCGGCGCCAGGTGGGCGTCGGTGGCGCCGAGGCTGACGGCCGCCGCACAGCCCGCAGCCCCATGGGCTGTGGGGCCACGCGAGCGGCTGCCAAAGAGCTTTCCAACGAGGCACGGCTTTCCCTCCTGGCTCTTCGGGCGTGGGAGCTGTGGCCAGAGCCGCGGCCCTACCGGAAAATGCTTCGCAGGCTGGCTCGGCGGCGCCAGGTGGGCGCCGGTGGCGCCGAGGCTGACGGCCGCCGCAAAGCCCGCAGCCCCACGGGCTGTGGGGCCACGCGAGCGGCTGCCAAAGAGCTTTCCAACGAGGCACGGCTTTCCCTCCTGGCTCTTCGGGCGTGGGAGCTGTGGCCAGAGCCGCGGCCCTACCGGAAAATGCTTCGCAGGCTGGCTGGGCGGCGACAGGTGGGCGGCGGTGGCCCCGAGGCTGATGGCCGCCGCAAAGCCCGCAACCCCACGGGCTGTGGGGCCACGCGAGCGGCTGCCAAAGAGCTTTCCAACGAGGCACGGCTTTCCCTCCTGGCTCTTCGGGCGTGGGAGCTGTGGCCAGAGCCGCGGCCCTAACGGAAAATGCTTCGGGGGCTGGCGCGGCGGCGCCAGGTGGGCGCCGGTGGCGCCGAGGCTGACGGCCGCCGGAAAGCCCGCAGCCCCACGGGCTGTGGGGCCACGCGAGTGGCTGCCAAAGAGCTTTCCAACAAGGCACGGCTTTCCCTCCTGGCTCTTCGGGCGTGGGAGCTGTGGCCAGAGACGCGGCCCTACCGGAAAATGCTTCGCAGGCTGGCTCGGCGGCGCCAGGTGGGCGCCGGTGGCGCCGAGGCTGATGGCCGCCGCAAAGCCCGCAGCCCCACGGGCTGTGGGGCCCCGCGAGCGGCTGCCAAAGAGCTTTCCAACGAGGCACGGCTTTCCCTCCTGGCTCTTTGGGTGTGGGAGCTGTGGCCAGAGCCGCGGCCCTACCGGAAAATGCTTCGCAGGCTGGCTCGGCGGCGCCAGGTGGGCGCCGGTGGCGCCGAGGCTGACGGCCGCCGCAAAGCCCGCAGCCCCACGGGCTGTGGGGCCACGCGAGCGGCTGCCAAAGAGCTTTCCAACGAGGCACGGCTTTCCCTCCTGGCTCTTCGGGCGTGGGAGCTGTGGCCAGAGCCGCGGCCCTACCGGAAAATGCTTCGCAGGCTGGCGCGGCGGCGCCACGTAGGCGCAGGTGGCGCCGAGGCTGACGGCCGCCGCAAAGCCCGCAGCCCCACGGGCTGTGGGGCCACGCGAGCGGCTGCCAAAGAGCTTTCCAACGAGGCACGGCTTTCCCTCCTGGCTCTTCGGACGTGGGAGCTGTGGCCAGAGCCGCGGCCCTACCGGAAAATGCTTCGCAGGCTGGCGCGACGGCGCCAGGTGGGCGCCGGTGGCGCCGAGGCTGACGGCCGCCGCAAAGCCCGCAGCCCCACGGGCTGTGGGGCCACGCGAGCGGCTGCCAAAGAGCTTTCCAACGAGGCACGGCTTTCCCTCCTGGCTCTTCGGGCGTGGGAGCTGTGGCCAGAGACGCGGCCCTACCGGAAAATGCTTCGCAGGCTGGCGCAACGGCGCCAGGTGGGCGGCGGTGGCGCCGAGGCTGACGGCCGCCGCAAAGCCCGCAGCCCCACGGGCTGTGGGGCCACGCGAGCGGCTGCCAAAGAGCTTTCCAACGAGGCACGGCTTTCCCTCCTGGCTCTTCGGGCGTGGGAGCTGTGGCCAGAGCCGCGGCCCTACCGGAAAATGCTTCGCAGGCTGGCGCGGCGGAGCTAGGTGGGCGTCGGTGGTACCGAGGCTGACGGCCGCCGCAAAGCCCGCAGCCCCACGGGCTGTGGGGCCACGCGAGCGGCTGCCAAAGAGCTTTCCAACGAGGCACGGCTTTCCCTCCTGGCTCTTTGGGCGTGGGAGCTGTGGCCAGAGCCGCGGCCCTACCGGAAAATGCTTCGCAGGCTGGCTCGGCGGCGCCAGGTGGGCGCCGGTGGCGCCGAGGCTGACGGCCGCCGCAAAGCCCGCAGCCCCACGGGCTGTGGGGCCACGCGAGCGGCTGCCAAAGAGCTTTCCAACGAGGCACGGCTTTCCCTCCTGGCTCTTCGGGCGTGGGAGCTGTGGCCAGAGCCGCGGCCCTACCGGAAAATGCTTCGCAGGCTGGCTCGGCGGCGCCACGTGGGCGCCGGTGGCACCGAGGCTGACGGCCGCCGCAAAGCCCGCAGCCCCACGGGCTGTGGGGCCACGCGAGCGGCTGCCAAAGAGCTTTCCAACGAGGCACGGCTTTCCCTCCTGGCTCTTCGGGCGTGGGAGCTGTCGCCAGAGACGCGGCCCTACCGGAAAATGCTTCGAAGGCCGGCTCGGCGGCGCCAGGTGGGCGGCGGTGGCGCCGAGCCTGATGGCCGCCGCAAAGCCCGCAGCCCCACGGGCTGTGGGGCCACGCGAGCGGCTGCCAAAGAGCTTTCCAACGAGGCACGGCTTTCCCTCCTGGCTCTTCGGGCGTGGGAGCTGTGGCCAGAGCCGCGGCCCTACCGGAAAATGCTTCGCAGGCTGGCTCGGCGGCGCCAGGTGGGCGCCGGTGGCACCGAGGCTGATGGCCGCCGCAAAGCCCGCAGCCCCACGGGCTGTGGGGCCACGCGAGCGGCTGCCAGAGAGGTTTCCAATGAGGCACGGCTTTCCCTCCTGGCTCTTCGGGCGTGGGAGCTGTGGCCAGAGCCGCGGCCCTACCGGAAAAAGCTTCGGGGGCTGGCGCGGCGGCGCCAGGTGGGCGCCGGTGGCGCCGAGGCTGACGGCCGCCGCAAAGCCCGCAGCCCCACGGGCTGTGGGGCCACGCGAGCGGCTGCCAAAGAGCTTTCCAACGAGGCACGGCTTTCCCTCCTGGCTCTTCGGGCGTGGGAGCTGTGGCCAGAGCCGCGGCCCTACCGGAAAATGCTTCGCAGGCTGGCGCGGCGGCGCCAGGTGGGCGCCGGTGGCGCCAAGGCTGACGGCCGCCGGAAAGCCTGCAGCCCCACGGGCTGTGGGGCCACGCGAGCGGCTGCCAAAGAGCTTTCCAACGAGGAACAGCTTTCCCTCCTGGCTCTTCGGGCGTGGGAGCTGTGGCCAGAGCCGCGGCCCTACCGGAAAATGCTTCGCAGGCTGGCTGGGCGGCGCCAGGTGGGCGCCGGTGGCGCCGAGGCTGACGGCCACTGGAAAGCCCGCAGCCCCACGGGCTGTGGGGCCACGCGAGCGGCTGCCAAAGAGCTTTCCAACGAGGCACGGCTTTCCCTCCTGGCTCTTCGGGCGTGGGAGCTGTGGCCAGAGACGCGGCCCTACCGGAAAATGCTTCGCAGGCTGGCTGGGCGGCGCCAGGTGGGCGCCGGTGGCGCCGAGGCTGACGGCCGCCGCAAAGCCCGCAGCCCCACAGGCTCTGGGGCCACGCGAGCGGCTGCCAAAGAGCTTTCCAACGAGGCACGGCTTTCCCTCCTGGCTCTTCGGGCGTGGGAGCTGTGGCCAGAGACGCGGCCCTACCGGAAAATGCTTCGCAGGCTGGCTCGGCGGCGCCACGTGGGCGCCGGTGGCACCGAGGCTGACGGCCGCCGCAAAGCCCACAGCCCCACGGGCTGTGGGGCCACGCGAGCGGCTGCCAAAGAGCTTTCCAACGAGGCACGGCTTTCCCTCCTGGCTCTTCGGGCGTGGGAGCTGTCGCCAGAGACGCGGCCCTACCGGAAAATGCTTCGCAGGCTGGCTCGGCGGCGCCAGGTGGGCGCCGGTGGCGCCAAGTCTAACGGCCGCCGCAAAGCCCGCAGCCCCACGGGCTGTGGGGCCACGCGAGCGGCTGCCAAAGCGCTTTCCAACGAGGCACGGCTTTCCCTCCTGGCTCTTCGGGCGTGGGAGCTGTGGCCAGAGACGCGGCCCTACCGGAAAATGCTTCGAAGGCCGGCACGGCGGCGCCAGGTGGGCGCTGGTGGCGCCGAGCCTGATGGCCGCCGCAAAGCCCACAGCCCCACGGGCTGTGGGGCCACGCGAGCGGCTGCCAAGGAGCTTTCCAACGAGGCATGGCTTTCCCTCCTGGCTCTTCGGGCGTGGGAGCTGTGGCCAGAGCCGCGGCCCTACCGGAAAATGCTTCGCAGGCTGGCTCGGCGGCGCCAGGTGGGCGCCGGTAGCGCCGAGGCTGACGGCTGCCAAAGAGCTTTCCAACGAGGCACGGCTTTCCCTCCTGGCTCTTCGGGCGTGGGAGCTGTGGCCAGAGCCGCGGCCCTACCGGAAAATGCTTCGCAGGCTGGCGCGGCGGTGCCAGGTGGGCGCCGGTGGCGCCGAGGCTGACGGCCGCCGCAAAGCCCGCAGCCCCACGGGCTGTGGGGCCACGCGAGCGGCTGCCAAAGAGCTTTCCAACGAGGCACGGCTTTCCCTCCTGGCTCTTCGGGCGTGGGAGCTGTGGCCAGAGCCGCGGCCCTACCGGAAAATGCTTCGCAGGCTGGCTCGGCGGCGCCAGGTGGGCGCCGGTGGCACCGAGGCTGATGGCCGCCGCAAAGCCCGCAGCCCCACGGGCTGTGGGGCCACGCGAGCGGCTGCCAGAGAGGTTTCCAATGAGGCACGGCTTTCCCTCCTGGCTCTTCGGGCGTGGGAGCTGTGGCCAGAGCCGCGGCCCTACCGGAAAATGCTTCGCAGGCTGGCTGGGCGGCGCCAGGTGGGCGCCGGTGGCGCCGAGGCTGACGGCCACTGGAAAGCCCGCAGCCCCACGGGCTGTGGGGCCACGCGAGCGGCTGCCAAAGAGCTTTCCAACGAGGCACGGCTTTCCCTCCTGGCTCTTCGGGCGTGGGAGCTGTGGCCAGAGCCGCGGCCCTACCGGAAAATGCTTCGCAGGCTGGCTGGGCGGCGCCAGGTGGGCGCCGGTGGCGCCGAGGCTGACGGCCGCCGCAAAGCCCGCAGCCCCACAGGCTCTGGGGCCACGCGAGCGGCTGCCAAAGAGCTTTCCAACGAGGCACGGCTTTCCCTCCTGGCTCTTCGGGCGTGGGAGCTGTGGCCAGAGACGCGGCCCTACCGGAAAATGCTTCGCAGGCTGGCTCGGCGGCGCCACGTGGGCGCCGGTGGCACCGAGGCTGACGGCCGCCGCAAAGCCCGCAGCCCCACGGGCTGTGGGGCCACGCGAGCGGCTGCCAAAGAGCTTTCCAACGAGGCACGGCTTTCCCTCCTGGCTCTTCGGGCGTGGGAGCTGTCGCCAGAGACGCGGCCCTACCGGAAAATGCTTCGCAGGCTGGCTCGGCGGCGCCAGGTGGGCGCCGGTGGCGCCAAGTCTAACGGCCGCCGCAAAGCCCGCAGCCCCACGGGCTGTGGGGCCACGCGAGCGGCTGCCAAAGCGCTTTCCAACGAGGCACGGCTTTCCCTCCTGGCTCTTCGGGCGTGGGAGCTGTGGCCAGAGCCGCGTCCCACCGGAAAATGCTTCGAAGGCCGGCTCGGCGGCGCCAGGTGGGCGGCAGTGGCGCCGAGCCTGATGGCCGCCGCAAAGCCCACAGCCCCACGGGCTGTGGGGCCACGCGAGCGGCTGCCAAGGAGCTTTCCAACGAGGCATGGCTTTCCCTCCTGGCTCTTTGGGCGTGGGAGCTGTGGCCAGAGCCGCGGCCCTACCGGAAAATGCTTCGCAGGCTGGCTCGGCGGCGCCAGGTGGGCGCCGGTAGCGCCGAGGCTGACGGCTGCCAAAGAGCTTTCCAACGAGGCACGGCTTTCCCTCCTGGCTCTTCGGGCGTGGGAGCTGTGGCCAGAGCCGCGGCCCTACCGGAAAATGCTTCGCAGGCTGGCTGGGCGGCGCCAGGTGGGCGCCGGTGGCGCCGAGGCTGACTGCCGCCGCAAAGCCCGCAGCCCCACAGGCTCTGGGGCCACGCGAGCGGCTGCCAAAGAGCTTTCCAACGAGGCACGGCTTTCCCTCCTGGCTCTTCGGGCGTGGGAGCTGTGGCCAGAGCCGCGGCCCTACCGGAAAATGCTTCGCAGGCTGGCTCGGCGGCGCCAGGTGGGCGCCGGTGGCGCCGAGGCTGACGGCCGCCGCAAAGCCCGCAGCCCCACGGGCTGTGGGGCCACGCGAGCGGCTGCCAAAGAGCTTTCCAACGAGGCACGGCTTTCCCTCCTGGCTCTTCGGGCGTGGGAGCTGTGGCCAGAGCCGCGGCCCTACCGGAAAATGCTTCGCAGGCTGGCTCGGCGGCGCCAGGTGGGCGCCGGTGGCACCGAGGCTGACGGCCGCCGCAAAGCCCGCAGCCCCACGGGCTGTGGGGCCACGCGAGCGGCTGCCAAAGAGCTTTCCAACGAGGCACGGCTTTCCCTCCTGGCTCTTCGGGCGTGGGAGCTGTGGCCAGAGCCGCGGCCCTACCGGAAAATGCTTCGGGGACTGGCGCGGCGGCGCCAGGTGGGCGCCGGTGGCGCCGAGGCTGACGGCCGCCGCAAAGCCCGCAGCCCCACGGGCTGTGGGGCCACGCGAGCGGCTGCCAAAGAGCTTTCCAACGAGGCACGGCTTTCCCTCCTGGCTCTTCGGGCGTGGGAGCTGTGGCCAGAGCCGCGGCCCTACCGGAAAATGCTACGCAGGCTGGCTCGGCGGCGCCAGGTGGGCACCGGTGGCGCCAAGGCTGATGGCCGCCGCAAAGCCCGCAGCCCCACGGGCTGTGGGGCCACGCGAGCGGCTGCCAAAGAGCTTTCCAACGAGGCACGGCTTTCCCTCCTGGCTCTTCGGGCGTGGGAGCTGTGGCCAGAGCCGCGGCCCTACCGGAAAATGCTTCGCAGGCTGGCTCGGCGGCGCCAGGTGGGCGCCGGTGGCGCCGAGGCTGACGGCCGCCGCAAAGCCCGCAGCCCCACGGGCTGTGGGGCCACGCGAGCGGCTGCCAAAGAGCTTTCCAACGAGGCACGGCTTTCCCTCCTGGCTCTTCGGGCGTGGGAGCTGTGGCCAGAGCCGCGGCCCTACCGGAAAATGCTTCGCAGGCTGGCTCGGCGGCGCCAGGTGGGCGCCGGTGGCACCGAGGCTGACGGCCGCCGCAAAGCCCGCAGCCCCACGGGCTGTGGGGCCACGCGAGCGGCTGCCAAAGAGCTTTCCAACGAGGCACGGCTTTCCCTCCTGGCTCTTCGGGCGTGGGAGCTGTGGCCAGAGCCGCGGCCCTACCGGAAAATGCTTCGGGGACTGGCGCGGCGGCGCCAGGTGGGCGCCGGTGGCGCCGAGGCTGACGGCCGCCGCAAAGCCCGCAGCCCCACGGGCTGTGGGGCCACGCGAGCGGCTGCCAAAGAGCTTTCCAACGAGGCACGGCTTTCCCTCCTGGCTCTTCGGGCGTGGGAGCTGTGGCCAGAGCCGCGGCCCTACCGGAAAATGCTTCGCAGGCTGGCGCGGCGGCGCCAGGTGGGCACCGGTGGCGCCAAGGCTGATGGCCGCCGCAAAGCCCGCAGCCCCACGGGCTGTGG
This sequence comes from Larus michahellis, assembly GCF_964199755.1. Classification (NCBI taxonomy): domain Eukaryota; kingdom Metazoa; phylum Chordata; class Aves; order Charadriiformes; family Laridae; genus Larus; species Larus michahellis. The sequence goes on along the minus strand of NC_133917.1, from coordinate 6,443,359 downwards.
GGCCACGCGAGCGGCTGCCAAAGAGCTTTCCAACGAGGCACGGCTTTCCCTCCTGGCTCTTCGGGCGTGGGAGCTGTGGCCAGAGCCGCGGCCCTACCGGAAAATGCTTCGCAGGCTGGCTCGGCGGCGCCAGGTGGGCGCCGGTGGCGCCAAGGCTGACGGCCGCCGCAAAGCCCGCAGCCCCACGGGCTGTGGGGCCACGCGAGCGGCTGCCAAAGAGCTTTCCAACGAGGCACGGCTTTCCCTCCTGGCTCTTCGGGCGTGGGAGCTGTGGCCAGAGCCGCGGCCCTACCGGAAAATGCTTCGCAGGCTGGCTCGGCGGCGCCAGGTGGGCGCCGGTGGCGCCGAGGCTGACGGCCGCCGCAAAGCCCGCAGCCCCACGGGCTGTGGGGCCACGCGAGCGGCTGCCAAAGAGCTTTCCAACGAGGCACGGCTTTCCCTCCTGGCTCTTCGGGCATGGGAGCTGTCGCCAGAGCCGCGGCCCTACCGGAAAATGCTTCGCAGGCTGGCGCAGCGGCGCCAGGTGGGCGCCGGTGGCGCCGAGGCTGACGGCCGCCACAAAGCCCGCAGCCCCACGGGCTGTGGGGCCACGCGAGCGGCTGCCAAAGAGCTTTCCAACGAGGCACGGCTTTCCCTCCTGGCTCTTCGGGCGTGGGAGCTGTGGCCAGAGCCGCGGCCCTACCGGAAAATGCTTCGCAGGCTGGCTCGGCGGCGCCAGGTGGGCGCCGGTGGCGCCGAGGCTGACGGCCGCCGCAAAGCCCGCAGCCCCACGGGCTGTGGGGCCACGCGAGCGGCTGCCAAAGAGCTTTCCAACGAGGCACGGCTTTCCCTCCTGGCTCTTCGGGCGTGGGAGCTGTCGCCAGAGCCGCGGCCCTACCGGAAAATGCTTCGCAGGCTGGCGCAGCGGCGCCAGGTGGGCGCCGGTGGCGCCGAGGCTGACGGCCGCCACAAAGCCCGCAGCCCCACGGGCTGTGGGGCCACGCGAGCGGCTGCCAAAGAGCTTTCCAACGAGGCACGGCTTTCCCTCCTGGCTCTTCGGGCGTGGGAGCTGTGGCCAGAGCCGCGGCCCTACCGGAAAATGCTTCGCAGGCTGGCTCGGCGGCGCCAGGTGGGCGCCGGTGGCGCCGAGGCTGACGGCCGCCGCAAAGCCCGCAGCCCCACGGGCTGTGGGGCCACGCGAGCGGCTGCCAAAGAGCTTTCCAACGAGGCACGGCTTTCCCTCCTGGCTCTTCGGGCGTGGGAGCTGTGGCCAGAGCCGCGGCCCTACTGGAAAATGCTTCGCAGGCTGGCGCGGTGGCACCAGGTTGGCGCCGGTGGCGCCGAGGCTGACGGCCGCCGCAAAGCCCGCAGCCCCACGTGCTGTGGGGCCACGCGAGCAGCTGCCAAAGAGCTTTCCAACGAGGCACGGCTTTCCCTCCTGGCTCTTCGGGCGTGGGAGCTGTGGCCAGAGACGCGGCCCTACCGGAAAATGCTTCGCAGGCTGGATCGGCGGCGCCAGGTGGGCGCCGGTGGCGCCGAGGCTGACGGCCGCCGCAAAGCCCGCAGCCCCACGGGCTGTGGGGCCACGCGAGCGGCTGCCAAAGAGCTTTCCAACGAGGCACGGCTTTCCCTCCTGGCTCTTCGGGCGTGGGAGCTGTGGCCAGAGCCGCGGCCCTACCGGAAAATGCTTCGCAGGCTGGCTCGGCGGCGCCAGGTGGGCGCCGGTGGCGCCGAGGCTGACGGCCGCCGCAAAGCCCGCAGCCCCACGGGCTGTGGGGCCACGCGAGCGGCTGCCAAAGAGCTTTCCAACGAGGCACGGCTTTCCCTCCTGGCTCTTCGGGCGTGGGAGCTGTGGCCAGAGCCGCGGCCCTACCGGAAAATGCTTCGCAGGCTGGCGCGGCGGCGCCAGGTGGGCGCCGGTGGCGCCGAGGCTGACGGCCGCCGCAAAGCCCGCAGCCCCACGGGCTGTACGGCCACGCAAGCGGCTGCCAAAGAGCTTTCCAATGAGGCACGGCTTTCCCTCCTGGCTCTTCGGGCGTGGGAGCTGTGGCCAGAGACGCGGCCCTACCGGAAAATGCTTCGCAGGCTGGATCGGCGGCGCCAGGTGGGCGCCGGTGGCGCCGAGGCTGACGGCCGCCGTAAAGCCCACAGCCCCACGGGCTGTGGGGCCACGCGAGCGGCTGCCAAAGAGCTTTCCAACGAGGCACGGCTTTCCCTCCTGGCTCTTCGGGCGTGGGAGCTGTGGCCAGAGCCGCGGCCCTACCGGAAAATGCTTCGCAGGCTGGCGCGGTGGCGCCAGGTTGGCGCCGGTGGCGCCGAGGCTGACGGCCGCCGCAAAGCCCGCAGCCCCACGTGCTGTGGGGCCACGCGAGCAGCTGCCAAAGAGCTTTCCAACGAGGCACGGCTTTCCCTCCTGGCTCTTCGGGCGTGGGAGCTGTGGCCAGAGACGCGGCCCTACCGGAAAATGCTTCGCAGGCTGGATCGGCGGCGCCAGGTGGGCGCCGGTGGCGCCGAGGCTGACGGCCGCCGCAAAGCCCGCAGCCCCACGGGCTGTGGGGCCACGCGAGCGGCTGCCAAAGAGCTTTCCAACGAGGCACGGCTTTCCCTCCTGGCTCTTCGGGCGTGGGAGCTGTGGCCAGAGCCGCGGCCCTACCGGAAAATGCTTCGCAGGCTGGCTCGGCGGCGCCAGGTGGGCGCCGGTGGCGCCGAGGCTGACGGCCGCCGCAAAGCCCGCAGCCCCACGGGCTGTGGGGCCACGCGAGCGGCTGCCAAAGAGCTTTCCAACGAGGCACGGCTTTCCCTCCTGGCTCTTCGGGCGTGGGAGCTGTGGCCAGAGCCGCGGCCCTACCGGAAAATGCTTTGCAGGCTGGCGCAGCGGCGCCACGTGGGCGCCGGTGGCGCCGAGGCTGATGGCCGCCGCAAAGCCCGCAGCCCCACGGGCTGTGGGGCCACGCGAGCGGCTGCCAAAGAGCTTTCCAATGACGCACGGCTTTCCCTCCTGGCTCTTCGGGCGTGGGAGCTGTGGCCAGAGACGCGGCCCTACCGGAAAATGCTTCGCAGGCTGGCTCGGCGGCGCCAGGTGGGCGCCGGTGGCGCCGAGGCTGACGGCCGCCGCAAAGCCCACAGCCCCACGGGCTGTGGGGCCACGCGAGCGGCTGCCAAAGAGCTTTCCAACGAGGCACGGCTTTCCCTCCTGGCTCTTCGGGCGTGGGAGCTGTGGCCAGAGCCGCGGCCCTACTGGAAAATGCTTCGCAGGCTGGCGCGGTGGCGCCAGGTTGGCGCCGGTGGCGCCGAGGCTGACGGCCGCCGCAAAGCCCGCAGCCCCACGTGCTGTGGGGCCACGCGAGCAGCTGCCAAAGAGCTTTCCAACGAGGCACGGCTTTCCCTCCTGGCTCTTCGGGCGTGGGAGCTGTGGCCAGAGCCGCGGCCCTACCGGAAAATGCTTCGCAGGCTGGATCGGCTGCGCCAGGTGGGCGACGGTGGCGCCGAGGCTGACGGCCGCCGCAAAGCCCGCAGCCCCACGGGCTGTGGGGCCACGCGAGCGGCTGCCAAAGAGCTTTCCAACGAGGCACGGCTTTCCCTCCTGGCTCTTCGGGCGTGGGAGCTGTGGCCAGAGCCGCGGCCCTACCGGAAAATGCTTCGCAGGCTGGCTCGGCGGCGCCAGGTGGGCGCCGGTGGCGCCGAGGCTGACGGCCGCCGCAAAGCCCGCAGCCCCACGGGCTGTGGGGCCACGCAAGCGGCTGCCAAAGAGCTTTCCAATGAGGCACGGCTTTCCCTCCTGGCTCTTCGGGCGTGGGAGCTGTGGCCAGAGACGCGGCCCTACCGGAAAATGCTTCGCAGGCTGGATCGGCGGCGCCAGGTGGGCGCCGGTGGCGCCGAGGCTGACGGCCGCCGCAAAGCCCGCAGCCCCACGGGCTGTGGGGCCACGCGAGCGGCTGCCAAAGAGCTTTCCAACGAGGCACGGCTTTCCCTCCTGGCTCTTCGGGCGTGGGAGCTGTGGCCAGAGCCGCGGCCCTACCGGAAAATGCTTCGCAGGCTGGCGCGGTGGCGCCAGGTTGGCGCCGGTGGCGCCGAGGCTGACGGCCGCCGCAAAGCCCGCAGCCCCACGTGCTGTGGGGCCACGCGAGCAGCTGCCAAAGAGCTTTCCAACGAGGCACGGCTTTCCCTCCTGGCTCTTCGGGCGTGGGAGCTGTGGCCAGAGACGCGGCCCTACCGGAAAATGCTTCGCAGGCTGGATCGGCGGCGCCAGGTGGGCGCCGGTGGCGCCGAGGCTGACGGCCGCCGCAAAGCCCGCAGCCCCACGGGCTGTGGGGCCACGCGAGCGGCTGCCAAAGAGCTTTCCAACGAGGCACGGCTTTCCCTCCTGGCTCTTCGGGCGTGGGAGCTGTGGCCAGAGCCGCGGCCCTACCGGAAAATGCTTCGCAGGCTGGCTCGGCGGCGCCAGGTGGGCACCGGTGGCGCCGAGGCTGACGGCCGCCGCAAAGCCCGCAGCCCCACGGGCTGTGGGGCCATGCGAGCGGCTGCCAAAGAGCTTTCCAACGAGGCACGGCTTTCCCTCCTGGCTCTTCGGGCGTGGGAGCTGTGGCCAGAGCCGCGGCCCTACCGGAAAATGCTTCGCAGGCTGGCTCGGCGGCGCCAGGTGGGCGCCGGTGGCGCCGAGGCTGACGGCCGCCGCAAAGCCCGCAGCCCCACGGGCTGTGGGGCCACGCGAGCGGCTGCCAAAGAGCTTTCCAACGAGGCACGGCTTTCCCTCCTGGCTCTTCGGGCGTGGGAGCTGTGGCCAGAGACGCGGCCCTACCGGAAAATGCTTCGCAGGCTGGCGCGGCGGCGCCAGGTGGGCGCCGGTGGCGCCGAGGCTGACGGCCGCCGCAAAGCCCGCAGCCCCACGGGCTGTGGGGCCACGCGAGCGGCTGCCAAAGAGCTTTCCAACGAGGCACGGCTTTCCCTCCTGGCTCTTCGGGCGTGGGAGCTGTGGCCAGAGCCGCGGCCCTACCGGAAAATGCTTCGCAGGCTGGCTCGGCGGCGCCAGGTGGGCACCGGTGGCGCCGAGGCTGATGGCCGCCGCAAAGCCCGCAGCCCCACGGGCTGTGGGGCCACGCGAGCGGCTGCCAAAGAGCTTTCCAATGAGGCACGGCTTTCCCTCCTGGCTCTTCGGGCGTGGGAGCTGTGGCCAGAGCCGCGGCCCTACCGGAAAATGCTTCGCAGGCTGGCTCGGTGGCGCCAGGTTGGCGCCGGTGGCGCCGAGGCTGACGGCCGCCGCAAAGCCCGCAGCCCCACGGGCTGTGGGGCCACGCGAGCGGCTGCCAAAGAGCTTTCCAACGAGGCACGGCTTTCCCTCCTGGCTCTTCGGGCGTGGGAGCTGTGGCCAGAGCCGCGGCCCTACCGGAAAATGCTTCGCAGGCTGGATCGGCGGCGCCAGGTGGGCGCCGGTGGCGCCAAGGCTGACGGCCGCCGCAAAGCCCGCAGCCCCACGGGCTGTGGGGCCACGCGAGCGGCTGCCAAAGAGCTTTCCAACGAGGCACGGCTTTCCCTCCTGGCTCTTCGGGCGTGGGAGCTGTGGCCAGAGCCGCGGCCCTACCGGAAAATGCTTCGCAGGCTGGCTCGGCGGCGCCAGGTGGGCGCCGGTGGCGCCGAGTCTGACGGCCGCCGCAAAGCCCGCAGCACCACGGGCTGTGGGGCCACGCGAGCGGCTGCCAAAGAGCTTTCCAACGAGGCACGGCTTTCCCTCCTGGCTCTTCGGGCGTGGGAGCTGTGGCCAGAGCCGCGGCCCTACCGGAAAATGCTTCGCAGGCTGGCTCGGCGGCGCCAGGTGGGCGCCGGTGGCGCCGAGGCTGACGGCCGCCGCAAAGCCCGCAGCCCCACGGGCTGTGGGGCCACGCGAGCGGCTGCCAAAGAGCTTTCCAACGAGGCACGGCTTTCCCTCCTGGCTCTTCGGGCGTGGGAGCTGTGGCCAGAGCCGCGGCCCTACCAGAAAATGCTTCGCAGGCTGGCTCGGCGGCTCCAGGTGGGCGCCGGTGGCGCCAAGGCTGACGGCCGCCGGAAATCCCGCAGCCCCACGGGCTGTGGGGCCACGCGAGCGGCTGCCAAAGAGCTTTCCAACGAGGCACGGCTTTCCCTCCTGGCTCTTCGGGCGTGGGAGCTGTGGCTAGAGCCGCGGACCTACCGGAAAATGCTTCGCAGGCTGGCGCGGCGGCGCCAGGTGGGCGCCGGTGGCACCGAGGCTGACGGCCGCCGCAAAGCCCGCAGCCCCACGGGCTGTGGGGCCACGCGAGCGGCTGCCAAAGAGCTTTCCAACGAGGCACGGCTTTCCCTCCTGGCTCTTCGGGCGTGGGAGCTGTGGCCAGAGCCGCGGCCCTACCAGAAAATGCTTCGGGGACTGGCTCGGCGGCGCCAGGTGGGCGCCGGTGGCGCCGAGGCTGACGGCCGCCGCAAAGCCCGCAGCCCCACGGGCTGTGGGGCCACGCGAGCGGCTGCCAAAGAGCTTTCCAACGAGGCACGGCTTTCCCTCCTGGCTCTTCGGGCGTGGGAGCTGTGGCCAGAGCCGCAGCCCTACCAAAAAATGCTTCGCAGGCTGGATCGGCGGCGCCAGGTGGGCGCCGGTGACGCCGAGGCTGACGGCCGCCGCAAAGCCCACAGCCCCACGGGCTGTGGGGCCACGCGAGCGGCTGCCAAAGAGCTTTCCAACGAGGCACGGCTTTCCCTCCTGGCTCTTCGGGCGTGGGAGCTGTCGCCAGAGCCGCGGCCCTACCGGAAAATGCTTCGCAGGCTGGCGCGGTGGCGCCAGGTTGGCGCCGGTGGCGCCGAGGCTGACGGCCGCCGCAAAGCCCGCAGCCCCACGTGCTGTGGGGCCACGCGAGCAGCTGCCAAAGAGCTTTCCAACGAGGCACGGCTTTCCCTCCTGGCTCTTCGGGCGTGGGAGCTGTGGCCAGAGACGCGGCCCTACCGGAAAATGCTTCGCAGGCTGGCTCGGCGGCGCCAGGTGGGCGCCGGTGGCGCCGAGGCTGACGGCCGCCGCAAAGCCCGCAGCCCCACGGGCTGTGGGGCCACGCGAGCGGCTGCCAAAGAGCTTTCCAACGAGGCACGGCTTTCCCTCCTGGCTCTTCGGGCGTGGGAGCTGTGGCCAGAGCCGCGGCCCTACCGGAAAATGCTTCGCAGGCTGGCGCGGCGGCGCCACGTGGGCGCCGGTGGCGCCGAGGCTGACGGCCGCCGCAAAGCCCGCAGCCCCACGGGCTGTGGGGCCACGCGAGCGGCTGCCAAAGAGCTTTCCAACGAGGCACGGCTTTCCCTCCTGGCTCTTCGGGCGTGGGAGCTGTGGCCAGAGCCGCGGCCCTACCGGAAAATGCTTCGGGGACTGGCTCGGCGGCGCCAGGTGGGCGCCGGTGGCGCCGAGGCTGACGGCCGCCGCAAAGCCCACAGCCCCACGGGCTGTGGGGCCACGCGAGCGGCTGCCAAAGAGCTTTCCAACGAGGCACGGCTTTCCCTCCTGGCTCTTCGGGCGTGGGAGCTGTGGCCAGAGCCGCGGCCCTACCGGAAAATGCTTCGCAGGCTGGCGCGGTGGCGCCAGGTTGGCGCCGGTGGCGCCGAGGCTGACGGCCGCCGCAAAGCCCGCAGCCCCACGGGCTGTGGGGCCACGCGAGCAGCTGCCAAAGAGCTTTCCAACGAGGCACGGCTTTCCCTCCTGGCTCTTCGGGCGTGGGAGCTGTGGCCAGAGACGCGGCCCTACCGGAAAATGCTTCGCAGGCTGGATCGGCGGCGCCAGGTGGGCGCCGGTGGCGCCGAGGCTGACGGCCGCCGCAAAGCCCGCAGCCCCACGGGCTGTGGGGCCACGCGAGCGGCTGCCAAAGAGCTTTCCAACGAGGCACGGCTTTCCCTCCTGGCTCTTCGGGCGTGGGAGCTGTGGCCAGAGCCGCGGCCCTACCGGAAAATGCTTCGCAGGCTGGCTCGGCGGCGCCAGGTGGGCGCCGGTGGCGCCGAGGCTGACGGCCGCCGCAAAGCCCGCAGCCCCACGGGCTGTGGGGCCACGCGAGCGGCTGCCAAAGAGCTTTCCAACGAGGCACGGCTTTCCCTCCTGGCTCTTCGGGCGTGGGAGCTGTGGCCAGAGCCGCGGCCCTACCGGAAAATGCTTCGCAGGCTGGCGCGGCGGCGCCAGGTGGGCGCCGGTGGCGCCGAGTCTGACGGCCGCCGCAAAGCCCGCAGCCCCACGGGCTGTGGGGCCACGCGAGCGGCTGCCAAAGAGCTTTCCAACGAGGCACGGCTTTCCCTCCTGGCTCTTCGGGCGTGGGAGCTGTGGCCAGAGCCGCGGCCCTACTGGAAAATGCTTCGCAGGCTGGCTTGGCGGCGCCACGTGGGCGCCGGTGGCGCCGAGGCTGACGGCCGCCGCAAAGCCCGCAGCCCCACGGGCTGTGGGGCCACGCGAGCGGCTGCCAAAGAGCTTTCCAACGAGGCACGGCTTTCCCTCCTGGCTCTTCGGGCGTGGGAGCTGTGGCCAGAGCCGCGGCCCTACCAGAAAATGCTTCGCAGGCTGGCTCGGCGGCGCCAGGTGGGCGCCGGTGGCGCCAAGGCTAACGGCCGCCGGAAATCCCGCAGCCCCACGGGCTGTGGGGCCACGCGAGCGGCTGCCAAAGAGCTTTCCAACGAGGCACGGCTTTCCCTCCTGGCTCTTCGGGCGTGGGAGCTGTGGCTAGAGCCGCGGCCCTACTGGAAAATGCTTCGCAGGCTGGCGCGGCGGCGCCACGTGGGCGCCGGTGGCGCCGAGGCTGACGGCCGCCGCAAAGCCCGCAGCCCCACGGGCTGTGGGGCCACGCGAGCGGCTGCCAAAGAGCTTTCCAACGAGGCACGGCTTTCCCTCCTGGCTCTTCGGGCGTGGGAGCTGTGGCCAGAGCCGCGGCCCTACCGGAAAATGCTTTGCAGGCTGGCGCAGCGGCGCCAGGTGGGCGCCGGTGGCACCGAGGCTGACGGCCGCCGCAAAGCCCGCAGCCCCACGGGCTGTGGGGCCACGCGAGCGGCTGCCAAAGAGCTTTCCAACGAGGCACGGCTTTCCCTCCTGGCTCTTCGGGCGTGGGAGCTGTGGCCAGAGCCGCGGCCCTACCGGAAAATGCTTCGGGGACTGGCTCGGCGGCGCCAGGTGGGCGGCGGTGGCGCCGAGGCTGACGGCCGCCGCAAAGCCCGCAGCCCCACGGGCTGTGGGGCCACGCGAGCGGCTGCCAAAGAGCTTTCCAACGAGGCACGGCTTTCCCTCCTGGCTCTTCGGGCGTGGGAGCTGTGGCCAGAGCCGCGGCCCTACCGGAAAATGCTTCGCAGGCTGGCTCAGCGGCGCTAGGTGGGCGCCGGTGGCACCGAGACTGACGGCCGCCGCAAAGCCCGCAGCCCCACGGGCTGTGGGGCCACGCGAGCGGCTGCCAAAGAGCTTTCCAACGAGGCACGGCTTTGCCTCCTGGCTCTTCGGGCGTGGGAGCTGTGGCCAGAGACGCAGCCCTACCGGAAAATGCTTCGCAGGCTGGATCGGCGGCGCCAGGTGGGCGCCGGTGGCGCCGAGGCTGACGGCCGCCGGAAAGCCCACAGCCCCACGGGCTGTGGGGCCACGCGAGCGGCTGCCAAAGAGCTTTCCAACGAGGCACGGCTTTCCCTCCTGGCTCTTCGGGCGTGGGAGCTGTGGCCAGAGCCGCGGCCCTACCGGAAAATGCTTCGCAGGCTGGCGCGGCGGCGCCAGGTGGGCGCCGGTGGCGCCGAGGCTGACGGCCGCCGCAAAGCCCGCAGCCCCACGTGCTGTGGGGCCACGCGAGCGGCTGCCAAAGAGCTTTCCAACGAGGCACGGCTTTCCCTCCTGGCTCTTCAGGCGTGGGAGCTGTGGCCAGAGACGCGGCCCTACCGGAAAATGCTTCGCAGGCTGGCTTGGCGGTGCCAGGTGGGCGCCGGTGGCGCCGAGGCTGACGGCCGCCGCAAAGCCCGCAGCCCCACGGGCTGTGGGGCCACGCGAGCGGCTGCCAAAGAGCTTTCCAACGAGGCACGGCTTTCCCTCCTGGCTCTTCGGGCGTGGGAGCTGTGGCCAGAGCCGCGGCCCTACCGGAAAATGCTTCGCAGGCTGGCTCGGCGGCGCCAGGTGGGCGCCGGTGGCGCCAAGGCTGACGGCCGCCGCAAAGCCCGCAGCCCCACGGGCTGTGGGGCCACGCGAGCGGCTGCCAAAGAGCTTTCCAACGAGGCACGGCTTTCCCTCCTGGCTCTTCGGGCGTGGGAGCTGTGGCCAGAGCCGCGGCCCTACCGGAAAATGCTTCGCAGGCTGGCGCGGCGGCGCCAGGTGGGCGCCGGTGGCGCCGAGTCTGACGGCCGCCGCAAAGCCCGCAGCCCCACGGGCTGTGGGGCCACGCGAGCGGCTGCCAAAGAGCTTTCCAACGAGGCACGGCTTTCCCTCCTGGCTCTTCGGGCGTGGGAGCTGTGGCCAGAGCCGCGGCCCTACTGGAAAATGCTTCGCAGGCTGGCTCGGCGGCGCCAGGTGGGCGCCGGTGGCGCCGAGGCTGACGGCCGCCGCAAAGCCCGCAGCCCCACGGGCTGTGGGGCCACGCGAGCGGCTGCCAAAGAGCTTTCCAACGAGGCACGGCTTTCCCTCCTGGCTCTTCGGGCGTGGGAGCTGTGGCCAGAGCCGCGGCCCTACCAGAAAATGCTTCGCAGGCTGGCTCGGCGGCGCCAGGTGGGCGCCGGTGGCGCCAAGGCTAACGGCCGCCGGAAATCCCGCAGCCCCACGGGCTGTGGGGCCACGCGAGCGGCTGCCAAAGAGCTTTCCAACGAGGCACGGCTTTCCCTCCTGGCTCTTCGGGCGTGGGAGCTGTGGCTAGAGCCGCGGCCCTACTGGAAAATGCTTCGCAGGCTGGCGCGGCGGCGCCACGTGGGCGCCGGTGGCGCCGAGGCTGACGGCCGCCGCAAAGCCCGCAGCCCCACGGGCTGTGGGGCCACGCGAGCGGCTGCCAAAGAGCTTTCCAACGAGGCACGGCTTTCCCTCCTGGCTCTTCGGGCGTGGGAGCTGTGGCCAGAGCCGCGGCCCTACCGGAAAATGCTTTGCAGGCTGGCGCAGCGGCGCCAGGTGGGCGCCGGTGGCACCGAGGCTGACGGCCGCCGCAAAGCCCGCAGCCCCACGGGCTGTGGGGCCACGCGAGCGGCTGCCAAAGAGCTTTCCAACGAGGCACGGCTTTCCCTCCTGGCTCTTCGGGCGTGGGAGCTGTGGCCAGAGCCGCGGCCCTACCGGAAAATGCTTCGGGGACTGGCTCGGCGGCGCCAGGTGGGCGGCGGTGGCGCCGAGGCTGACGGCCGCCGCAAAGCCCGCAGCCCCACGGGCTGTGGGGCCACGCGAGCGGCTGCCAAAGAGCTTTCCAACGAGGCACGGCTTTCCCTCCTGGCTCTTCGGGCGTGGGAGCTGTGGCCAGAGCCGCGGCCCTACCGGAAAATGCTTCGCAGGCTGGCTCAGCGGCGCTAGGTGGGCGCCGGTGGCACCGAGACTGACGGCCGCCGCAAAGCCCGCAGCCCCACGGGCTGTGGGGCCACGCGAGCGGCTGCCAAAGAGCTTTCCAACGAGGCACGGCTTTGCCTCCTGGCTCTTCGGGCGTGGGAGCTGTGGCCAGAGACGCAGCCCTACCGGAAAATGCTTCGCAGGCTGGATCGGCGGCGCCAGGTGGGCGCCGGTGGCGCCGAGGCTGACGGCCGCCGGAAAGCCCACAGCCCCACGGGCTGTGGGGCCACGCGAGCAGCTGCCAAAGAGCTTTCCAACGAGGCACGGCTTTCCCTCCTGGCTCTTCGGGCGTGGGAGCTGTGGCCAGAGCCGCGGCCCTACCGGAAAATGCTTCGCAGGCTGGCGCGGCGGCGCCAGGTGGGCGCCGGTGGCGCCGAGGCTGACGGCCGCCGCAAAGCCCGCAGCCCCACGTGCTGTGGGGCCACGCGAGCGGCTGCCAAAGAGCTTTCCAACGAGGCACGGCTTTCCCTCCTGGCTCTTCAGGCGTGGGAGCTGTGGCCAGAGACGCGGCCCTACCGGAAAATGCTTCGCAGGCTGGCTTGGCGGTGCCAGGTGGGCGCCGGTGGCGCCGAGGCTGACGGCCGCCGCAAAGCCCGCAGCCCCACGGGCTGTGGGGCCACGCGAGCGGCTGCCAAAGAGCTTTCCAACGAGGCACGGCTTTCCCTCCTGGCTCTTCGGGCGTGGGAGCTGTGGCCAGAGCCGCCGCCCTACCGGAAAATGCTTCGCAGGCTGGCTCGGCGGCGCCAGGTGGGCGCCGGTGGCGCCAAGGCTGACGGCCGCCGCAAAGCCCGCAGCCCCACGGGCTGTGGGGCCACGCGAGCGGCTGCCAAAGAGCTTTCCAACGAGGCACGGCTTTCCCTCCTGGCTCTTCGGGCGTGGGAGCTGTGGCCAGAGACGCGGCCCTACCGGAAAATGTTTCGCAGGCTGGCTCGGCGGCGCCAGGTGGGCGCCGGTGGCGCCGAGGCTGACGGCCGCCGCAAAGCCCGCAGCCCCACGGGCTGTGGGGCCACGCGAGCGGCTGCCAAAGAGCTTTCCAACGAGGCACGGCTTTCCCTCCTGGCTCTTCGGGCGTGGGAGCTGTGGCCAGAGCCGCGGCCCTACCGGAAAATGCTTCGCAGGCTGGCTCGGCGGCGCCAGGTGGGCGCCGGTGGCGCCGAGGCTGACGGCCGCCTCAAAGCCCGCAGCCCCACGGGCTGTGGGGCCACGCGAGCGGCTGCCAAAGAGCTTTCCAACGAGGCACGGCTTTCCCTCCTGGCTCTTTGGGCGTGGTAGCTGTTGCCAGAGCCGCGGCCCTACCGGAAAATGCTTCGCAGGCTGGCTCGGCGGTGCCAGGTGGGCGCCGGTGGCGCCGAGGCTGACGGCCGCCGGAAAGCCTGCAGCCCCACGGGCTGTGGGGCCACGCGAGCGGCTGCCAAAGAGCTTTCCAACGAGGCACGGCTTTCCCTCCTGGCTCTTCGGGCGTGGGAGCTGTGGCCAGAGCCGCGGCCCTACCGGAAAATGCTTCGGGGGCTGGCGCGGCGGCGCCAGGTGGGCGCCGGTGGCGCCGAGGCTGACGGCCGCCGCAAAGCCCGCAGCCCCACGGGCGGTGGGGCCACGCGAGCGGCTGCCAAAGAGCTTTCCAACGAGGCACGGCTTTCCCTCCTGGCTCTTCGGGCGTGGGAGCTGTCGCCAGAGCCGCGGCCCTACCGGAAAATGCTTCGCAGGCTGGCTCGGCGGCGCCACGTGGGCGCCGGTGGCGCCGAGGCTGACGGCCGCCGCAAAGCCCGCAGCCCCACGGGCTGTGGGGCCACGCGAGCGGATGCCAAAGAGCTTTCCAACGAGGCACGGCTTTCCCTCCTGGCTCTTCGGGTGTGGGAGCTGTGGCCAGAGCCGCGGCCCTACCGGAAAATGCTTCGCAGCCTGGCGCGGCGGCGCCAGGTGGGCGTCGGTGGCGCCGAGGCTGACGGCCGCCGCAAAGCCCGCAGCCCCACGGGCTGTGGGGCCACGCGAGCGGCTGCCAAAGAGCTTTCCAACGAGGCACGGCTTTCCCTCCTGGCTCTTCGGGCGTGGGAGCTGTGGCCAGAGCCGCGGCCCTACCGGAAAATGCTTCGCAGGCTGGCTCGGTGGCGCCAGGTGGGCGCTGGTGGCGCCGAGGCTGACGGCCGCCGCAAAGCCCGCAGCCCCACGGGCTGTACGGCCACGCAAGCGGCTGCCAAAGAGCTTTCCAACGAGGCACGGCTTTCCCTCCTGGCTCTTCGGGCGTGGGAGCTGTGGCCAGAGACGCGGCCCTACCGGAAAATGCTTCGCTGGCTGGATCGGCGGCGCCAGGTGGGCGCCGGTGGCGCTGAGGCTGACGGCCGCCGCAAAGCCCACAGCCCCACGGGCTGTGGGGCCACGCGAGCGGCTGCCAAAGAGCTTTCCAACGAGGCACGGCTTTCCCTCCTGGCTCTTCGGGCGTGGGAGCTGTGGCCAGAGCCGCGGCCCTACCGGAAAATGCTTCGCAGGCTGGCGCGGCGGCGCCAGGTGGGCGCCGGTGGCGCCGAGGCTGACGGCCGCCGCAAAGCCCGCAGCCCCACGTGCTGTGGGGCCACGCGAGCAGCTGCCAAAGAGCTTTCCAACGAGGCACGGCTTTCCCTCCTGGCTCTTCGGGCGTGGGAGCTGTGGCCAGAGACGCGGCCCTACCGGAAAATGCTTCGCAGGCTGGCTCGGTGGTGCCAGGTGGGCGCCGGTGGCGCCGAGGCTGACGGCCGCCGGAAAGCCCGCAGCCCCACGGGCTGTGGGGCCACGCGAGCGTCTGCCAAAGAGCTTTCCAACGAGGCACGGCTTTCCCTCCTGGCTCTTCGGGCGTGGGAGCTGTGGCCAGAGCCGCGGCCCTACCGGAAAATGCTTCGCAGGCTGGCTCGGCGGCGCCAGGTGGGCGCCGGTGGCGCCGAGGCTGACGGCCGCCGCAAAGCCCGCAGCCCCACGGGCTGTGGGGCCACGCGAGCGGCTGCCAAAGAGCTTTCCAACGAGGCACGGCTTTCCCTCCTGGCTCTTCGGGCGTGGGAGCTGTGGCCAGACCCGCGGCCCTACCGGAAAATGCTTCGGGGGCTGGCGCGGCGGCGCCAGGTGGGCGCCGGTGGCGCCGAGGCTGACGGCCGCCGCAAAGCCCGCAGCCCCACGGGCTGTGGGGCCACGCGAGCGGCTGCCAAAGAGCTTTCCAACGAGGCACGGCTTTCCCTCCTGGCTCTTCGGGCGTGGGAGCTGTGGCCAGAGCCGCGGCCCTACTGGAAAATGCTTCGCAGGCTGGCTCAGCGGCGCCAGGTGGGCGCCGGTGGCGCCGAGGCTGACGGCCGCCGCAAAGCCCGCAGCCCCACGGGCTGTGGGGCCACGCGAGCGGCTGCCAAAGAGCTTTCCAACGAGGCACGGCTTTCCCTCCTGGCTCTTCGGGCGTGGGAGCTGTGGCCAGAGCCGCGGCCCTACCGGAAAATGCTTCGCAGGCTGGCGCGGCGGCGCCACGTGGGCGGCGGTGGCGCCGAGGCTGACGGCCGCCGCAAAGCCCGCAGCCCCACGGGCTGTGGGGCCACGCGAGCGGCTGCCAAAGAGCTTTCCAACGAGGCACGGCTTTCCCTCCTGGCTCTTCGGGCGTGGGAGCTGTGGCCAGAGCCGCGGCCCTACCGGAAAATGCTTCGCAGGCTGGCTCGGCGGCGCCAGGTGGGCGCCGGAGGCGCCGAGGCTGACGGCCGCCGCAAAGCCCGCAGCCCCACGGGCTGTGGGGCCGCGCGAGCGGCTGCCAAAGAGCTTTCCAACGAGGCACGGCTTTCCCTCCTGGCTCTTCGGGCGTGGGAGCTGTGGCCAGAGCCGCGGCTCTACCGGAAAATGCTTCGCAGGCTGGGTCGGCGGCACCAGGTGGGCGCTGGTATCGCTGAGGCTGATGGCCGCCGCAAAGCCCGCAGCCCCACGGGCTGTGGGGCCACGCGAGCGGCTGCCAAAGAGCTTTCCAACGAGGCACGGCTTTCCCTCCTGGCTCTTCGGGTGTGGGAGCTGTGGCCAGAGCCGCGGCCCTACCGGAAAATGCTTCGCAGGCTGGCTCGGCGGCGCCAGGTGGGCGCCGGTGGCGCCGAGGCTGACGGCCGCCTCAAAGCCCGCAGCCCCACGGGCTGTGGGGCCACGCGAGCGGCTGCCAAAGAGCTTTCCAACGAGGCACGGCTTTCCCTCCTGGCTTTTTGGGCGTGGGAGCTGTCGCCAGAGCCGCGGCCCTACCGGAAAATGCTTCGCAGGCTGGCTCGGCGGTGCCAGGTGGGCGCCGGTGGCGCCGAGGCTGACGGCCGCCGTAAAGCCTGCAGCCCCACGGGCTGTGGGGCCACGCGAGCGGCTGCCAAAGAGCTTTCCAACGAGGCACGGCTTTCCCTCCTGGCTCTTCGGGCGTGGGAGCTGTGGCCAGACCCGCGGCCCTACCGGAAAATGCTTCGGGGGCTGGCGCGGCGGCGCCAGGTGGGCGCCGGTGGCGCCAAGGCTGACGGCCGCCGCAAAGCCCGCAGCCCCACGGGCTGTGGGGCCACGCGAGCGGCTGCCAAAGAGCTTTCCAACGAGGCACGGCTTTCCCTCCTGGCTCTTCGGGCGTGGGAGCTGTGGCCAGAGCCGCGGCCCTACCGGAAAATGCTTCGCAGGCTGGCTCAGCGGCACCACGTGGGCGCCGGTGGCGCCGAGGCTGACGGCCGCCGCAAAGCCCGCAGCCCCACGGGCTATGGGGCCACGCGAGCGGCTGCCAAAGAGCTTTCCAACGAGGCACGGCTTTCCCTCCTGGCTCTTCGGGCGTGGGAGCTGTGGCCAGAGCCGCGGCCCTACCGGAAAATGCTTCGCAGGCTGGCTCGGCGGCGCCAGGTGGGCGCCGGTGGCGCCGAGGCTGACGGCCGCCGCAAAGCCCACAGCCCCACGGGCTGTGGGGCCACGCGAGCGGCTGCCAAAGAGCTTTCCAACGAGGCACGGCTTTCCCTCCTGGCTCTTCGGGCGTGGGAGCTGTGGCCAGAGCCGCGGCCCTACCGGAAAATGCTTCACAGGCTGGCTCGGCGGCGCCAGGTGGGCGCCGGAGGCGCCGAGGCTGACGGCCGCCGCAAAGCCCGCAGCCCCACGGGCTGTGGGGCCGCGCGAGCGGCTGCCAAAGAGCTTTCCAACGAGGCACGGCTTTCCCTCCTGGCTCTTCGGGCGTGGGAGCTGTGGCCAGAGCCGCGGCTCTACCGGAAAATGCTTCGCAGGCTGGGTCGGCGGCACCAGGTGGGCGCCGGTGGCGCCGAGGCTGACGGCCGCCGCAAAGCCCGCAGCCCCACGGGCTGTGGGGCCACGCGAGCGGCTGCCAAAGAGCTTTCCAACGAGGCACGGCTTTCCCTCCTGGCTCTTCGGGCGTGGGAGCTGTGGCCAGAGCCGCA
This sequence comes from Larus michahellis, assembly GCF_964199755.1. NCBI lineage: Eukaryota > Metazoa > Chordata > Aves > Charadriiformes > Laridae > Larus > Larus michahellis. The sequence goes on along the minus strand of NC_133917.1, from coordinate 6,426,499 downwards.
GCCCTACCGGAAAATGCTTCGCAGGCTGGCGCGGCGGCGCCAGGTGGGCGGCGGTGGCGCCGAGGCTGACGGCCGCCGCAAAGCCCGCAGCCCCACGGGCTGTGGGGCCACGCGAGCGGCTGCCAAAGAGCTTTCCAACGAGGCACGGCTTTCCCTCCTGGCTCTTCGGGCGTGGGAGCTGTGGCCAGAGCCGCGGCCCTACCGGAAAATGCTTCGCAGGCTGGCTCGGCGGCGCCAGGTGGGCGCCGGAGGCGCCGAGGCTGACGGCCGCCGCAAAGCCCGCAGCCCCACGGGCTGTGGGGCCGCGCGAGCGGCTGCCAAAGAGCTTTCCAACGAGGCACGGCTTTCCCTCCTGGCTCTTCGGGCGTGGGAGCTGTGGCCAGAGCCGCGGCTCTACCGGAAAATGCTTCGCAGGCTGGGTCGGCGGCACCAGGTGGGCGCTGGTATCGCCGAGGCTGATGGCCGCCGCAAAGCCCGCAGCCCCACGGGCTGTGGGGCCACGCGAGCGGCTGCCAAAGAGCTTTCCAACGAGGCACGGCTTTCCCTCCTGGCTCTTCGGGCGTGGGAGCTGTGGCCAGAGCCGCGGCCCTACCGGAAAATGCTTCGCAGGCTGGCGCGGCGACGCCACGTGGGCGCCGGTGGCGCCGAGGCTGACGGCCGCCGCAAAGCCCGCAGCCCCACGGGCTGTGGGGCCACGCGAGCGGCTGCCAAAGAGCTTTCCAACGAGGCACGGCTTTCCCTCCTGGCTCTTTGGGCATGGGAGCTGTGGCCAGAGCCGCGGCCCTACCGGAAAATGCTTCGCAGGCTGGCTCAGCGGCACCACGTGGGCGCCGGTGGCACCGAGGCTGACGGCCGCCGCAAAGCCCGCAGCCCCACGGGCTGTGGGGCCGCGCGAGCGGCTGCCAAAGAGCTTTCCAACGAGGCACGGCTTTCCCTCCTGGCTCTTTGGGCGTGGGAGCTGTGGCCAGAGCCGCGGCCCTACCGGAAAATGCTTCGCAGGCTGGCTCGGCGGCGCCAGGTGGGCGCCGGTGGCGCCGAGGCTGACGGCCGCCGCAAAGCCCGCAGCCCCACGGGCTGTGGGGCCACGCGAGCGGCTGCCAAAGAGCTTTCCAACGAGGCACGGCTTTCCCTCCTGGCTCTTTGGGCGTGGGAGCTGTGGCCAGAGCCGCGGCCCTACCGGAAAATGCTTCGCAGGCTGGCTCGGCGGTGCCAGGTGGGCGCCGGTGGCGCCGAGGCTGACGGCCGCCGGAAAGCCTGCAGCCCCACGGGCTGTGGGGCCACGCGAGCGGCTGCCAAAGAGCTTTCCAACGAGGCACGGCTTTCCCTCCTGGCTCTTCGGGCGTGGGAGCTGTGGCCAGAGCCGCGGCCCTACCGGAAAATGCTTCGCAGGCTGGCGCGGCGGCGCCAGGTGGGCGCCGGTGGCGCCGAGGCTGACGGCCGCCGCAAAGCCCGCAGCCCCACGGGCTGTGGGGCCACGCGAGCGGCTGCCAAAGAGCTTTCCAACGAGGCACGGCTTTCCCTCCTGGCTCTTTGGGCGTGGGAGCTGTGGCCAGAGCCGCGGCCCTACCGGAAAATGCTTCGCAGGCTGGCTCAGCGGCGCCAGGTGGGCGCCGGTGGCACCGAGGCTGACAGCCGCCGCAAAGCCCGCAGCCCCACGGGCTGTGGGGCCGCGCGAGCGGCTGCCAAAGAGCTTTCCAACGAGGCACGGCTTTCCCTCCTGGCTCTTCGGGCGTGGGAGCTGTGGCCAGAGCCGCGGCCCTACCGGAAAATGCTTCGCAGGCTGGCTCGGCGGCGCCAGGTGGGCGCTGGTATCACCGAGGCTGATGGCCGCCGCAAAGCCCGCAGCCTCACGGGCTGTGGGGCCACGCGAGCGGCTGCCAAAGAGCTTTCCAACGAGGCACGGCTTTCCCTCCTGGCTCTTCGGGCGTGGGAGCTGTGGCCAGAGCCGCGGCCCTACCGGAAAATGCTTCGCAGGCTGGCTCGGCGGCGCCAGGTGGGCGCCGGTGGCACCGAGACTGACGGCCGCCGCAAAGCCCGCAGCCCCACGGGCTGTGGGGCCACGCGAGCGGCTGCCAAAGAGCTTTCCAACGAGGCACGGCTTTCCCTCCTGGCTCTTCGGGCGTGGGAGCTGTGGCCAGAGCCGCGGCCCTGCCGGAAAATGCTTCGCAGGCTGGCTGGGCGGCGCCAGGTGGGCGCCGGTGGCGCCGAGGCTGACGGCCGCCGCAAAGCCCGCAGCCCCACGGGCTGTGGGGCCACGCGAGCGGCTGCCAAAGAGCTTTCCAACGAGGCACGGCTTTCCCTCCTGGCTCTTCGGGCGTGGGAGCTGTGGCCAGAGCCGCGGCCCTACCGGAAAATGCTTCGCAGGCTGGCTCGGCGGCACCAGGTGGGCGCCGGTGGCGCCGAGGCTGACGGCCGCCGCAAAGCCCGCAGCCCCACGGGCTGTGGGGCCACGCGAGCGGCTGCCAAAGAGCTTTCCAACGAGGCACGGCTTTCCCTCCTGGCTTTTTGGGCGTGGGAGCTGTCGCCAGAGCCGCGGCCCTACCGGAAAATGCTTCGCAGGCTGGCGCGGCGGCGCCAGGTGGGCGCCGGTGGCGCCGAGGCTGACGGCCGCCGCAAAGCCCGCAGCCCCACGGGCTGTGGGGCCACGCGAGCGGCTGCCAAAGAGCTTTCCAACGAGGCACGGCTTTCCCTCCTGGCTCTTCGGGCGTGGGAGCTGTGGCCAGAGCCGCGGCCCTACCGGAAAATGCTTCGCAGGCTGGCTCGGCGGCGCCAGGTGGGCGTCGGTGGCGCCGAGGCTGACGGCCGCCGCAAAGCCCGCAGCCCCACGGGCTGTGGGGCCACGCGAGCGGCTGCCAAAGAGCTTTCCAACGAGGCACGGCTTTCCCTCCTGGCTCTTCGGGCGTGGGAGCTGTGGCCAGAGCCGCGGCCCTACCGGAAAATGCTTCGCAGGCTGGCTCGGTGGCGCCAGGTGGGCGCTGGTGGCGCCGAGGCTGACGGCCGCCGCAAAGCCCGCAGCCCCACGGGCTGTACGGCCACGCAAGCGGCTGCCAAAGAGCTTTCCAACGAGGCACGGCTTTCCCTCCTGGCTCTTCGGGCGTGGGAGCTGTGGCCAGAGCCGCGGCCCTACCGGAAAATGCTTCGCAGGCTGGATCGGCGGCGCCAGGTGGGCGCCGGTGGCGCCGAGGCTGACGGCCGCCGCAAAGCCCGCAGCCCCACGGGCTGTGGGGCCACGCGAGCGGCTGCCAAAGAGCTTTCCAACGAGGCACGGCTTTCGCTCCTGGCTCTTCGGGCGTGGGAGCTGTGGCCAGAGACGCGGCCCTACCGGAAAATGCTTCGCAGGCTGGCTCGGCGGCGCCACGTGGGCGCCGGTGGCGCCGAGGCTGACGGCCGCCGCAAAGCCCGCAGCCCCACGGGCTGTGGGGCCACGCGAGCGGCTGCCAAAGAGCTTTCCAACGAGGCACGGCTTTCCCTCCTGGCTCTTCGGGCGTGGGAGCTGTCGCCAGAGCCGCGGCCCTACCGGAAAATGCTTCGCAGGCTGGCTCGGCGGCTCCAGGTGGGCGCCGGTGGCGCCGAGGCTGACGGCCGCCGCAAAGCCCGCAGCCCCACGGGCTGTGGGGCCACGCGAGCGGCTGCCAAAGAGCTTTCCAACGAGGCACGGCTTTCCCTCCTGGCTCTTCGGGCGTGGGAGCTGTGGCCAGAGCCGCGGCCCTACCGGAAAATGCTTCGCAGGCTGGCTCGGTGGCGCCAGGTGGGCGCTGGTGGCGCCGAGGCTGACGGCCGCCGCAAAGCCCGCAGCCCCACGGGCTGTACGGCCACGCAAGCGGCTGCCAAAGAGCTTTCCAACGAGGCACGGCTTTCCCTCCTGGGTCTTCGGGCGTGGGAGCTGTGGCCAGAGCCGCGGCCCTACCGGAAAATGCTTCGCAGGCTGGCTCGGCGGCGCCAGGTGGGCGCCGGTGGCGCCGAGGCTGACGGCCGCCGCAAAGCCCGCAGCCCCACGGGCTGTGGGGCCACGCGAGCGGCTGCCAAAGAGCTTTCCAACGAGGCACGGCTTTCGCTCCTGGCTCTTCGGGCGTGGGAGCTGTGGCCAGAGACGCGGCCCTACCGGAAAATGCTTCGCAGGCTGGCTCGGCGGCGCCACGTGGGCGCCGGTGGCGCCGAGGCTGACGGCCGCCGCAAAGCCCGCAGCCCCACGGGCTGTGGGGCCACGCGAGCGGCTGCCAAAGAGCTTTCCAACGAGGCACGGCTTTCCCTCCTGGCTCTTCGGGCGTGGGAGCTGTGGCCAGAGCCGCGGCCCTACCGGAAAATGCTTCGCAGGCTGGCTCGGCGGTGCCAGGTGGGCGCCGGTGGCGCCGAGGCTGACGGCCGCCGGAAAGCCTGCAGCCCCACGGGCTGTGGGGCCACGCGAGCGGCTGCCAAAGAGCTTTCCAACGAGGCACGGCTTTCCCTCCTGGCTCTTCGGGCGTGGGAGCTGTGGCCAGAGCCGCGGCCCTACCGGAAAATGCTTCGCAGGCTGGCTGGGCGGCGCCAGGTGGGCGCCGGTGGCGCCGAGGCTGACGGCCGCCGCAAAGCCCGCAGCCCCACGGGCTGTGGGGCCACGCGAGCGGCTGCCAAAGAGCTTTCCAACGAGGCACGGCTTTCCCTCCTGGCTCTTCGGGCGTGGGAGCTGTGGCCAGAGCCGCGGCCCTACCGGAAAATGCTTCGCAGGCTGGCTCGGCGTCGCCAGGTGGGCGCCGGTGGCGCCGAGACTGACGGCCGCCGCAAAGCCCGCAGCCCCACGGGCTGTGGGGCCACGCGAGCGGCTGCCAAAGAGCTTTCCAACGAGGCACGGCTTTCCCTCCTGGCTCTTCGGGCGTGGGAGCTGTTGCCAGAGCCGCGGCCCTACCGGAAAATGCTTCGCAGGCTGGCGCGGCGGCGCCATGTGGGCGCCGGTGGCGCCGAGGCTGACGGCCGCCGCAAAGCCCGCAGCCCCACGGGCTGTGGGGCCATGCGAGTTGCTGCCAAAGAGCTTTCCAACGAGGCACGGCTTTCGCTCCTGGCTCTTCGGGCGTGGGAGCTGTGGCCAGAGCCGCGGCCCTACCGGAAAATGCTTCGCAGGCTGGCTCGGCGGCGCCACGTGGGCGCCGGTGGCGCCGAGGCTGACGGCCGCCGCAAAGCCCGCAGCCCCACGGGCTGTGGGGCCACGCGAGCGGCTGCCAAAGAGCTTTCCAACGAGGCACGGCTTTCCCTCCTGGCTCTTCGGGCGTGGGAGCTGTCGCCAGAGCCGCGGCCCTACCGGAAAATGCTTCGCAGGCTGGCTCGGCGGCTCCAGGTGGGCGCCGGTGGCGCCGAGGCTGACGGCCGCCGCAAAGCCCGCAGCCCCACGGGCTGTGGGGCCACGCGAGCGGCTGCCAAAGAGCTTTCCAACGAGGCACGGCTTTCCCTCCTGGCTCTTCGGGCGTGGGAGCTGTGGCCAGAGCCGCGGCCCTACCGGAAAATGCTTCGCAGGCTGGCTCGGTGGTGCCAGGTGGGCGCTGGTGGCGCCGAGGCTGACGGCCGCCGCAAAGCCCGCAGCCCCACGGGCTGTGGGGCCACGCAAGCGGCTGCCAAAGAGCTTTCCAACGAGGCACGGCTTTCCCTCCTGGGTCTTCGGGCGTGGGAGCTGTGGCCAGAGCCGCGGCCCTACCGGAAAATGCTTCGCAGGCTGGATCGGCGGCGCCAGGTGGGCGCCGGTGGCGCCGAGGCTGACGGCCGCCGCAAAGCCCGCAGCCCCACGGGCTGTGGGGCCACGCGAGCGGCTGCCAAAGAGCTTTCCAACGAGGCACGGCTTTCGCTCCTGGCTCTTCGGGCGTGGGAGCTGTGGCCAGAGACGCGGCCCTACCGGAAAATGCTTCGCAGGCTGGCTCGGCGGCGCCACGTGGGCGCCGGTGGCGCCGAGGCTGACGGCCGCCGCAAAGCCCGCAGCCCCACGGGCTGTGGGGCCACGCGAGCGGCTGCCAAAGAGCTTTCCAACGAGGCACGGCTTTCCCTCCTGGCTCTTCGGGCGTGGGAGCTGTGGCCAGAGCCGCGGCCCTACCGGAAAATGCTTCGCAGGCTGGCTCGGCGGTGCCAGGTGGGCGCCGGTGGCGCCGAGGCTGACGGCCGCCGGAAAGCCTGCAGCCCCACGGGCTGTGGGGCCACGCGAGCGGCTGCCAAAGAGCTTTCCAACGAGGCACGGCTTTCCCTCCTGGCTCTTCGGGCGTGGGAGCTGTGGCCAGAGCCGCGGCCCTACCGGAAAATGCTTCGCAGGCTGGCTGGGCGGCGCCAGGTGGGCGCCGGTGGCGCCGAGGCTGACGGCCGCCGCAAAGCCCGCAGCCCCACGGGCTGTGGGGCCACGCGAGCGGCTGCCAAAGAGCTTTCCAACGAGGCACGGCTTTCCCTCCTGGCTCTTCGGGCGTGGGAGCTGTGGCCAGAGCCGCGGCCCTACCGGAAAATGCTTCGCAGGCTGGCTCGGCGTCGCCAGGTGGGCGCCGGTGGCGCCGAGACTGACGGCCGCCGCAAAGCCCGCAGCCCCACGGGCTGTGGGGCCACGCGAGCGGCTGCCAAAGAGCTTTCCAACGAGGCACGGCTTTCCCTCCTGGCTCTTCGGGCGTGGGAGCTGTGGCCAGAGCCGCGGCCCTACCGGAAAATGCTTCGCAGGCTGGCGCGGCGGCGCCATGTGGGCGCCGGTGGCGCCGAGGCTGACGGCCGCCGCAAAGCCCGCAGCCCCACGGGCTGTGGGGCCATGCGAGTTGCTGCCAAAGAGCTTTCCAACGAGGCACGGCTTTCCCTCCTGGCTCTTCGGGCGTGGGAGCTGTGGCCAGAGCCGCGGCCCTACCGGAAAATGCTTCGCAGGCTGGCTCGGAGGCGCCAGGTGGGCGCCGGTGGCGCCGAGGCTGACGGCCGCCGCAAAGCCCGCAGCCCCACGGGCTGTGGGGCCACGCGAGCGGCTGCCAAAGAGCTTTCCAACGAGGCACGGCTTTCCCTCCTGGCTCTTCGGGCGTGGGAGCTGTCGCCAGAGCCGCGGCCCTACCGGAAAATGCTTCGCAGGCTGGCTCGGCGGCGCCAGGTGGGCGCCGGTGGCGCCGAGGCTGACGGCCGCCGCAAAGCCCGCAGCCCCACGGGCTGTGGGGCCACGCGAGCGGCTGCCAAAGAGCTTTCCAACGAGGCACGGCTTTCCCTCCTGGCTCTTCGGGCGTGGGAGCTGTGGCCAGAGCCGCAGCCCTACCGGAAAATGCTTTGCAGGCTGGCTCGGCGGCACCACGTGGGCGGCAGTGGCGCCGAGGCTGACGGCCGCCGCAAAGCCCGCAGCCCCACGGGCTGTGGGGCCACGCGAGCGGCTGCCAAAGAGCTTTCCAACGAGGCACAGCTTTCCCTCCTGGCTCTTCGGGCGTGGGAGCTGTGGCCAGAGACGCGGCCCTACCGGAAAATGCTTCGCAGGCTGGCTCGGCGGCGCCAGGTGGGCGTCGGTGGCGCCGAGGCTGACGGCCGCCGCAAAGCCCGCAGCCCCACGGGCTGTGGGGCCACGCGAGCGGCTGCCAAAGAGCTTTCCAACGAGGCACGGCTTTCCCTCCTGGCTCTTCGGGCGTGGGAGCTGTGGCCAGAGCCACGGCCCTACCGGAAAATGCTTCGGGGACTGGCGCGGCGGCGCCAGGTGGGCGCCGGTGGCGCCGAGGCTGACGGCCGCCGCAAAGCCCGCAGCCCCACGGGCTGTGGGGCCACGCGAGCAGCTGCCAAAGAGCTTTCCAACGAGGCACGGCTTTCCCTCCTGGCTCTTCGGGCGTGGGAGCTGTGGCCAGAGCCGCGGCCCTACCGGAAAATGCTTCGCAGGCTGGCTCGGCGGCGCCAGGTGGGCGTCGGTGGCGCCGAGGCTGACGGCCGCCGCAAAGCCCGCAGCCCCACGGGCTGTGGGGCCACGCGAGCGGCTGCCAAAGAGCTTTCCAACGAGGCACGGCTTTCCCTCCTGGCTCTTCGGGCGTGGGAGCTGTCGCCAGAGCCGCGGCCCTACCGGAAAATGCTTCGCAGGCTGGCTCGGTGGCGCCAGGTGGGCGCTGGTGGCGCCGAGGCTGACGGCCGCCGCAAAGCCCAAAGCCCCACGGGCTGTACGGCCACGCAAGCGGCTGCCAAAGAGCTTTCCAACGAGGCACGGCTTTCCCTCCTGGGTCTTCGGGCGTGGTAGCTGTGGCCAGAGACGCGGCCCTACCGGAAAATGCTTCGCAGGCTGGATCGGCGGCGCCAGGTGGGCGCCGGTGGCGCCGAGGCTGACGGCCGCCGCAAAGCCCACAGCCCCACGGGCTGTGGGGCCACGCGAGCGGCTGCCAAAGAGCTTTCCAACGAGGCACGGCTTTCCCTCCTGGCTCTTCGGGCGTGGGAGCTGTGGCCAGAGCTGCGGCCCTACCGGAAAATGCTTCGCAGGCTGGCTCGGCGGTGCCAGGTGGGCGCCGGTGGCGCCGAGGCTGACGGCCGCCGGAAAGCCTGCAGCCCCACGGGCTGTGGGGCCACGCGAGCGGCTGCCAAAGAGCTTTCCAACGAGGCACGGCTTTCCCTCCTGGCTCTTCGGGCGTGGGAGCTGTGGCCAGAGCCGCGGCCCTACCGGAAAATGCTTCGCAGGCTGGCTGGGCGGCGCCAGGTGGGCGCCGGTGGCGCCGAGGCTGACGGCCGCCGCAAAGCCCGCAGCCCCACGGGCTGTGGGGCCACGCGAGCGGCTGCCAAAGAGCTTTCCAACGAGGCACGGCTTTCCCTCCTGGCTCTTCGGGCGTGGGAGCTGTTGCCAGAGCCGCGGCCCTACCGGAAAATGCTTCGCAGGCTGGCGCGGTGGCGCCATGTGGGCGCCGGTGGCGCCGAGGCTGACGGCCGCCGCAAAGCCCGCAGCCCCACGGGTTGTGGGGCCATGCGAGTGGCTGCCAAAGAGCTTTCCAACGAGGCACGGCTTTCCCTCCTGGCTCTTCGGGCATGGGAGCTGTGGCCAGAGCCGCGGCCCTACCGGAAAATGCTTCGCAGGCTGGCTCGGAGGCGCCAGGTGGGCGCCGGTGGCGCCGAGGCTGACGGCCGCCGCAAAGCCCGCAGCCCCACGGGCTGTGGGGCCACGCGAGCGGCTGCCTAAGAGCTTTCCAACGAGGCACGGCTTTCCCTCCTGGCTCTTCGGGCGTGGGAGCTGTGGCCAGAGCCGCGGCCCTACCGGAAAATGCTTCGCAGGCTGGCTCGGCGGCGCCAGGTGGGCGCCGGTGGCGCCGAGGCTGACGGCCGCCGCAAAGCCCGCAGCCCCACGGGCTGTGGGGCCACGCCAGCGGCTGCCAAAGAGCTTTCCAACGAGGCATGGCTTTCCCTCCTGGCTCTTCGGGCGTGGGAGCTGTGGCCAGAGCCGCAGCCCTACCGGAAAATGCTTTGCAGGCTGGCTCGGCGGCACCACGTGGGCGGCAGTGGCGCCGAGGCTGACGGCCGCCGCAAAGCCCGCAGCCCCACGGGCTGTGGGGCCACGCGAGCGGCTGCCAAAGAGCTTTCCAACGAGGCACAGCTTTCCCTCCTGGCTCTTCGGGCGTGGGAGCTGTGGCCAGAGCCGCGGCCCTACCGGAAAATGCTTCGGGGACTGGCGCGGCGGCGCCAGGTGGGCGGCGGTGGCGCCGAGGCTGACGGCCGCCGCAAAGCCCGCAGCCCCACGGGCTGTGGGGCCACGCGAGCGGCTGCCAAAGAGCTTTCCAACGAGGCACGGCTTTCCCTCCTGGCTCTTCGGGCGTGGGAGCTGTGGCCAGAGCCGCGGCCCTACCGGAAAATGCTTCGGGGACTGGCGCGGCGGCGCCAGGTGGGCGCCGGTGGCGCCGAGGCTGACGGCCGCCGCAAAGCCCGCAGCCCCACGGGCTGTGGGGCCACGCGAGCGGCTGCCAAAGAGCTTTCCAACGAGGCACGGCTTTCCCTCCTGGCTCTTCGGGCGTGGGAGCTGTGGCCAGAGCCGCGGCCCTACCGGAAAATGCTTCGCAGGCTGGCTCGGCGGCGCTAGGTGGGCGCCGGTGGCACCGAGACTGACGGCCGCCGCAAAGCCCGCAGCCCCACGGGCTGTGGGGCCACGCGAGCGGCTGCCAAACAGCTTTCCAACGAGGCACGGCTTTCCCTCCTGGCTCTTTGGGCGTGGGAGCTGTCACCAGAGCCGTGGCCCTACCGGAAAATGCTTTGCAGGTTGGCTCGGCGGTGCCAGGTGGGCGCCGGTGGCGCCGAGGCTGACGGCCGCCGCAAAGCCTGCAGCCCCACGGGCTGTGGGGCCACGCGAGCGGCTGCCAAAGAGCTTTCCAACGAGGCACGGCTTTCCCTCCTGGCTCTTCGGGCGTGGGAGCTGTGGCCAGAGCCGCGGCCCTAACGGAAAATGCTTCGGGGGCTGGCGCGGCGGCGCCAGGTGGGCGCCGGTGGCGCCGAGGCTGACGGCCGCCGCAAAGCCCGCAGCCCCACGGGCTGTGGGGCCACGCGAGCGGCTGCCAAAGAGCTTTCCAACGAGGCACGGCTTTCCCTCCTGGCTCTTCGGGCGTGGGAGCTGTGGCCAGAGCCGCGGCCCTACCGGAAAATGCTTCGCAGGCTGGCTCGGTGGCGCCAGGTGGGCGCTGGTGGCGCCGAGGCTGACGGCCGCCGCAAAGCCCGCAGCCCCACGGGCTGTACGGCCACGCAAGCGGCTGCCAAAGAGCTTTCCAACGAGGCACGGCTTTCCCTCCTGGGTCTTCGGGCGTGGGAGCTGTGGCCAGAGACGCGGCCCTACCGGAAAATGCTTCGCAGGCTGGATCGGCGGCGCCAGGTGGGCGCCGGTGGCGCCAAGGCTGACGGCCGCCGCAAAGCCCGCAGCCCCACGGGCTGTGGGGCCACGCGAGCGGCTGCCAAAGAGCTTTCCAACGAGGCACGGCTTTCGCTCCTGGCTCTTCGGGCGTGGGAGCTGTGGCCAGAGACGCGGCCCTACCGGAAAATGCTTCGCAGGCTGGCTCGGCGGCGCCACGTGGGCGCCGGTGGCGCCGAGGCTGACGGCCGCCGCAAAGCCCGCAGCCCCACGGGCTGTGGGGCCACGCGAGCGGCTGCCAAAGAGCTTTCCAACGAGGCACGGCTTTCCCTCCTGGCTCTTCGGGCGTGGGAGCTGTGGCCAGAGCCGCGACCCTACCGGAAAATGCTTCGCAGGCTGGCGCGGCGGCGCCAGGTGGGCGCCGGTGGCGCCGAGGCTGACGGCCGCCGGAAAGCCTGCAGCCCCACGGGCTGTGGGGCCACGCGAGCGGCTGCCAAAGAGCTTTCCAACGAGGCACGGCTTTCCCTCCTGGCTCTTCGGGCGTGGGAGCTGTGGCCAGAGCCGCGGCCCTACCGGAAAATGCTTCGCAGGCTGGCTGGGCGGCGCCAGGTGGGCGCCGGTGGCGCCGAGGCTGACGGCCGCCGCAAAGCCCGCAGCCCCACGGGCTGTGGGGCCACGCGAGCGGCTGCCAAAGAGCTTTCCAACGAGGCACGGCTTTCCCTCCTGGCTCTTCGGGCGTGGGAGCTGTTGCCAGAGCCGCGGCCCTACCGGAAAATGCTTCGCAGGCTGGCGCGGCGGCGCCATGTGGGCGCCGGTGGCGCCGAGGCTGACGGCCGCCGCAAAGCCCGCAGCCCCACGGGTTGTGGGGCCATGCGAGTGGCTGCCAAAGAGCTTTCCAACGAGGCACGGCTTTCCCTCCTGGCTCTTCGGGCATGGGAGCTGTGGCCAGAGCCGCGGCCCTACCGGAAAATGCTTCGCAGGCTGGCTCGGAGGCGCCAGGTGGGCGCCGGTGGCGCCGAGGCTGACGGCCGCCGCAAAGCCCGCAGCCCCACGGGCTGTGGGGCCACGCGAGCGGCTGCCTAAGAGCTTTCCAACGAGGCACGGCTTTCCCTCCTGGCTCTTCGGGCGTGGGAGCTGTGGCCAGAGCCGCGGCCCTACCGGAAAATGCTTCGCAGGCTGGCTCGGCGGCGCCAGGTGGGCGCCGGTGGCGCCGAGGCTGACGGCCGCCGCAAAGCCCGCAGCCCCACGGGCTGTGGGGCCACGCCAGCGGCTGCCAAAGAGCTTTCCAACGAGGCATGGCTTTCCCTCCTGGCTCTTCGGGCGTGGGAGCTGTGGCCAGAGCCGCAGCCCTACCGGAAAATGCTTTGCAGGCTGGCTCGGTGGCACCACGTGGGCGGCAGTGGCGCCGAGGCTGACGGCCGCCGCAAAGCCCGCAGCCCCACGGGCTGTGGGGCCACGCGAGCGGCTGCCAAAGAGCTTTCCAACGAGGCACAGCTTTCCCTCCTGGCTCTTCGGGCGTGGGTGCTGTGGCCAGGGACGCGGCCCTACCGGAAAATGCTTCGCAGGCTGGCTCGGCGGCGCCAGGTGGGCGTCGGTGGCGCCGAGGCTGACGGCCGCCGCAAAGCCCGCAGCCCCACGGGCTGTGGGGCCACGCGAGCGGCTGCCAAAGAGCTTTCCAACGAGGCACGGCTTTCCCTCCTGGCTCTTCGGGCGTGGGAGCTGTGGCCAGAGCCGCGGCCCTACCGGAAAATGCTTCGGGGACAGGCGCGGCGGCGCCAGGTGGGCGGCGGTGGCGCCGAGGCTGACGGCCGCCGCAAAGCCCGCAGCCCCACGGGCTGTGGGGCCACGCGAGCGGCTGCCAAAGAGCTTTCCAACGAGGCACGGCTTTCCCTCCTGGCTCTTCGGGCGTGGGAGCTGTGGCCAGAGCCGCGGCCCTACCGGAAAATGCTTCGGGGACTGGCGCGGCGGCGCCAGGTGGGCGCCGGTGGCGCCGAGGCTGACGGCCGCCGCAAAGCCCGCAGCCCCACGGGCTGTGGGGCCACGCGAGCGGCTGCCAAAGAGCTTTCCAACGAGGCACGGCTTTCCCTCCTGGCTCTTCGGGCGTGGGAGCTGTGGCCAGAGCCGCGGCCCTACCGGAAAATGCTTCGCAGGCTGGCTCGGCGGCGCTAGGTGGGCGCCGGTGGCACCGAGACTGACGGCCGCCGCAAAGCCCGCAGCCCCACGGGCTGTGGGGCCACGCGAGCGGCTGCCAAAGAGCTTTCCAACGAGGCACGGCTTTCCCTCCTGGCTCTTCGGGCGTGGGAGCTGTGGCCAGAGCCGCGGCCCTACCGGAAAATGCTTCGCAGGCTGGCTCGGCGGCGCCAGGTGGGCGCTGGTATCACCGAGGCTGATGGCCGCCGCAAAGCCCGCAGCCCCACGGGCTGTGGGGCCACGCGAGCGGCTGCCAAAGAGCTTTCCAACGAGGCACGGCTTTCCCTCCTGGCTCTTCGGGCGTGGGAGCTGTGGCCAGAGCCGCGGCCCTACCGGAAAATGCTTTGCAGGCTGGCTCGGCGGCGCCAGGTGGGCGCCGGTGGCGCCGAGGCTGACGGCCGCCGCAAAGCCCGCAGCCCCACGGGCTGTGGGGCCACGCGAGCGGCTGCCAAAGAGCTTTCCAACGAGGCACGGCTTTCCCTCCTGGCTCTTCGGGCGTGGGAGCTGTTGCCAGAGCCGCGGCCCTACCGGAAAATGCTTCGCAGGCTGGCGCGGCGGCGCCATGTGGGCGCCGGTGGCGCCGAGGCTGACGGCCGCCGCAAAGCCCGCAGCCCCACGGGCTGTGGGGCCATGCGAGTGGCTGCCAAAGAGCTTTCCAACGAGGCACGGCTTTCCCTCCTGGCTCTTCGGGCGTGGGAGCTGTGGCCAGAGCCGCGGCCCTACCGGAAAATGCTTCGCAGGCTGGCTCGGCGGCGCCAGGTGGGCGCCGGTGGCGCCGAGGCTGACGGCCGCCGCAAAGCCCGCAGCCCCACGGGCTGTGGGGCCACGCGAGCGGCTGCCAAAGAGCTTTCCAACGAGGCACGGCTTTCCCTCCTGGCTCTTCGGGCGTGGGAGCTGTGGCCAGAGCCGCGGCCCTACCGGAAAATGCTTCGCAGGCTGGCTCGGCGGCGCCAGGCGGGCGCCGGTGGCGCCGAGGCTGACGGCCGCCGCAAAGCCCGCAGCCCCACGGGCTGTGGGGCCACGCGAGCGGCTGCCAAAGAGCTTTCCAACGAGGCACGGCTTTCCCTCCTGGCTCTTCGGGCGTGGGAGCTGTGGCCAGAGCCGCAGCCCTACCGGAAAATGCTTTGCAGGCTGGCTCGGCGGCACCACGTGGGCGGCAGTGGCGCCGAGGCTGACGGCCGCCGCAAAGCCCGCAGCCCCACGGGCTGTGGGGCCACGCGAGCGGCTGCCAAAGAGCTTTCCAACGAGGCACGGCTTTCCCTCCTGGCTCTTCGGGCGTGGGAGCTGTGGCCAGAGCCGCGGCCCTACCGGAAAATGCTTCGCAGGCTGGCTCGGCGGCACCACGTGGGCGCTGGTATCACCGAGGCTGATGGCCGCCGCAAAGCCCGCAGCCCCACGGGCTGTGGGGCCACGCGAGCGGCTGCCAAAGAGCTTTCCAACGAGGCACGGCTTTCCCTCCTGGCTCTTTGGGCGTGGGAGCTGTCACCAGAGCCGTGGCCCTACCGGAAAATGCTTCGCAGGTTGGCTCGGCGGTGCCAGGTGGGCGCCGGTGGCGCCGAGGCTGACGGCCGCCGCAAAGCCTGCAGCCCCACGGGCTGTGGGGCCACGCGAGCGGCTGCCAAAGAGCTTTCCAACGAGGCACGGCTTTCCCTCCTGGCTCTTCGGGCGTGGGAGCTGTGGCCAGAGCCGCGGCCCTACCGGAAAATGCTTCGGGGACTGGCGCGGCGGCGCCAGGTGGGCGCCGGTGGCGCCGAGGCTGACGGCCGCCGCAAAGCCCGCAGCCCCACGGGCTGTGGGGCCACGCGAGCGGCTGCCAAAGAGCTTTCCAACGAGGCACGGCTTTCCCTCCTGGCTCTTCGGGCGTGGGAGCTGTGGCCAGAGCCGCGGCCCTACCGGAAAATGCTTCGCAGGCTGGCTCGGCGGCGCTAGGTGGGCGCCGGTGGCACCGAGACTGACGGCCGCCGCAAAGCCCGCAGCCCCACGGGCTGTGGGGCCACGCGAGCGGCTGCCAAAGAGCTTTCCAACGAGGCACGGCTTTCCCTCCTGGCTCTTCGGGCGTGGGAGCTGTGGCCAGAGCCGCGGCCCTACCGGAAAATGCTTCGCAGGCTGGCTCGGCGGCGCCAGGTGGGCGCTGGTATCACCGAGGCTGACGGCCGCCGCAAAGCCCGCAGCCCCACGGGCTGTGGGGCCACGCGAGCGGCTGCCAAAGAGCTTTCCAACGAGGCACGGCTTTCCCTCCTGGCTCTTCGGGCGTGGGAGCTGTGGCCAGAGCCGCGGCCCTACCGGAAAATGCTTCGCAGGCTGGCTCGGCGGCGCCAGGTGGGCGCCGGTGGCGCCGAGGCTGACGGCCGCCGCAAAGCCCGCAGCCCCACGGGCTGTGGGGCCACGCGAGCGGCTGCCAAAGAGCTTTCCAACGAGGCACGGCTTTCCCTCCTGGCTCTTCGGGCGTGGGAGCTGTGGCCAGAGCCGCGGCCCTACCGGAAAATGCTTCGCAGGCTGGCTCGGCGGCGCCAGGTGGGCGCTGGTATCACCGAGGCTGATGGCCGCCGCAAAGCCCGCAGCCCCACGGGCTGTGGGGCCACGCGAGCGGCTGCCAAAGAGCTTTCCAACGAGGCACGGCTTTCCCTCCTGGCTCTTCGGGCGTGGGAGCTGTGGCCAGAGCCGCGGCCCTACCGGAAAATGCTTCGCAGGTTGGCGCGGCGACGCCAGGTGGGTGCCGGTGGCGCCGAGGCTGACGGCCGCCGCAAAGCCCGCAGCCCCACGGGCTGTGGGGCCACGCGAGCGGCTGCCAAAGAGCTTTCCAACGAGGCACGGCTTTCCCTCCTGGCTCTTCGGGCGTGGGAGCTGTTGCCAGAGCCGCGGCCCTACCGGAAAATGCTTCGCAGGCTGGCGCGGCGGCGCCATGTGGGCGCCGGTGGCGCCGAGGCTGACGGCCGCCGCAAAGCCCGCAGCCCCACGGGCTGTGGGGCCACGCGAGCGGCTGCCAAAGAGCTTTCCAACGAGGCACGGCTTTCCCTCCTGGCTCTTCGGGCGTGGGAGCTGTGGCCAGAGACGCAGCCCTACCGGAAAATGCTGCGCAGGGTGGCTCGGAGGCGCCAGGTGGGCGCCGGTGGCGCCGAGGCTGACGGCCGCCGCAAACCCCGCAGCCCCACGGGCTGTGGGGCCACGCGAGCGGCTGCCAAAGAGCTTTCCAACGAGGCACGGCTTTCCCTCCTGGCTCTTCGGGCGTGGGAGCTGTGGCCAGAGCCGCGGCCCTACGGGAAAATGCTTCGCAGGCTGGCGCGGCGGCGCCATGTGGGCACCGGTGGCGCCGAGGCTGACGGCCGCCGCAAAGCCCGCAGCCCCACGGGCTGTGGGGCCATGCGAGTGGCTGCCAAAGAGCTTTCCAACGAGGCACGGCTTTCCCTCCTGGCTCTTCGGGCGTGGGAGCTGTGGCCAGAGCCGCAGCCCTACCGGAAAATGCTTTGCAGGCTGGCTCGGCGGCACCACGTGGGCGGCAGTGGCGCCGAGGCTGACGGCCGCCGCAAAGCCCGCAGCCCCACGGGCTGTGGGGCCACGCGAGCGGCTGCCAAAGAGCTTTCCAACGAGGCACAGCTTTCCCTCCTGGCTCTTCGGGCGTGGGAGCTGTGGCCAGAGCCGCGGCCCTACCGGAAAATGCTTCGCAGGCTGGCTCGGCGGCGCCAGGTGGGCGTCGGTGGCGCCGAGGCTGACGGCCGCCGCAAAGCCCGCAGCCCCACGGGCTGTGGGGCCACGCGAGCGGCTGCCAAAGAGCTTTCCAACGAGGCACGGCTTTCCCTCCTGGCTCTTCGGGCGTGGGAGCTGTGGCCAGAGCCGCGGCCCTAACGGAAAATGCTTCGGGGACTGGCGCGGCAGCGCCAGGTGGGCGCCGGTGGCGCCGAGGCTGACGGCCGCCGCAAAGCCCGCAGCCCCACGGGCTGTGGGGCCACGCGAGCGGCTGCCAAAGAGCTTTCCAACGAGGCACGGCTTTCCCTCCTGGCTCTTCGGGCGTGGGAGCTGTGGCCAGAGCCGCAGCCCTACCGGAAAATGCTTCGGGGACTGGCGCGGCGGCGCTAGGTGGGCGCCGGTGGCACCGAGACTGACGGCCGCCGCAAAGCCCGCAGCCCCACGGGCTGTGGGGCCACGCGAGCGGCTGCCAAAGAGCTTTCCAACGAGGCACGGCTTTCCCTCCTGGCTCTTCGGGCGTGGGAGCTGTGGCCAGAGCCGCGGCCCTACCGGAAAATGCTACGCAGGCTGGCTCGGCGGCGCCAGGTGGGCGCTGGTATCACCGAGGCTGATGGCCGCCGCAAAGCCCGCAGCCCCACGGGCTGTGGGGCCACGCGAGCGGCTGCCAAAGAGCTTTCCAACGAGGCACGGCTTTCCCTCCTGGCTCTTTGGGCGTGGGAGCTGTCACCAGAGCCGTGGCCCTACCGGAAAATGCTTCGCAGGTTGGCTCGGCGGTGCCAGGTGGGCGCCGGTGGCGCCGAGGCTGACGGCCGCCGCAAAGCCTGCAGCCCCACGGGCTGTGGGGCCACGCGAGCGGCTGCCAAAGAGCTTTCCAACGAGGCACGGCTTTCCCTCCTGGCTCTTCGGGCGTGGGAGCTGTGGCCAGAGCCGCGGCCCTAACGGAAAATGCTTCGGGGGCTGGCGCGGCGGCGCCAGGTGGGCGCCGGTGGCGCCGAGGCTGACGGCCGCCGCAAAGCCCGCAGCCCCACAGGCTGTGGGGCCACGCGAGCGGCTGCCAAAGAGCTTTCCAACGAGGCACGGCTTTCCCTCCTGGCTCTTTGGGCGTGGGAGCTGTGGCCAGAGACGCGGCCCTACCCGAAAATGCTTCGCAGGCTGGCGCGGCGGCGCCATGTGGGCGGCGGTGGCGCCGAGGCTGACGGCCGCCGCAAAGCCCGCAGCCCCACGGGCTGTGGGGCCACGCGAGCGGCTGCCAAAGAGCTTTCCAACGAGGCACGGCTTTCCCTCCTGGCTCTTTGGGCGTGGGAGCTGTGGCCAGAGCCGCGGCCCTACCGGAAAATGCTTCGCAGGCTGGCTCGGTGGCGCCAGGTGGGCGCTGGTGGCGCCGAGGCTGACGGCCGCCGCAAAGCCCGCAGCCCCACGGGCTGTACGGCCACGCAAGCGGCTGCCAAAGAGCTTTCCAACGAGGCACGGCTTTCCCTCCTGGCTCTTTGGGCGTGGGAGCTGTCACCAGAGCCGCGGCCCTACCGGAAAATGCTTCGCAGGCTGGCTCGGCGGTACCAGGTGGGCGCCGGTGGCGCCGAGGCTGACGGCCGCCGGAAAGCCTGCAGCCCCACGGGCTGTGGGGCCACGCGAGCGGCTGCCAAAGAGCTTTCCAACGAGGCACGGCTTTCCCTCCTGGCTCTTCGGGCGTGGGAGCTGTGGCCAGAGCCGCGGCCCTACCGGAAAATGCTTCGGGGGCTGGCGCGGCGGCGCCAGGTGGGCGCCGGTGGCGCCGAGGCTGACGGCCGCCGCAAAGCCCGCAGCCCCACGGGCTGTGGGGCCACGCGAGCGGCTGCCAAAGAGCTTTCCAACGAGGCACGGCTTTCCCTCCTGGCTCTTCGGGCGTGGGAGCTGTGGCCAGAGACGCGGCCCTACCCGAAAATGCTTCGCAGGCTGGCGCCGCGGCGCCATGTGGGCGGCGGTGGCGCCGAGGCTGACGGCCGCCGCAAAGCCCGCAGCCCCACGGGCTGTGGGGCCACGCGAGCGGCTGCCAAAGAGCTTTCCAACGAGGCACGGCTTTCCCTCCTGGCTCTTCGGGCGTGGGAGCTGTGGCCAGAGCCGCGGCCCTACCGGAAAATGCTTCGCAGGCTGCCTGGGCGGCGCCACGTGGGCGCCGGTGGCGCCGAGGCTGACGGCCGCCGCAAAGCCCGCAGCCCCACGGGCTGTGGGGCCACGCGAGCGGCTGCCAAAGAGCTTTCCAACGAGGCACGGCTTTCCCTCCTGGCTCTTCGGGCGTGGGAGCTGTGGCCAGAGCCGCGGCCCTACCGGAAAATGCTTCGCAGGCTGGCGCGGCGGCGCCATGTGGGCTCCGGTGGCGCCGAGGCTGACGGCCGCCGCAAAGCCCGCAGCCCCACGGGCTGTGGGGCCATGCGAGCGGCTGCCAAAGAGCTTTCCAACGAGGCACGTCTTTCCCTCCTGGCTCTTCGGGCGTCGGAGCTGTGGCCAGAGCCGCGGCCCTACCGGAAAATGCTTCGCAGGCTGGCTCGGCGGCGCCAGGTGGGTGCCGGTGGCGCCGAGGCTGACGGCCGCCGCAAAGCCCGCAGCCCCACGGGCTGTGGGGCCATGCGAGTGGCTGCCAAAGAGCTTTCCAAGGAGGCACGGCTTTCCCTCCTGGCTCTTCGGGCGTGGGAGCTGTGGCCAGAGCCGCGGCCCTACCGGAAAATGCTTCGCAGGCTGGCTCGGCGGCGCCAGGTGGGCGCCGGTGGCGCCGAGGCTGACGGCCGCCGCAAAGCCCGCAGCCCCACGGGCTGTGGGGCCACGCGAGCGGCTGCCAAAGAGCTTTCCAACGAGGCACGGCTTTCCCTCCTGGCTCTTCGGGCGTGGGAGCTGTCGCCAGAGACGCGGCCCTACCGGAAAATGCTTCGCAGGCTGGCTCGGCGGCGCCAGGCGGGCGCCAGTGGCGCCGAGGCTGACGGCCGCCGCAAAGCCCGCAGCCCCACGGGCTGTGGGGCCATGCGAGCGGCTGCCAAAGAGCTTTCCAACGAGGCACGGCTTTCCCTCCTGGCTCTTCGGGCGTGGGAGCTGTGGCCAGAGCCGCAGCCCTACCGGAAAATGCTTTGCAGGCTGGCTCGGCGGCACCACGTGGGCGGCAGTGGCGCCGAGGCTGACGGCCGCCGCAAAGCCCGCAGCCCCACGGGCTGTGGGGCCACGCGAGCGGCTGCCAAAGAGCTTTCCAACGAGGCACAGCTTTCCCTCCTGGCTCTTCGGGCGTGGGAGCTGTGGCCAGAGCCGCGGCCCTACCGGAAAATGCTTCGCAGGCTGGCGCGGCGGCGCCAGGTGGGCGTCGGTGGCGCCGAGGCTGACGGCCGCCGCAAAGCCCGCAGCCCCACGGGCTGTGGGGCCACGCGAGCGGCTGCCAAAGAGCTTTCCAACGAGGCACGGCTTTCCCTCCTGGCTCTTCGGGCGTGGGAGCTGTGGCCAGAGCCGCGGCCCTAACGGAAAATGCTTCGGGGACTGGCGCGGCAGCGCCAGGTGGGCGCCGGTGGCGCCGAGGCTGACGGCCGCCGCAAAGCCCGCAGCCCCACGGGCTGTGGGGCCACGCGAGCGGCTGCCAAAGAGCTTTCCAACGAGGCACGGCTTTCCCTCCTGGCTCTTCGGGCGTGGGAGCTGTGGCCAGAGCCGCGGCCCTACCGGAAAATGCTTCGGGGACTGGCGCGGCGGCGCTAGGTGGGCGCCGGTGGCACCGAGACTGACGGCCGCCACAAAGCCCGCAGCCCCACGGGCTGTGGGGCCACGCGAGCGGCTGCCAAAGAGCTTTCCAACGAGGCACGGCTTTCCCTCCTGGCTCTTCGGGCGTGGGAGCTGTGGCCAGAGCCGCGGCCCTACCGGAAAATGCTACGCAGGCTGGCTCGGCGGCGCCAGGTGGGCGCTGGTATCACCGAGGCTGATGGCCGCCGCAAAGCCCGCAGCCCCACGGGCTGTGGGGCCACGCGAGCGGCTGCCAAAGAGCTTTCCAACGAGGCACGGCTTTCCCTCCTGGCTCTTTGGGCGTGGGAGCTGTGGCCAGAGCCGCGGCCCTAACGGAAAATGCTTCGGGGGCTGGCGCGGCGGCGCCAGGTGGGCGCCGGTGGCGCCGAGGCTGACGGCCGCCGCAAAGCCCGCAGCCCCACGGGCTGTGGGGCCACGCGAGCGGCTGCCAAAGAGCTTTCCAACGAGGCACGGCTTTCCCTCCTGGCTCTTCGGGCGTGGGAGCTGTGGCCAGAGACGCGGCCCTACCCGAAAATGCTTCGCAGGCTGGCGCGGCGGCGCCATGTGGGCGGCGGTGGCGCCGAGGCTGACGGCCGCCGCAAAGCCCGCAGCCCCACGGGCTGTGGGGCCACGCGAGCGGCTGCCAAAGAGCTTTCCAACGAGGCACGGCTTTCCCTCCTGGCTCTTCGGGCGTGGGAGCTGTGGCCAGAGCCGCGGCCCTACCGGAAAATGCTTCGCAGGCTGGCTCGGTGGCGCCAGGTGGGCGCTGGTGGCGCCGAGGCTGACGGCCGCCGCAAAGCCCGCAGCCCCACGGGCTATACGGCCACGCAAGCGGCTGCCAAAGAGCTTTCCAACGAGGCACGGCTTTCCCTCCTGGCTCTTCGGGCGTGGGAGCTGTGGCCAGAGACGCGGCCCTACCGGAAAATGCTTCGCAGGCTGGCTCGGCGGTGCCAGGTGGGCGCCGGTGGCGCCGAGGCTGACGGCCGCCGGAAAGCCCGCAGCCCCACGGGCTGTGGGGCCACGCGAGCGGCTGCCAAAGAGCTTTCCAACGAGGCACGGCTTTCCCTCCTGGCTCTTCGGGCGTGGGAGCTGTGGCCAGAGCCGCGGCCCTACCGGAAAATGCTTCGCAGGCTGGCTCGGCGGCGCCAGGTGGGCGCTGGTGGCGCCAAGGCTGACGGCCGCCGCAAAGCCCGCAGCCCCACGGGCTGTGGGGCCACGCGAGCGGCTGCCAAAGAGCTTTCCAACGAGGCACGGCTTTCCCTCCTGGCTCTTCGGGCGTGGGAGCTGTGGCCAGAGCCGCGGCCCTACCGGAAAATGCTTCGCAGGCTGGCTCGGCGGCGCCAGGTGGGCGCCGGTGGCGCCGAGGCTGACGGCCGCCGCAAAGCCCGCAGCCCCACGGGCTGTGGGGCCACGCGAGCGGCTGCCAAAGAGCTTTCCAACGAGGCACGGCTTTCCCTCCTGGCTCTTCGGGCGTGGGAGCTGTGGCCAGAGCCGCGGCCCTACCGGAAACTGCTTCGCAGGCTGGCTCGGCGGCGCCAGGTGGGCGCCGGTGGCGCCGAGGCTGACGGCCGCCGCAAAGCCCGCAGCCCCACGGGCTGTGGGGCCACGCGAGCGGCTGCCAAAGAGCTTTCCAACGAGGCACGGCTTTCCCTCCTGGCTCTTTGGGCGTGGGAGCTGTCACCAGAGCCGCGGCCCTACCGGAAAATGCTTCGCAGGCTGGCTCGGCGGTGCCAGGTGGGCGCCGGTGGCGCCGAGGCTGACGGCCGCCGGAAAGCCTGCAGCCCCAAGGGCTGTGGGGCCACGCGAGCGGCTGCCAAAGAGCTTTCCAACGAGGCACGGCTTTCCCTCCTGGCTCTTCGGGCGCGGGAGCTGTGGCCAGAGCCGCGGCCCTAACGGAAAATGCTTCGGGGGCTGGCGCGGCGGCGCCAGGTGGGCGCCGGTGGCGCCGAGGCTGACGGCCGCCGCAAAGCCCGCAGCCCCACGGGCTGTGGGGCCACGCGAGCGGCTGCCAAAGAGCTTTCCAACGAGGCACGGCTTTCCCTCCTGGCTCTTCGGGCGTGGGAGCTGTGGCCAGAGCCGCGGCCCTACCGGAAAATGCTTCGCAGGCTGGCTGGGCGGCGCCACGTGGGCGCCGGTGGCGCCGAGGCTGACGGCCGCCGCAAAGCCCGCAGCCCCACGGGCTGTGGGGCCATGCGAGCGGCTGCCAAAGAGCTTTCCAACGAGGCACGTCTTTCCCTCCTGGCTCTTCGGGCGTCGGAGCTGTGGCCAGAGCCGCGGCCCTACCGGAAAATGCTTCGCAGGCTGGCTCGGCGGCGCCAGGTGGGTGCCGGTGGCGCCGAGGCTGACGGCCGCCGCAAAGCCCGCAGCCCCACGGGCTGTGGGGCCACGCGAGCGGCTGCCAAAGAGCTTTCCAACGAGGCACGGCTTTCCCTCCTGGCTCTTCGGGCGTGGGAGCTGTGGCCAGAGACGCAGCCCTACCGGAAAATACTGCGCAGGGTGGCTCGGAGACGCCAGGTGGGCGCCGGTGGCGCCGAGGCTGACGGCCGCCGCAAAGCCCGCAGCCCCACGGGCTGTGGGGCCACGCGAGCGGCTGCCAAAGAGCTTTCCAACGAGGCACGGCTTTCCCTCCTGGCTCTTCGGGCGTGGGAGCTGTGGCCAGAGACGCAGCCCTACCGGAAAATGCTTCGCAGGCTGGCTCGGAGGCGCCAGGTGGGCGCCGGTGGCGCCGAGGCTGACGGCCGCCGCAAAGCCCGCAGCCCCACGGGCTGTGGGGCCACGCGAGCGGCTGCCAAAGAGCTTTCCAACGAGGCACGGCTTTCCCTCCTGGCTCTTCGGGCGTGGGAGCTGTGGCCAGAGACGCGGCCCTACGGGAAAATGCTTCGCAGGCTGGCGCGGCGGCGCCATGTGGGTGCCGGTGGCGCCGAGGCTGACGGCCGCCGCAAAGCCCGCAGCCCCACGGGCTGTGGGGCCATGCGAGTGGCTGCCAAAGAGCTTTCCAACGAGGCACGGCTTTCCCTCCTGGCTCTTCGGGCGTGGGAGCTGTGGCCAGAGCCGCGGCCCTACCGGAAAATGCTTCGCAGGCTGGCTCGGCGGCGCCAGGTGGGCACCGGTGGCGCCGAGGCTGACGGCCGCCGCAAAGCCCGCAGCCCCACGGGCTGTGGGGCCACGCGAGTGGCTGCCAAAGAGCTTTCCAAGGAGGCACGGCTTTCCCTCCTGGCTCTTCGGGCGTGGGAGCTGTGGCCAGAGCCGCGGCCCTACCGGAAAATGCTTCGCAGGCTGGCTCGGCGGCGCCAGGTGGGCGCCGGTGGCGCCGA
The DNA here is from genome assembly GCF_964199755.1 of Larus michahellis. Lineage (NCBI taxonomy): Eukaryota > Metazoa > Chordata > Aves > Charadriiformes > Laridae > Larus > Larus michahellis. The sequence continues at coordinate 6,402,841 of NC_133917.1, read as the reverse complement.
GGCTGACGGCCGCCGCAAAGCCCGCAGCCCCACGGGCTGTGGGGCCACGTGAGCGGCTGCCAAAGAGCTTTCCAACGAGGCACGGCTTTCCCTCCTGGCTCTTCGGGCGTGGGAGCTGTCGCCAGAGCCGCGGCCCTACCGGAAAATGCTTCACAGGCTGGCGCGGCGGCGCCAGGTGGGC